>NW_026909177.1:5473857-5797285 GCF_033115175.1 Lepus europaeus
AGTGTTTCTACTGTACACAATTAAATGGAACCTGATAAAAGCATTCAAAACAATAAAGTCCATCGATAATATCCAGAAAACACAAACAGAGGCTTTCAAATATTTCGGATAGAGTTATCCAAAACACAACCGGATATTTCTGGTTTCATACAATCTTATCCGGACAACGTGGTGTGAAATTCGTATGCAATGGACCGAGTAAATCACAGTAAAAATGTTTTTAGAGAAAAGCAAAATATTTTCCTTCAGCCAGAGCATAAAATGTCATCTATACAAACAGAAATATCATGATTGTTTGCTGCAGTTCATCTAGCTTTCCCCCTAGAAAATACGAATGTGTAGAGCTGGTGAACCAAGTGGAGTCAAGTAGTGATTCTACGGTATAATATTAAATGTTCCATGATAATAAACATTCAAAACAAAAAGTCCGTTGATAATATCCGGAAAACACAACCACAGAGGCTGTAGCAATATCTGGGATTGAGTTAGCCAAAACACAAACGGATATTTCTGTTTTCATCCAGTCATATCCTGACAAACTGGTATGGAATTCGTATGCAATGGACCGAGAAAATCACAGTAAAATGGTTTTGGAGAAAAGCAAAGTGATTTCATTAGACAAGTGCATAAAATGTCATCTAGACAAACAGAAATATCATGTTTGTTTGCCACAGTTCCTCTAGTTTTCTCCCTAGAAAATATGAATGTGTAGAGCTGGTGTCTCCATGTGGAACCAATTAGTGTTTCTATGAGGGAAAAATAAATGTTTCCTGATAAAACAATCAAAACAATAAAGTCCATTAATAATATCCAGAAAACAAAAACACAGAGGGCGTCGCAATATCTGGGATTTAGTTAGCCAAAACACAACCGGATTATTTCTGGGTTCATCCAGTCATATCCAGATATATGGGGGTAGAATTCATAAACAATAGACCGCAAAATCATAGTAAATACGGTTTTGGAGAAAAGCAAAGACTTTTCAATAGGCAAGTGCAGAAAATGTCATCTATACAAACAGAAATATCATGTTTCTTTGGACAGTTCCTCTAGCTTTCTCCCTAGAAATCACAAATGTGTAGAGCTTGTATCTCCATGTGGAACCAATTAGTGTTTCAAGCAAAAAATTAAATGTTCACTGATAAAAAACATTCAAAACTATAAAGACCATCGATAATATCCAGAAAACACAAACACAGAGACTGTCACAATATCTGGGATTGAGTTAGACAAAACACAACCGGATATTTCTGGTTTCATTCCATGCATATCTGGACAAAGTGGTATTGAATTCATATATAATGGATCAAGAAAATCGCAGTAAAAATTGTTTTTCAGAAAAGCAAAGTCTTTTCTTAGGCAAGTGCATAAAATGTCATCTATGCAAACAGATATATCATGATTGTTTGCGGCAGTTCCTCTAGCTTTCTCCCTAGAAAAGACGAATGTGTAGTGCTGGTGACTCAATGTGGAACCAATTAGAGTTTCCGAGCAGAAAATTAAATGTTCCCTTGTAAAAAATATTCAAAACAATAAATTCCATCGATAATATCAAGATACACAAACAGACACTTTCACAATTTCCGATTCAGTTAGCCGAAACACAGCCGGATATTTTGGTTTAATTCAGTCATATCTGGAGAAAGTCGTGTGCAATTCGCATGCCATGTACCAATAAAATCAGAGTAAAAATGGTTTTGGAGAAAAGCAAAGTGTTTTCGTTAGGCAAGTGTATAAAATGTCATCTATTCAAACAGAAATATCATGTTTGTTTGCCATAGTTCCTCTAGATTTCTCCCTGGAAAATACGAATTTGCAGAGCTGGTGTCTCCATGTGGAACCATTTAGTGTTTCTATGGTACAAAACTAAATGTTCCCTGATAAAAACATTCAAAACAATAAAGTCTGTCGATCATATCCGGAAAATATTATCACAGAGCCTGTAGCAATTTCTGGGATTGTGTTAGCCAAAAACACAACCGGATATTTCTGGTTTCATCCAGGCATATCCGGACAAAATTGTGTGGAATTCATATGCAATGGACCGAGAAAATCACAGTAAAAATCATTTTGGAGTAAAGCAAAGAGTTTTCGTTAAGCAAGTGCTTAAAATGTCATCTATACAAACAGAAATATCATGTGTGTTTGCCACAGTTCCTCTAGCTTTCTTCCTAGAAAATATGAATGTATAGAGCTGGTGTCTCCATGTGGAACCAATTAGTGTTTCTATGGTACAAAATTAAGCGTTCCCTTATAAAAACATTCAAAATAATAAAGTCCATTAATAATATCCAGAAAACACAAACACAGATGCTGTTTCGATATCTGGGATTGAGTTAGCCAAAACTCAACCAGATATTTCTAGATTAATCCAGTCATATCTGGACAAAGTGGTGTGGAATTCATATACAATGGACCGAAAAATCACAGTAAAAATGGTTTTGGAGAAAAGCAAATTCTTTTCTTTAGACAAGTGCATAAAATGTCATCTTACAAACAGTAATATCATGTTTGTTGCCGCATTTCCTCTAGCTTTCTCACTAGAAAATAAGAATGTGTAGAGCTGGTGTCTCAATGTGGAATCAACAAGTGTTTCCCAGCACAAAATTACATGTTCTCCGATAAACAACATTCAAAATAAGAAAGTCCATCAATAATATCCAGAAAACAAAAAACACAGTGGCTTTCACAATATTTCGGATTGAGTTAGTAAAACACAACCGGATATTTCTGGTTTCATCAACTCATACCTGGACAAAGTGGCATGGAATTCATATGCAATGGACTGATAAAATCAGAGTAAAAATAGTTTTGGAGAAAAGCAAAGTCTGTTCCTTGGGTCAGTGCATAAAATGTCATGTATACAAACAGAAATATCATGTTTGTTTGCCGCAGTTCCACTAGTTTTCCCCTAGAAAATACGAATGTGTAGAGCTGGTGTCTCCATTTGGAGTCAACTAGTGTTTCTACGGTACAAAATTAAATGTTCCCTGATAAAAACATTCAAAACAATAAAGTCTGTCGAGAATATCCGGAAAACTTTAACACAGA
This sequence comes from Lepus europaeus, assembly GCF_033115175.1. NCBI lineage: Eukaryota > Metazoa > Chordata > Mammalia > Lagomorpha > Leporidae > Lepus > Lepus europaeus. The sequence continues at coordinate 5,476,909 of NW_026909177.1, forward strand.
ACCTGTAGCAATAACTGGGATTGAGTTAGCCAAAACACAACCGGATATTTCTGGTTTCATCAAGTCATATCTTGAAAAAGTGGTGTGGAATTCGTATGCATTGGACTTAGAAAATCACAGTAAAAATGGTTTTGGAGAAAAGCAAAGTCTTTTCCTTGGGCAAGGGCATAATATGTCATCTATACAAACAGAAATGTCAAGTTTGTTTGCCGCACTTCCTCTAGCTTCCTCCCTAGAAAATATCAATGTGTAGAGCTGGTGTCTCCATGTGGAACCAATTAGTGTTTCCCAACACAAAATTAAATATTCCCTGTTAAAAACATTCAAAATAATAAAGTCCCTCGATAATATACAGAAAACACAAACACAGAGTCTGCAGCAATAACTGGGATGGAGTTAGCGAAAACATAACTGGATATTTATCATGCCTTCCAATCATATCCGGACAAAGTGGTGTGGAATTCGTATGCAACAGATCGGGAACATCACAATAAAAATGGTTTTGGAGAAAAGCAAAGACTTTTCCTTGGGCTAGTGCATAAAATGTCATCTACACAAACTGAAATATCATGTTTCTTTGCCGCAGTACATCTAACTTGCTCCCTAGAAAATACAAATGTGTAGAGCTGGTGTCTCCATGTGAAATCAACAAGTGTTTCCCAGCACAAAATGAAATATTCCCTGATAAAAAGATTCAAAACAATAAAGTCTGTCGATAATATCCGGAAAAAACCTAGACAATGGCAGTAGCAATATCTGGGAATGAAATAGCCACAACACAACCGGATATTTCTGGTGTCATCCAATAATTTCCAGACAAAGTGGTGTGGAATTCGTATGCAATGGGCCGAGAAAATCACAGTGAAAATGATTTGGAGAAAAGCAAAGTCTTTTCGTTAGGCAAGTGCATAAAATTTCATGTAAACAAACAAAAATATCATGTTTGTTTGCTGCAGATCCTCTGGCTTTCGCCCTAGAAAATACGAATGTGTAGAGTTGGTGTCTCCATTTGGAACCAGTTAGTGTTTCCCAGTACAAAATTAAATATTCCATGATAAAAACATTCAAAACAATAAAGTCCATCAATAATATCCAGAAAACACAAACACAGAGGCTGTAGCAATATCTGGGATTGAGTTAGCCAAAACTGAACCGCATATTTCTGGTTTTAGACAGTCATATCCGGACAAAGTGGTGCGGAATTCGTTATCAATAGACCGAAAAATCACAGTGAAAATGGTTTTGGACGCAAGCAAAGTCTTATCGTTAGGAATTGCATAAAATATCATGCATATAATCAGAAATATAATGTTTGTTTCCCACGGTTCCTCTAGCATTCTCCTAGAAAATACGAATGTGTAGAGCTGGTGTCTCCATATGGAACCAATTAAAGTTTCCCAGTACAAAATAAAATTTTCCCTGATAAAAAACATTCAACACAATAAAGTGCATCGATAATAACCAGAAAACACAAACACAGAGGTGTTAGCAAGATCTGGGATTGAGTGAACCACAACATTAGAGGATATTTCTGGTTTCATCCAGGCATATCCGGACAAAGTGCTGTGGAACTGGTATGCAATGGACTCAGATAATCACATTCAAACTGGTTTTGGAGACTAGTAAAGTATTTTCTTAGGCAAGTGCATAAAATGTCATCCACACCAACACAAATATTCTGCCTAGACAGCACGAATGTGTTGAGTTTGTGTCTCCATGTGGAGCTAATTAGTGTTTCCCAGCACCAAAGAAAATATTCCCTGCTTAAATTCATTCAAAACCATAAAGTCCATTGATAATATCAAAAAACACAAACATAGAGGTTGTAGCAAGATCTGGGATTGAGTTAGCCATAACACAAGAGGATATTTCTGGTTTCATCCAGGCATATCCACACAAAGTGCTGTAAAACTGGTATGAAATGGCCCCAGATAATCACAGTCAAACTGGTTTTTGAGAGTAGCAAAGTATTTTTTTAGGCAAGTGCATAAAATGTCATCTACACCAAAAAAAGTAGCATGTTTCTTTGCTGCAATTGCTGTAGTTTTCTGCCTAGAAAACAAAAATGAATGAGTTGGAGTCTCAATGTGGAAATAATTAGAGTTTCCCAGCATCAAAGCAAATATTCCTGCTTAAAATCATTCAAAACCATAAAATCCATTGATAATATCAAAAAACACAAAGCAGAGCCTATAGCAAGATCTGGGATTGAGTTACCCATAACACAAGAGGATATTTCTGGTTTCATGCAGTCATATCCACACAAAGTGCTGTAAAATTGGTATGCAATGGACTCAGATAATCACAGTCAAACTGGTTATTGGAGAATAGCAAAATATTATCCCAGAAAAGTGCATAAAATGTCATCTACACTAACACAAATATCACATTTCTTTGCAGCAATTGCTGTAGTTTTCTGCCGAGAAAACTCAAATCAATGAGTTTGAGTCTCCATGTGGAAATAGAGTTTCCCAGCATCAAAGAAAATATTCCCTGCTTAAATTCATTCAAAACCATAAAGTCCATTGATAATATCAAAAACAAAAAGGAGAGCCTGTAGCAAGATCTGGGATTGAGTTAGCCATAACACAAGAGGATATTTCTGGTTTCATCCAGGCATATCCGGACAAAGTGCACTGGATGTGGTATGCAATGGACTCAGATAATCACAGTCAAACTGGTTTTGGAGACTAGCAAAGTATTTTCTTAGGCAAGTGCATAAAATGTCATCTACATCAACACAAATATCATGTTTCTTTGCAGCAATTGCTGTAGTTTTCTGCCTAGACAGCACGAATGTGTTGAGTTTATGTCTCCATGTGGAACTAATTAGAGCTTCCCAGCACCAAAGAAAATATTCCCTGCTTAAATTCATTCAAAACCATAAAGTCCATTGATAATATCAAAAATCACAAAGCAGAGCCTGTAGCAAGGTCTGGGATTGAGTTAGCCATAACACAAGAGGATATTTCTGATTTCATCCAGTCATTTCCAGACAAAGTGTTGTGGAACTGGTATGCAATGGACTCAGAAAATCACCCTCAAACTGGTTTTGGAGAAAAGCAAACTCCTTTTCTTGGCCAAGTGCTAAAACAGTCATGTTTACGAAAATCAATATCCTGTTTGTTTGCAATGATAGCTCTAGCTTTCTGCGTAGAAAACACAAATGTGAACATGATAGGCCTGCATATGAAACCAATTAGCATTTCCAGAACTAAACAAAATTTTTTCTACTGAAATACATTCTAAAATGTAAAGTCCATTGATAATATTCAGAAAACACAAACACAAAGGATGTAGAAAAATCTGGGATTCAGTTAGCCATAAAAAAGAAGATATTTCTGGTTTCTTCCAGGCATATCCAGACAAAGTGCTGTGGAACTGGTATGCAATGGACTCAGATAATCACAGTCAAACTAGTTTTGGAGAATTGCAAATTAATTTCTTAGGCAAGTGCATAAAAGGTCATCTACAGCAACACAAATATCATATTTGTTTCCAGTAATTGCTGTAGTTTTCTGCCAGGACAGCACGAATGTGTTGAGTTTGTGTCTGCATGTGGAACTAATTAGTGTTTCCCAGCACCAAAGTAAATATCCCCTGCTTAAATTCATTCAAAACAATAAAGTCCATTGATAATATCAAAAAAAAAAACAAAGCAGATCCTGTAGCAAGATCTGGGATTGAGTTAGCCATAACACAGTGGATATTTGTGGTTTCATCCAGTCATTTCCATTCAACCTGTTCTGGAACTGGTAGGCAATGGACTCAGAAAATCACCCTCAAACTGGTTTTGGAGAAAAGCAAACTCTTTTTGTTGGCCACGTGGATAAAAAGTCATGTTTGCCAATATCATTATCCTGTTTGTTTGCAATGATAGCTCTAGCTTTCTGCGTAGAAAACACAAATGTGAACACATTGGGCGTGCATATGGAATCACTTAGCATTTCCAGCACCAAACAGTATTTGTTCTACAGAAATTCATTCTAAAACGTAAAGTCCATTGATAATATCCAGAAAATACAAACACAGAGTTTGTATCAAGATCTGGGATTGAGTTAGCCATAACACAAGAGCATATTTCTGGTTTCATGCAGTCATAACCACCCAAAGTGCTGTAAAACTGGTATGCAATGGACTCAGATAATCACAGTCAAATTGGTTATTGGAGGATAGCAAAATATTTTCTTAGAAAAGTGCATAAAATGTCATCTACACCAACACAAATATCACGTTTCTTTGCAGCAATTGCTGTAGTTTTCTGCCGAGAAAACTCAAATCAATGAGTTTGAGTCTCCATGTGGAAATAGAGTTTCCCAGCATCAAAGAAAATATTCCCTGCTTAAATTCATTCAAAACCATAAAGTCCATTGATAATATCAAAAAACAAAAAGCAGAGCCTGTAGCAAGATCTGGGATTGAGTTAGCCATAACACAAGAGGATATTTCTGGTTTCATCCAGGTATATCCACACAAAGTGCTGCAAAACTGGTATGCAATGGACTCAGATAATCACAGTCAAACTGGTTTTGGAGACTAGCAAAGTATTTTCTTAGGCAAGTGCATAAAATGTCATCTACACCAACACAAATATCATGTTTCTTTGCAGCAATTGCTGTAGTTTTCTCCCTAGACAGCACGAATGTGTTGAGTTTGTGTCTCCATGTGGAAATTATTAGTACTTCCCAGAACCAAATAAAATATCCCCTGCTTAAATTCATTCAAAACCATAAAGTCCATTGATAATATCAAAAAACACAAAGCAGAGCCTGTAGCAAGATCAGGGATTGAGTTAGCCATAACACAAGAGGATATTTCTGATTTCATCCAGTCATTTCCAGACAAAGTGTTGTGGAACTGGTATGCAATGGACTCTGAAAAGCACCCTCAAACTGGTTTTGGAGAATAGCAAACTCTTTTTCTTGGCCATGTGGATAAAAAGTCATGTTTGCAAATATAAACATCCTGCTTGTTTGCAATGATAGCTCTAGCTTTCTGCGTAGAAAACACAAATGTGAACATGTTTGGTCTGCATATGAAATCAATTAGCATTTCCAGCACAAAACAAAATTTCCTCTACTGAATTTCATTCAAAAACGTAAAGTCCATTGATAATATCCAGAAAACACAAACACAAAGGTTGTAGCAAGATCTGGGATTGAGTTAGCCAAAACACAAGAGGATATTTCTGGTTTCATCCAGGCATATCCGGACAAAGTGCTGTGGAACTGGTATGCAATGGACTCAGATAATCACAGTCAAACTGGTTTTGGAGAATAGCAAAGTATTTTCTTAGGCAAGTGCATAAAATGTCATTTACACCAACACAAATATCATGTTTCTTTGCAGCAATTGCTGTAGTTTTCTCCCTAGACAGCACGAATGTGTTGAGTTTGTGTCTGCATGTGGAACTAATTAGAGCTTCCCAGCACCAAAGAAAATAATCCCTGCTTAAATTCATTCAAAACTATAAAGTCCATTGATAATATCAAAAAACACAAAGCAGAGCCTTTAGCAAGGTCTGGGATTGAGTTAGCCATAACACAAGAGGATATTTCTGGTCTCATCCAGGCATATCCAGACAAAGTGCACTGGATGTGGTAAGCAATGGACTCAGATAATCACAGTCAAACTGGTTTTAGAGACTAGCAAATTATTTTCTTAGGCACGTGCATAAAATGTCATCTACACCAATACAAAAATCATGTTTCTTTGCAGCAATTGCTGTAGTTTTCTGCCTAGACAGCACGAATGTGTTGAGTTGTGTCTGCATGTGGAACTAATTAGAGCTTCCCAGCACCAAAGAAAATATTCCCTGCTTAAATTCATTCAAAACCATAAAGTCCATTGATAATATCAAAAAACACAAAGCAGAGCCTGTAGCAAGGTCTGGGATTGAGTTTGCCATAACACAAGATGATATTTCTGGTTTCATCCAGTCATTTCCATTCAACCTGTTGTGGAACTGGTAGGCAATGGACTCAGAAAATCACCCTCAAACTGGTTTTGGAGAATAGCAAACTCTTTTTCTAGTCCAAGTGGATAAAAAGTCATGTTTGCAAATATCAATATCCTGTTTTTTTTTGCAACGATTGCTCAAGCTTTCTGCAAGAAAACACAAATGTGAACACATTGGGCCTGCATATGGAATCACTTAGCATTTCCAGCACAAAACAGAATTTCTTCTACAGAAATTCATTCTAAAACGTAAAGTCCATTGATAATATCCAGAAAACACAAACAAAGAGGTAGTAGCAAGATCTGGGATTGAGTTAGCCATAACACAACAGGATGTTTCTGGTTTCATCCAGGTATATCCACACAAAGTGCTGCAAAACTGGTATGCAATGGACTCAGATAATCACAGTCAAACTGGTTTTGGAGACTAGCAAAGTATTTTCTTAGGCAAGTGCATAAAAGGTCATCTACACCAACACAAATATCATATTTGTTTCTAGCAATTGCTGTAGTTTTCTGCCTAGATAGCACGAATGTGTTGAGTTTGTGTCTGCATGTGGAACTAATTAGTGTTTCCCAGCATCAAAGAAAATATTCCCTGCTTAAATTCATTCAAAACCATAAAGTCCATTGATAATATCAAAAAACACAAAGCAGAGCCTGTAGCAAGATCTGGGATTGAGTTAGCCATAACACAAGAGGATATTTCTGGTTTCATCCAGGCATATCCGGACAACGTGCTGTGGAACTGGTATGCAATGGACTCAGATAATCACAGTCAAACTGGTTTTGGAGACTAGCAAAGTATTTTCTTAGGCAAGTGCATAAAATGTCATCTACACCAACACAAATATCATGTTTCTTTGCAGCAATTGCTGTAGTTTTCACCTAGAAAACACAAATGAATGAGTTTGAGTCTCAATGTGGAGCTAATTAGTGTTTCCCAGCACCAAAGAAAATATTCCTGCTGAAATTCATTCCAAACCATAAAGTGCGTTGATAATATCAAAAAACACAAAGCAGAGCCTGTAGCAAGATCTGGGATTGAGTTTGCCATAACACAAGATGATATTTCGGGTTTCATCCAGTCATTTCCATTCAACCTGTTGTGGAACTGGTAGGCAATGGACTCAGAAAATCACCCTCAAACTGGTTTTGGAGAAAAGCAAACTCTTTTTCTTGGCCAAGTGCTTAAACAGTCATGTTTACGAAAATCAATATCCTGTTTGTTTGCAATGATAGCTCTAGCTTTCTGCGTAGAAAACACAAATGTGAACATGTTTGGCCTGCATATGAAACCAATTAGCATTTCCAGTACAAAACAAAATTTCCTCTACTGAAATTCATTCTAAAACGTAAAGTCCATTGATAATATCCAGAAAACACAAACGCAAAGGTTGTAGCAAGATCTGGGATTGAGTTAGCCATAACACAAGAGGATATTTCTGGTTTCATCCAGGCATATCCAGACAAAGTGCTGTGGAACTGGTATGCAATGGACTCAGATAATCACAGTCAAACTGATTTTGGAGAATTGCAAATTAATTTCTTAGGCAAGTGCATAAAAGGTCATCTACACCAACACAAATATCATATTTGTTTCCAGCAATTGCTGTAGTTTTCTGCCTAGACAGCACGAATGTGTTGAGTTTGTGTCTGCATGTGGAACAAATTAGTGTTTCCCAGCACCAAAGTAAATATCCCCTGCTTAAATTCATTCAAAACAATAAAGTCCATTGATAATTTCAAAAAAACACAAAGCAGATCCTGTAGCAAGATCTGGGATTGAGTTAGCCATAACACAGACGATATTTGTGGTTTCATCCAGTCATTTCCATTCAACCTGTTGTGGAACTGGTAGGCAATGGACTCAGAAAATCACCCTCAAACTGGTTTTGGAGAATAGCAAACTCTTTTTCTAGTCCAAGTGGATAAAAAGTCATGTTTGCAAATATCAATATCCTGTTTTTTTTTGCAACGATTGCTCAAGCTTTCTGCAAGAAAACACAAATGTGAACACATTGGGCCTGCATATGGAATCACTTAGCATTTCCAGCACAAAACAGAATTTCTTCTACAGAAATTCATTCTAAAACGTAAAGTCCATTGATAATATCCAGAAAACACAAACAAAGAGGTTGTAGCAAGATCTGGGATTGAGTTAGCCATAACACAACAGGATGTTTCTGGTTTCATCCAGGTATATCCACACAAAGTGCTGCAAAACTGGTATGCAATGGACTCAGATAATCACAGTCAAACTGGTTTTGGAGACTAGCAAAGTATTTTCTTAGGCAAGTGCATAAAAGGTCATCTACACCAACACAAATATCATATTTGTTTCTAGCAATTGCTGTAGTTTTCTGCCTAGATAGCACGAATGTGTTGAGTTTGTGTCTGCATGTGGAACTAATTAGTGTTTCCCAGCATCAAAGAAAATATTCCCTGCTTAAATTCATTCAAAACCATAAAGTCCATTGATAATATCAAAAAACACAAAGCAGAGCCTGTAGCAAGATCTGGGATTGAGTTAGCCATAACACAAGAGGATATTTCTGGTTTCATCCAGGCATATCCGGACAACGTGCTGTGGAACTGGTATGCAATGGACTCAGATAATCACAGTCAAACTGGTTTTGGAGACTAGCAAAGTATTTTCTTAGGCAAGTGCATAAAATGTCATCTACACCAACACAAATATCATGTTTCTTTGCAGCAATTGCTGTAGTTTTCACCTAGAAAACACAAATGAATGAGTTTGAGTCTCAATGTGGAGCTAATTAGTGTTTCCCAGCACCAAAGAAAATATTCCTGCTGAAATTCATTCAAAACCATAAAGTGCGTTGATAATATCAAAAAACACAAAGCAGAGCCTGTAGCAAGATCAGGGATTGAGTTTGCCATAACACAAGATGATATTTCGGGTTTCATCCAGTCATTTCCATTCAACCTGTTGTGGAACTGGTAGGCAATGGACTCAGAAAATCACCCTCAAACTGGTTTTGGAGAAAAGCAAACTCTTTTTCTTGGCCATGTGTATAAAAAGTCATGTTTGCAAATGTAAATATCCTGTTTGTTTGCAATGATTGCTCTCGCTTTCTACGTAGAAAATACAATTGTGAACATGTTTGGCCTGCATATGGAAGCACTTAGCCTGTCCAGCACAAAACAAAATTTCCTCTACTGAAATTCATTCTAAAATGTAAAGTCCATTGATAATATCCAGAAAACACAAAAACACAGGTTGTAGCAAGATCTGGGATTGAGTTAGCCATAACAGAAGAGGACATTTCAGGTTTACTCTAGGCATATTGGGACAAAGTGCTGTGGAACTGGTATGCAATGGACTCAGATAATCACAGTCAAACTGGTTTTGGAGAATAGCAAAGTATTTTCTTAGGCAAGTGCATAAAATATCATTTACACCAACACAAATATCATGTTTCTTTGCAGCAATTGCTGTAGTTTTCTCCCTAGACAGCACGAATGTGTTGAGTTTGTGTCTGCATGTGGAACTAATTAGAGCCTCCCAGCACCAAAGAAAATAATCCCTGCTTAAATTCATTCAAAACTATAAAGTCCATTGATAATATCAAAAAACACAAAGCAGAGCCTTTAGCAAGGTCTGGGATTGAGTTAGCCATAACACAAGAGGATATTTCTGGTCTCATCCAGGCATATCCAGACAAAGTGCACTGGATGTGGTATGCAATGGACTCAGATAATCACAGTCAAACTGGTTTTAGAGACTAGCAAAGTATTTTCTTAGGCAAGTGCATAAAATGTCATCTACACCAATACAAAAATCATGTTTCTTTGCAGCAATTGCTGTAGTTTTCTGCCTAGACAGCACGAATGTGTTGAGTTTGTGTCTGCATGTGGAACTAATTAGAGCTTCCCAGCACCAAAGAAAATATTCCCTGCTTAAATTCATTCAAAACCATAAAGTCCATTGATAATATCAAAAAACACAAAGCAGAGCCTGTAGCAAGATCTGGGATTGAGTTTGCCATAACACAAGATGATATTTCTGGTTTCATCCAGTCATTTCCATTCAACCTGTTGTGGAACTGGTAGGCAATGGACTCAGAAAATCACCCTCAAACTGGTTTTGGAGAAAAGCAAACTCTTTTTCTTGGCCAAGTGCTTAAACAGTCATGTTTACGAAAATCAATATCCTGTTTGTTTGCAATGATAGCTCTAGCTTTCTGCGTAGAAAACACAAATGTGAACATGTTTGGCCTGCATATGAAACCAATTAGCATTTCCAGTACAAAACAAAATTTCCTCTACTGAAATTCATTCTAAAACGTAAAGTCCATTGATAATATCCAGAAAACACAAACGCAAAGGTTGTAGCAAGATCTGGGATTGAGTTAGCCATAACACAAGAGGATATTTCTGGTTTCATCCAGGCATATCCAGACAAAGTGCTGTGGAACTGGTATGCAATGGACTCAGATAATCACAGTCAAACTGATTTTGGAGAATTGCAAATTAATTTCTTAGGCAAGTGCATAAAAGGTCATCTACACCAACACAAATATCATATTTGTTTCCAGCAATTGCTGTAGTTTTCTGCCTAGACAGCACGAATGTGTTGAGTTTGTGTCTGCATGTGGAACAAATTAGTGTTTCCCAGCACCAAAGTAAATATCCCCTGCTTAAATTCATTCAAAACAATAAAGTCCATTGATAATTTCAAAAAACACAAAGCAGATCCTGTAGCAAGATCTGGGATTGAGTTAGCCATAACACAGACGATATTTGTGGTTTCATCCAGTCATTTCCATTCAACCTGTTGTGGAACTGGTAGGCAATGGACTCAGAAAATCACCCTCAAACTGGTTTTGGAGAATAGCAAACTCTTTTTCTAGTCCAAGTGGATAAAAAGTCATGTTTGCAAATATCAATATCCTGTTTTTTTTGCAACGATTGCTCAAGCTTTCTGCAAGAAAACACAAATGTGAACACATTGGGCCTGCATATGGAATCACTTAGCATTTCCAGCACAAAACAGAATTTCTTCTACAGAAATTCATTCTAAAACGTAAAGTCCATTGATAATATCCAGAAAACACAAACAAAGAGGTTGTAGCAAGATCTGGGATTGAGTTAGCCATAACACAACAGGATGTTTCTGGTTTCATCCAGGTATATCCACACAAAGTGCTGCAAAACTGGTATGCAATGGACTCAGATAATCACAGTCAAACTGGTTTTGGAGACTAGCAAAGTATTTTCTTAGGCAAGTGCATAAAAGGTCATCTACACCAACACAAATATCATATTTGTTTCTAGCAATTGCTGTAGTTTTCTGCCTAGATAGCACGAATGTGTTGAGTTTGTGTCTGCATGTGGAACTAATTAGTGTTTCCCAGCATCAAAGAAAATATTCCCTGCTTAAATTCATTCAAAACCATAAAGTCCATTGATAATATCAAAAAACACAAAGCAGAGCCTGTAGCAAGATCTGGGATTGAGTTAGCCATAACACAAGAGGATATTTCTGGTTTCATCCAGGCATATCCGGACAACGTGCTGTGGAACTGGTATGCAATGGACTCAGATAATCACAGTCAAACTGGTTTTGGAGACTAGCAAAGTATTTTCTTAGGCAAGTGCATAAAATGTCATCTACACCAACACAAATATCATGTTTCTTTGCAGCAATTGCTGTAGTTTTCACCTAGAAAACACAAATGAATGAGTTTGAGTCTCAATGTGGAGCTAATTAGTGTTTCCCAGCACCAAAGAAAATATTCCTGCTGAAATTCATTCAAAACCATAAAGTGCGTTGATAATATCAAAAAACACAAAGCAGAGCCTGTAGCAAGATCTGGGATTGAGTTTGCCATAACACAAGATGATATTTCGGGTTTCATCCAGTCATTTCCATTCAACCTGTTGTGGAACTGGTAGGCAATGGACTCAGAAAATCACCCTCAAACTGGTTTTGGAGAAAAGCAAACTCTTTTTCTTGGCCAAGTGCTTAAACAGTCATGTTTACGAAAATCAATATCCTGTTTGTTTGCAATGATAGCTCTAGCTTTCTGCGTAGAAAACACAAATGTGAACATGTTTGGCCTGCATATGAAACCAATTAGCATTTCCAGTACAAAACAAAATTTCCTCTACTGAAATTCATTCTAAAACGTAAAGTCCATTGATAATATCCAGAAAACACAAACGCAAAGGTTGTAGCAAGATCTGGGATTGAGTTAGCCATAACACAAGAGGATATTTCTGGTTTCATCCAGGCATATCCAGACAAAGTGCTGTGGAACTGGTATGCAATGGACTCAGATAATCACAGTCAAACTGATTTTGGAGAATTGCAAATTAATTTCTTAGGCAAGTGCATAAAAGGTCATCTACACCAACACAAATATCATATTTGTTTCCAGCAATTGCTGTAGTTTTCTGCCTAGACAGCACGAATGTGTTGAGTTTGTGTCTGCATGTGGAACAAATTAGTGTTTCCCAGCACCAAAGTAAATATCCCCTGCTTAAATTCATTCAAAACAATAAAGTCCATTGATAATTTCAAAAAACACAAAGCAGATCCTGTAGCAAGATCTGGGATTGAGTTAGCCATAACACAGACGATATTTGTGGTTTCATCCAGTCATTTCAATTCAACCTGTTGTGGAACTGGTAGGCAATGGACTCAGAAAATCACCCTCAAACTGGTTTTGGAGAATAGCAAACTCTTTTTCTAGTCCAAGTGGATAAAAAGTCATGTTTGCAAATATCAATATCCTGTTTTTTTTTGCAACGATTGCTCAAGCTTTCTGCAAGAAAACACAAATGTGAACACATTGGGCCTGCATATGGAATCACTTAGCATTTCCAGCACAAAACAGAATTTCTTCTACAGAAATTCATTCTAAAACGTAAAGTCCATTGATAATATCCAGAAAACACAAACAAAGAGGTAGTAGCAAGATCTGGGATTGAGTTAGCCATAACACAACAGGATGTTTCTGGTTTCATCCAGGTATATCCACACAAAGTGCTGCAAAACTGGTATGCAATGGACTCAGATAATCACAGTCAAACTGGTTTTGGAGACTAGCAAAGTATTTTCTTAGGCAAGTGCATAAAAGGTCATCTACACCAACACAAATATCATATTTGTTTCTAGCAATTGCTGTAGTTTTCTGCCTAGATAGCACGAATGTGTTGAGTTTGTGTCTGCATGTGGAACTAATTAGTGTTTCCCAGCATCAAAGAAAATATTCCCTGCTTAAATTCATTCAAAACCATAAAGTCCATTGATAATATCAAAAAACACAAAGCAGAGCCTGTAGCAAGATCTGGGATTGAGTTAGCCATAACACAAGAGGATATTTCTGGTTTCATCCAGGCATATCCGGACAACGTGCTGTGGAACTGGTATGCAATGGACTCAGATAATCACAGTCAAACTGGTTTTGGAGACTAGCAAAGTATTTTCTTAGGCAAGTGCATAAAATGTCATCTACACCAACACAAATATCATGTTTCTTTGCAGCAATTGCTGTAGTTTTCACCTAGAAAACACAAATGAATGAGTTTGAGTCTCAATGTGGAGCTAATTAGTGTTTCCCAGCACCAAAGAAAATATTCCTGCTGAAATTCATTCAAAACCATAAAGTGCGTTGATAATATCAAAAAACACAAAGCAGAGCCTGTAGCAAGATCTGGGATTGAGTTTGCCATAACACAAGATGATATTTCGGGTTTCATCCAGTCATTTCCATTCAACCTGTTGTGGAACTGGTAGGCAATGGACTCAGAAAATCACCCTCAAACTGGTTTTGGAGAAAAGCAAACTCTTTTTCTTGGCCAAGTGCTTAAACAGTCATGTTTACGAAAATCAATATCCTGTTTGTTTGCAATGATAGCTCTAGCTTTCTGCGTAGAAAACACAAATGTGAACATGTTTGGCCTGCATATGAAACCAATTAGCATTTCCAGTACAAAACAAAATTTCCTCTACTGAAATTCATTCTAAAACGTAAAGTCCATTGATAATATCCAGAAAACACAAACGCAAAGGTTGTAGCAAGATCTGGGATTGAGTTAGCCATAACACAAGAGGATATTTCTGGTTTCATCCAGGCATATCCAGACAAAGTGCTGTGGAACTGGTATGCAATGGACTCAGATAATCACAGTCAAACTGATTTTGGAGAATTGCAAATTAATTTCTTAGGCAAGTGCATGAAAGGTCATCTACACCAACACAAATATCATATTTGTTTCCAGCAATTGCTGTAGTTTTCTGCCTAGACAGCACGAATGTGTTGAGTTTGTGTCTGCATGTGGAACAAATTTGTGTTTCCCAGCACCAAAGTAAATATCCCCTGCTTAAATTCATTCAAAACAATAAAGTCCATTGATAATTTCAAAAAACACAAAGCAGATCCTGTAGCAAGATCTGGGATTGAGTTAGCCATAACACAGACGATATTTGTGGTTTCATCCAGTCATTTCCATTCAACCTGTTGTGGAACTGGTAGGCAATGGACTCAGAAAATCACCCTCAAACTGGTTTTGGAGAATAGCAAACTCTTTTTCTAGTCCAAGTGGATAAAAAGTCATGTTTGCAAATATCAATATCCTGTTTTTTTTGCAACGATTGCTCAAGCTTTCTGCAAGAAAACACAAATGTGAACACATTGGGCCTGCATATGGAATCACTTAGCATTTCCAGCACAAAACAGAATTTCTTCTACAGAAATTCATTCTAAAACGTAAAGTCCATTGATAATATCCAGAAAACACAAACAAAGAGGTTGTAGCAAGATCTGGGATTGAGTTAGCCATAACACAACAGGATGTTTCTGGTTTCATCCAGGTATATCCACACAAAGTGCTGCAAAACTGGTATGCAATGGACTCAGATAATCACAGTCAAACTGGTTTTGGAGACTAGCAAAGTATTTTCTTAGGCAAGTGCATAAAAGGTCATCTACACCAACACAAATATCATATTTGTTTCTAGCAATTGCTGTAGTTTTCTGCCTAGATAGCACGAATGTGTTGAGTTTGTGTCTGCATGTGGAACTAATTAGTGTTTCCCAGCATCAAAGAAAATATTCCCTGCTTAAATTCATTCAAAACCATAAAGTCCATTGATAATATCAAAAAACACAAAGCAGAGCCTGTAGCAAGATCTGGGATTGAGTTAGCCATAACACAAGAGGATATTTCTGGTTTCATCCAGGCATATCCGGACAACGTGCTGTGGAACTGGTATGCAATGGACTCAGATAATCACAGTCAAACTGGTTTTGGAGACTAGCAAAGTATTTTCTTAGGCAAGTGCATAAAATGTCATCTACACCAACACAAATATCATGTTTCTTTGCAGCAATTGCTGTAGTTTTCACCTAGAAAACACAAATGAATGAGTTTGAGTCTCAATGTGGAGCTAATTAGTGTTTCCCAGCACCAAAGAAAATATTCCTGCTGAAATTCATTCAAAACCATAAAGTGCGTTGATAATATCAAAAAACACAAAGCAGAGCCTGTAGCAAGATCTGGGATTGAGTTTGCCATAACACAAGATGATATTTCGGGTTTCATCCAGTCATTTCCATTCAACCTGTTGTGGAACTGGTAGGCAATGGACTCAGAAAATCACCCTCAAACTGGTTTTGGAGAAAAGCAAACTCTTTTTCTTGGCCAAGTGCTTAAACAGTCATGTTTACGAAAATCAATATCCTGTTTGTTTGCAATGATAGCTCTAGCTTTCTGCGTAGAAAACACAAATGTGAACATGTTTGGCCTGCATATGAAACCAATTAGCATTTCCAGTACAAAACAAAATTTCCTCTACTGAAATTCATTCTAAAACGTAAAGTCCATTGATAATATCCAGAAAACACAAACGCAAAGGTTGTAGCAAGATCTGGGATTGAGTTAGCCATAACACAAGAGGATATTTCTGGTTTCATCCAGGCATATCCAGACAAAGTGCTGTGGAACTGGTATGCAATGGACTCAGATAATCACAGTCAAACTGATTTTGGAGAATTGCAAATTAATTTCTTAGGCAAGTGCATAAAAGGTCATCTACACCAACACAAATATCATATTTGTTTCCAGCAATTGCTGTAGTTTTCTGCCTAGACAGCACGAATGTGTTGAGTTTGTGTCTGCATGTGGAACAAATTAGTGTTTCCCAGCACCAAAGTAAATATCCCCTGCTTAAATTCATTCAAAACAATAAAGTCCATTGATAATTTCAAAAAACACAAAGCAGATCCTGTAGCAAGATCTGGGATTGAGTTAGCCATAACACAGACGATATTTGTGGTTTCATCCAGTCATTTCCATTCAACCTGTTGTGGAACTGGTAGGCAATGGACTCAGAAAATCACCCTCAAACTGGTTTTGGAGAATAGCAAACTCTTTTTCTAGTCCAAGTGGATAAAAAGTCATGTTTGCAAATATCAATATCCTGTTTTTTTTTGCAACGATTGCTCAAGCTTTCTGCAAGAAAACACAAATGTGAACACATTGGGCCTGCATATGGAATCACTTAGCATTTCCAGCACAAAACAGAATTTCTTCTACAGAAATTCATTCTAAAACGTAAAGTCCATTGATAATATCCAGAAAACACAAACAAAGAGGTAGTAGCAAGATCTGGGATTGAGTTAGCCATAACACAACAGGATGTTTCTGGTTTCATCCAGGTATATCCACACAAAGTGCTGCAAAACTGGTATGCAATGGACTCAGATAATCACAGTCAAACTGGTTTTGGAGACTAGCAAAGTATTTTCTTAGGCAAGTGCATAAAAGGTCATCTACACCAACACAAATATCATATTTGTTTCTAGCAATTGCTGTAGTTTTCTGCCTAGATAGCACGAATGTGTTGAGTTTGTGTCTGCATGTGGAACTAATTAGTGTTTCCCAGCATCAAAGAAAATATTCCCTGCTTAAATTCATTCAAAACCATAAAGTCCATTGATAATATCAAAAAACACAAAGCAGAGCCTGTAGCAAGATCTGGGATTGAGTTAGCCATAACACAAGAGGATATTTCTGGTTTCATCCAGGCATATCCGGACAACGTGCTGTGGAACTGGTATGCAATGGACTCAGATAATCACAGTCAAACTGGTTTTGGAGACTAGCAAAGTATTTTCTTAGGCAAGTGCATAAAATGTCATCTACACCAACACAAATATCATGTTTCTTTGCAGCAATTGCTGTAGTTTTCACCTAGAAAACACAAATGAATGAGTTTGAGTCTCAATGTGGAGCTAATTAGTGTTTCCCAGCACCAAAGAAAATATTCCTGCTGAAATTCATTCAAAACCATAAAGTGCGTTGATAATATCAAAAAACACAAAGCAGAGCCTGTAGCAAGATCTGGGATTGAGTTTGCCATAACACAAGATGATATTTCGGGTTTCATCCAGTCATTTCCATTCAACCTGTTGTGGAACTGGTAGGCAATGGACTCAGAAAATCACCCTCAAACTGGTTTTGGAGAAAAGCAAACTCTTTTTCTTGGCCAAGTGCTTAAACAGTCATGTTTACGAAAATCAATATCCTGTTTGTTTGCAATGATAGCTCTAGCTTTCTGCGTAGAAAACACAAATGTGAACATGTTTGGCCTGCATATGAAACCAATTAGCATTTCCAGTACAAAACAAAATTTCCTCTACTGAAATTCATTCTAAAACGTAAAGTCCATTGATAATATCCAGAAAACACAAACGCAAAGGTTGTAGCAAGATCTGGGATTGAGTTAGCCATAACACAAGAGGATATTTCTGGTTTCATCCAGGCATATCCAGACAAAGTGCTGTGGAACTGGTATGCAATGGACTCAGATAATCACAGTCAAACTGATTTTGGAGAATTGCAAATTAATTTCTTAGGCAAGTGCATGAAAGGTCATCTACACCAACACAAATATCATATTTGTTTCCAGCAATTGCTGTAGTTTTCTGCCTAGACAGCACGAATGTGTTGAGTTTGTGTCTGCATGTGGAACAAATTTGTGTTTCCCAGCACCAAAGTAAATATCCCCTGCTTAAATTCATTCAAAACAATAAAGTCCATTGATAATTTCAAAAAACACAAAGCAGATCCTGTAGCAAGATCTGGGATTGAGTTAGCCATAACACAGACGATATTTGTGGTTTCATCCAGTCATTTCCATTCAACCTGTTGTGGAACTGGTAGGCAATGGACTCAGAAAATCACCCTCAAACTGGTTTTGGAGAATAGCAAACTCTTTTTCTAGTCCAAGTGGATAAAAAGTCATGTTTGCAAATATCAATATCCTGTTTTTTTTGCAACGATTGCTCAAGCTTTCTGCAAGAAAACACAAATGTGAACACATTGGGCCTGCATATGGAATCACTTAGCATTTCCAGCACAAAACAGAATTTCTTCTACAGAAATTCATTCTAAAACGTAAAGTCCATTGATAATATCCAGAAAACACAAACAAAGAGGTTGTAGCAAGATCTGGGATTGAGTTAGCCATAACACAACAGGATGTTTCTGGTTTCATCCAGGTATATCCACACAAAGTGCTGCAAAACTGGTATGCAATGGACTCAGATAATCACAGTCAAACTGGTTTTGGAGACTAGCAAAGTATTTTCTTAGGCAAGTGCATAAAAGGTCATCTACACCAACACAAATATCATATTTGTTTCTAGCAATTGCTGTAGTTTTCTGCCTAGATAGCACGAATGTGTTGAGTTTGTGTCTGCATGTGGAACTAATTAGTGTTTCCCAGCATCAAAGAAAATATTCCCTGCTTAAATTCATTCAAAACCATAAAGTCCATTGATAATATCAAAAAACACAAAGCAGAGCCTGTAGCAAGATCTGGGATTGAGTTAGCCATAACACAAGAGGATATTTCTGGTTTCATCCAGGCATATCCGGACAACGTGCTGTGGAACTGGTATGCAATGGACTCAGATAATCACAGTCAAACTGGTTTTGGAGACTAGCAAAGTATTTTCTTAGGCAAGTGCATAAAATGTCATCTACACCAACACAAATATCATGTTTCTTTGCAGCAATTGCTGTAGTTTTCACCTAGAAAACACAAATGAATGAGTTTGAGTCTCAATGTGGAGCTAATTAGTGTTTCCCAGCACCAAAGAAAATATTCCTGCTGAAATTCATTCCAAACCATAAAGTGCGTTGATAATATCAAAAAACACAAAGCAGAGCCTGTAGCAAGATCTGGGATTGAGTTTGCCATAACACAAGATGATATTTCGGGTTTCATCCAGTCATTTCCATTCAACCTGTTGTGGAACTGGTAGGCAATGGACTCAGAAAATCACCCTCAAACTGGTTTTGGAGAAAAGCAAACTCTTTTTCTTGGCCAAGTGCTTAAACAGTCATGTTTACGAAAATCAATATCCTGTTTGTTTGCAATGATAGCTCTAGCTTTCTGCGTAGAAAACACAAATGTGAACATGTTTGGCCTGCATATGAAACCAATTAGCATTTCCAGTACAAAACAAAATTTCCTCTACTGAAATTCATTCTAAAACGTAAAGTCCATTGATAATATCCAGAAAACACAAACGCAAAGGTTGTAGCAAGATCTGGGATTGAGTTAGCCATAACACAAGAGGATATTTCTGGTTTCATCCAGGCATATCCAGACAAAGTGCTGTGGAACTGGTATGCAATGGACTCAGATAATCACAGTCAAACTGATTTTGGAGAATTGCAAATTAATTTCTTAGGCAAGTGCATAAAAGGTCATCTACACCAACACAAATATCATATTTGTTTCCAGCAATTGCTGTAGTTTTCTGCCTAGACAGCACGAATGTGTTGAGTTTGTGTCTGCATGTGGAACAAATTAGTGTTTCCCAGCACCAAAGTAAATATCCCCTGCTTAAATTCATTCAAAACAATAAAGTCCATTGATAATTTCAAAAAAACACAAAGCAGATCCTGTAGCAAGATCTGGGATTGAGTTAGCCATAACACAGACGATATTTGTGGTTTCATCCAGTCATTTCCATTCAACCTGTTGTGGAACTGGTAGGCAATGGACTCAGAAAATCACCCTCAAACTGGTTTTGGAGAATAGCAAACTCTTTTTCTAGTCCAAGTGGATAAAAAGTCATGTTTGCAAATATCAATATCCTGTTTTTTTTTGCAACGATTGCTCAAGCTTTCTGCAAGAAAACACAAATGTGAACACATTGGGCCTGCATATGGAATCACTTAGCATTTCCAGCACAAAACAGAATTTCTTCTACAGAAATTCATTCTAAAACGTAAAGTCCATTGATAATATCCAGAAAACACAAACAAAGAGGTTGTAGCAAGATCTGGGATTGAGTTAGCCATAACACAACAGGATGTTTCTGGTTTCATCCAGGTATATCCACACAAAGTGCTGCAAAACTGGTATGCAATGGACTCAGATAATCACAGTCAAACTGGTTTTGGAGACTAGCAAAGTATTTTCTTAGGCAAGTGCATAAAAGGTCATCTACACCAACACAAATATCATATTTGTTTCTAGCAATTGCTGTAGTTTTCTGCCTAGATAGCACGAATGTGTTGAGTTTGTGTCTGCATGTGGAACTAATTAGTGTTTCCCAGCATCAAAGAAAATATTCCCTGCTTAAATTCATTCAAAACCATAAAGTCCATTGATAATATCAAAAAACACAAAGCAGAGCCTGTAGCAAGATCTGGGATTGAGTTAGCCATAACACAAGAGGATATTTCTGGTTTCATCCAGGCATATCCGGACAACGTGCTGTGGAACTGGTATGCAATGGACTCAGATAATCACAGTCAAACTGGTTTTGGAGACTAGCAAAGTATTTTCTTAGGCAAGTGCATAAAATGTCATCTACACCAACACAAATATCATGTTTCTTTGCAGCAATTGCTGTAGTTTTCACCTAGAAAACACAAATGAATGAGTTTGAGTCTCAATGTGGAGCTAATTAGTGTTTCCCAGCACCAAAGAAAATATTCCTGCTGAAATTCATTCAAAACCATAAAGTGCGTTGATAATATCAAAAAACACAAAGCAGAGCCTGTAGCAAGATCTGGGATTGAGTTTGCCATAACACAAGATGATATTTCGGGTTTCATCCAGTCATTTCCATTCAACCTGTTGTGGAACTGGTAGGCAATGGACTCAGAAAATCACCCTCAAACTGGTTTTGGAGAAAAGCAAACTCTTTTTCTTGGCCAAGTGCTTAAACAGTCATGTTTACGAAAATCAATATCCTGTTTGTTTGCAATGATAGCTCTAGCTTTCTGCGTAGAAAACACAAATGTGAACATGGTTGGCCTGCATATGAAACCAATTAGCATTTCCAGTACAAAACAAAATTTCCTCTACTGAAATTCATTCTAAAACGTAAAGTCCATTGATAATATCCAGAAAACACAAACGCAAAGGTTGTAGCAAGATCTGGGATTGAGTTAGCCATAACACAAGAGGATATTTCTGGTTTCATCCAGGCATATCCAGACAAAGTGCTGTGGAACTGGTATGCAATGGACTCAGATAATCACAGTCAAACTGATTTTGGAGAATTGCAAATTAATTTCTTAGGCAAGTGCATGAAAGGTCATCTACACCAACACAAATATCATATTTGTTTCCAGCAATTGCTGTAGTTTTCTGCCTAGACAGCACGAATGTGTTGAGTTTGTGTCTGCATGTGGAACAAATTAGTGTTTCCCAGCACCAAAGTAAATATCCCCTGCTTAAATTCATTCAAAACAATAAAGTCCATTGATAATTTCAAAAAACACAAAGCAGAGCCTGTAGCAAGATCTGGGATTGAGTTAGCCATAACACAGACGATATTTGTGGTTTCATCCAGTCATTTCCATTCAACCTGTTGTGGAACTGGTAGGCAATGGACTCAGAAAATCACCCTCAAACTGGTTTTGGAGAATAGCAAACTCTTTTTCTAGTCCAAGTGGATAAAAAGTCATGTTTGCAAATATCAATATCCTGTTTTTTTTGCAACGATTGCTCAAGCTTTCTGCAAGAAAACACAAATGTGAACACATTGGGCCTGCATATGGAATCACTTAGCATTTCCAGCACAAAACAGAATTTCTTCTACAGAAATTCATTCTAAAACGTAAAGTCCTTTGATAATATCCAGAAAACACAAACAAAGAGGTTGTAGCAAGATCTGGGATTGAGTTAGCCATAACACAACAGGATGTTTCTGGTTTCATCCAGGTATATCCACACAAAGTGCTGCAAAACTGGTATGCAATGGACTCAGATAATCACAGTCAAACTGGTTTTGGAGACTAGCAAAGTATTTTCTTAGGCAAGTGCATAAAAGGTCATCTACACCAACACAAATATCATATTTGTTTCTAGCAATTGCTGTAGTTTTCTGCCTAGATAGCACGAATGTGTTGAGTTTGTGTCTGCATGTGGAACTAATTAGTGTTTCCCAGCATCAAAGAAAATATTCCCTGCTTAAATTCATTCAAAACCATAAAGTCCATTGATAATATCAAAAAACACAAAGCAGAGCCTGTAGCAAGATCTGGGATTGAGTTAGCCATAACACAAGAGGATATTTCTGGTTTCATCCAGGCATATCCGGACAACGTGCTGTGGAACTGGTATGCAATGGACTCAGATAATCACAGTCAAACTGGTTTTGGAGACTAGCAAAGTATTTTCTTAGGCAAGTGCATAAAATGTCATCTACACCAACACAAATATCATGTTTCTTTGCAGCAATTGCTGTAGTTTTCACCTAGAAAACACAAATGAATGAGTTTGAGTCTCAATGTGGAGCTAATTAGTGTTTCCCAGCACCAAAGAAAATATTCCTGCTGAAATTCATTCAAAACCATAAAGTGCGTTGATAATATCAAAAAACACAAAGCAGAGCCTGTAGCAAGATCTGGGATTGAGTTTGCCATAACACAAGATGATATTTCGGGTTTCATCCAGTCATTTCCATTCAACCTGTTGTGGAACTGGTAGGCAATGGACTCAGAAAATCACCCTCAAACTGGTTTTGGAGAAAAGCAAACTCTTTTTCTTGGCCAAGTGCTTAAACAGTCATGTTTACGAAAATCAATATCCTGTTTGTTTGCAATGATAGCTCTAGCTTTCTGCGTAGAAAACACAAATGTGAACATGGTTGGCCTGCATATGAAACCAATTAGCATTTCCAGTACAAAACAAAATTTCCTCTACTGAAATTCATTCTAAAACGTAAAGTCCATTGATAATATCCAGAAAACACAAACGCAAAGGTTGTAGCAAGATCTGGGATTGAGTTAGCCATAACACAAGAGGATATTTCTGGTTTCATCCAGGCATATCCAGACAAAGTGCTGTGGAACTGGTATGCAATGGACTCAGATAATCACAGTCAAACTGATTTTGGAGAATTGCAAATTAATTTCTTAGGCAAGTGCATGAAAGGTCATCTACACCAACACAAATATCATATTTGTTTCCAGCAATTGCTGTAGTTTTCTGCCTAGACAGCACGAATGTGTTGAGTTTGTGTCTGCATGTGGAACAAATTAGTGTTTCCCAGCACCAAAGTAAATATCCCCTGCTTAAATTCATTCAAAACAATAAAGTCCATTGATAATTTCAAAAAACACAAAGCAGAGCCTGTAGCAAGATCTGGGATTGAGTTAGCCATAACACAGACGATATTTGTGGTTTCATCCAGTCATTTCCATTCAACCTGTTGTGGAACTGGTAGGCAATGGACTCAGAAAATCACCCTCAAACTGGTTTTGGAGAATAGCAAACTCTTTTTCTAGTCCAAGTGGATAAAAAGTCATGTTTGCAAATATCAATATCCTGTTTTTTTTGCAACGATTGCTCAAGCTTTCTGCAAGAAAACACAAATGTGAACACATTGGGCCTGCATATGGAATCACTTAGCATTTCCAGCACAAAACAGAATTTCTTCTACAGAAATTCATTCTAAAACGTAAAGTCCTTTGATAATATCCAGAAAACACAAACAAAGAGGTTGTAGCAAGATCTGGGATTGAGTTAGCCATAACACAACAGGATGTTTCTGGTTTCATCCAGGTATATCCACACAAAGTGCTGCAAAACTGGTATGCAATGGACTCAGATAATCACAGTCAAACTGGTTTTGGAGACTAGCAAAGTATTTTCTTAGGCAAGTGCATAAAAGGTCATCTACACCAACACAAATATCATATTTGTTTCTAGCAATTGCTGTAGTTTTCTGCCTAGATAGCACGAATGTGTTGAGTTTGTGTCTGCATGTGGAACTAATTAGTGTTTCCCAGCATCAAAGAAAATATTCCCTGCTTAAATTCATTCAAAACCATAAAGTCCATTGATAATATCAAAAAACACAAAGCAGAGCCTGTAGCAAGATCTGGGATTGAGTTAGCCATAACACAAGAGGATATTTCTGGTTTCATCCAGGCATATCCGGACAACGTGCTGTGGAACTGGTATGCAATGGACTCAGATAATCACAGTCAAACTGGTTTTGGAGACTAGCAAAGTATTTTCTTAGGCAAGTGCATAAAATGTCATCTACACCAACACAAATATCATGTTTCTTTGCAGCAATTGCTGTAGTTTTCACCTAGAAAACACAAATGAATGAGTTTGAGTCTCAATGTGGAGCTAATTAGTGTTTCCCAGCACCAAAGAAAATATTCCTGCTGAAATTCATTCCAAACCATAAAGTGCGTTGATAATATCAAAAAACACAAAGCAGAGCCTGTAGCAAGATCTGGGATTGAGTTTGCCATAACACAAGATGATATTTCGGGTTTCATCCAGTCATTTCCATTCAACCTGTTGTGGAACTGGTAGGCAATGGACTCAGAAAATCACCCTCAAACTGGTTTTGGAGAAAAGCAAACTCTTTTTCTTGGCCATGTGTATAAAAAGTCATGTTTGCAAATGTAAATATCCTGTTTGTTTGCAACGATTGCTCTCGCTTTCTACGTAGAAAATACAATTGTGAACATGTTTGGCCTGCATATGGAAGCACTTAGCCTGTCCAGCACAAAACAAAATTTCCTCTACTGAAATTCATTCTAAAATGTAAAGTCCATTGATAATATCCAGAAAACACAAAAACACAGGTTGTAGCAAGATCTGGGATTGAGTTAGCCATAACAGAAGAGGACATTTCAGGTTTACTCTAGGCATATTGGGACAAAGTGCTGTGGAACTGGTATGCAATGGACTCAGATAATCACAGTCAAACTGGTTTTGGAGAATAGCAAAGTATTTTCTTAGGCAAGTGCATAAAATGTCATTTACACCAACACAAATATCATGTTTCTTTGCAGCAATTGCTGTAGTTTTCTGCCTAGACAGCACGAATGTGTTGAGTTTGTGTCTGCATGTGGAAATAATTAGAGCTTCCCAGCACCAAAGAAAATAATCCCTGCTTAAATTCATTCAAAACTATAAAGTCCATTGATAATATCAAAAAACACAAAGCAGAGCCTTTAGCAAGGTCTGGGATTGAGTTAGCCATAACACAAGAGGATATTTCTGGTCTCATCCAGGCATATCCAGACAAAGTGCTGTGGAACTGGTATGCAATGGACTCAGATAATCACAGTCAAACTGGTTTTAGAGACTAGCAAATTATTTTCTTAGGCACGTGCATAAAATGTCATCTACACCAATACAAAAATCATGTTTCTTTGCAGCAATTGCTGTAGTTTTCTGCCTAGACAGCACGAATGTGTTGAGTTGTGTCTGCATGTGGAACTAATTAGAGCTTCCCAGCACCAAAGAAAATATTCCCTGCTTAAATTCATTCAAAACCATAAAGTCCATTGATAATATCAAAAAACACAAAGCAGAGCCTGTAGCAAGGTCTGGGATTGAGTTTGCCATAACACAAGATGATATTTCTGGTTTCATCCAGTCATTTCCATTCAACCTGTTGTGGAACTGGTAGGCAATGGACTCAGAAAATCACCCTCAAACTGGTTTTGGAGAATAGCAAACTCTTTTTCTAGTCCAAGTGGATAAAAAGTCATGTTTGCAAATATCAATATCCTGTTTTTTTTTGCAACGATTGCTCAAGCTTTCTGCAAGAAAACACAAATGTGAACACATTGGGCCTGCATATGGAATCACTTAGCATTTCCAGCACAAAACAGAATTTCTTCTACAGAAATTCATTCTAAAACGTAAAGTCCATTGATAATATCCAGAAAACACAAACAAAGAGGTAGTAGCAAGATCTGGGATTGAGTTAGCCATAACACAACAGGATGTTTCTGGTTTCATCCAGGTATATCCACACAAAGTGCTGCAAAACTGGTATGCAATGGACTCAGATAATCACAGTCAAACTGGTTTTGGAGACTAGCAAAGTATTTTCTTAGGCAAGTGCATAAAAGGTCATCTACACCAACACAAATATCATATTTGTTTCTAGCAATTGCTGTAGTTTTCTGCCTAGATAGCACGAATGTGTTGAGTTTGTGTCTGCATGTGGAACTAATTAGTGTTTCCCAGCATCAAAGAAAATATTCCCTGCTTAAATTCATTCAAAACCATAAAGTCCATTGATAATATCAAAAAACACAAAGCAGAGCCTGTAGCAAGATCTGGGATTGAGTTAGCCATAACACAAGAGGATATTTCTGGTTTCATCCAGGCATATCCGGACAACGTGCTGTGGAACTGGTATGCAATGGACTCAGATAATCACAGTCAAACTGGTTTTGGAGACTAGCAAAGTATTTTCTTAGGCAAGTGCATAAAATGTCATCTACACCAACACAAATATCATGTTTCTTTGCAGCAATTGCTGTAGTTTTCACCTAGAAAACACAAATGAATGAGTTTGAGTCTCAATGTGGAGCTAATTAGTGTTTCCCAGCACCAAAGAAAATATTCCTGCTGAAATTCATTCAAAACCATAAAGTGCGTTGATAATATCAAAAAACACAAAGCAGAGCCTGTAGCAAGATCTGGGATTGAGTTTGCCATAACACAAGATGATATTTCGGGTTTCATCCAGTCATTTCCATTCAACCTGTTGTGGAACTGGTAGGCAATGGACTCAGAAAATCACCCTCAAACTGGTTTTGGAGAAAAGCAAACTCTTTTTCTTGGCCAAGTGCTTAAACAGTCATGTTTACGAAAATCAATATCCTGTTTGTTTGCAATGATAGCTCTAGCTTTCTGCGTAGAAAACACAAATGTGAACATGGTTGGCCTGCATATGAAACCAATTAGCATTTCCAGTACAAAACAAAATTTCCTCTACTGAAATTCATTCTAAAACGTAAAGTCCATTGATAATATCCAGAAAACACAAACGCAAAGGTTGTAGCAAGATCTGGGATTGAGTTAGCCATAACACAAGAGGATATTTCTGGTTTCATCCAGGCATATCCAGACAAAGTGCTGTGGAACTGGTATGCAATGGACTCAGATAATCACAGTCAAACTGATTTTGGAGAATTGCAAATTAATTTCTTAGGCAAGTGCATGAAAGGTCATCTACACCAACACAAATATCATATTTGTTTCCAGCAATTGCTGTAGTTTCCTGCCTAGACAGCACGAATGTGTTGAGTTTGTGTCTGCATGTGGAACAAATTAGTGTTTCCCAGCACCAAAGTAAATATCCCCTGCTTAAATTCATTCAAAACAATAAAGTCCATTGATAATTTCAAAAAAACACAAAGCAGATCCTGTAGCAAGATCTGGGATTGAGTTAGCCATAACACAGACGATATTTGTGGTTTCATCCAGTCATTTCCATTCAACCTGTTGTGGAACTGGTAGGCAATGGACTCAGAAAATCACCCTCAAACTGGTTTTGGAGAATAGCAAACTCTTTTTCTAGTCCAAGTGGATAAAAAGTCATGTTTGCAAATATCAATATCCTGTTTTTTTTGCAACGATTGCTCAAGCTTTCTGCAAGAAAACACAAATGTGAACACATTGGGCCTGCATATGGAATCACTTAGCATTTCCAGCACAAAACAGAATTTCTTCTACAGAAATTCATTCTAAAACGTAAAGTCCATTGATAATATCCAGAAAACACAAACAAAGAGGTTGTAGCAAGATCTGGGATTGAGTTAGCCATAACACAACAGGATGTTTCTGGTTTCATCCAGGTATATCCACACAAAGTGCTGCAAAACTGGTATGCAATGGACTCAGATAATCACAGTCAAACTGGTTTTGGAGACTAGCAAAGTATTTTCTTAGGCAAGTGCATAAAAGGTCATCTACACCAACACAAATATCATATTTGTTTCTAGCAATTGCTGTAGTTTTCTGCCTAGATAGCACGAATGTGTTGAGTTTGTGTCTGCATGTGGAACTAATTAGTGTTTCCCAGCATCAAAGAAAATATTCCCTGCTTAAATTCATTCAAAACCATAAAGTCCATTGATAATATCAAAAAACACAAAGCAGAGCCTGTAGCAAGATCTGGGATTGAGTTAGCCATAACACAAGAGGATATTTCTGGTTTCATCCAGGCATATCCGGACAACGTGCTGTGGAACTGGTATGCAATGGACTCAGATAATCACAGTCAAACTGGTTTTGGAGACTAGCAAAGTATTTTCTTAGGCAAGTGCATAAAATGTCATCTACACCAACACAAATATCATGTTTCTTTGCAGCAATTGCTGTAGTTTTCACCTAGAAAACACAAATGAATGAGTTTGAGTCTCAATGTGGAGCTAATTAGTGTTTCCCAGCACCAAAGAAAATATTCCTGCTGAAATTCATTCCAAACCATAAAGTGCGTTGATAATATCAAAAAACACAAAGCAGAGCCTGTAGCAAGATCTGGGATTGAGTTTGCCATAACACAAGATGATATTTCGGGTTTCATCCAGTCATTTCCATTCAACCTGTTGTGGAACTGGTAGGCAATGGACTCAGAAAATCACCCTCAAACTGGTTTTGGAGAAAAGCAAACTCTTTTTCTTGGCCAAGTGCTTAAACAGTCATGTTTACGAAAATCAATATCCTGTTTGTTTGCAATGATAGCTCTAGCTTTCTGCGTAGAAAACACAAATGTGAACATGGTTGGCCTGCATATGAAACCAATTAGCATTTCCAGTACAAAACAAAATTTCCTCTACTGAAATTCATTCTAAAACGTAAAGTCCATTGATAATATCCAGAAAACACAAACGCAAAGGTTGTAGCAAGATCTGGGATTGAGTTAGCCATAACACAAGAGGATATTTCTGGTCTCATCCAGGCATATCCAGACAAAGTGCTGTGGAACTGGTATGCAATGGACTCAGATAATCACAGTCAAACTGATTTTGGAGAATTGCAAATTAATTTCTTAGGCAAGTGCATGAAAGGTCATCTACACCAACACAAATATCATATTTGTTTCCAGCAATTGCTGTAGTTTTCTGCCTAGACAGCACGAATGTGTTGAGTTTGTGTCTGCATGTGGAACAAATTAGTGTTTCCCAGCACCAAAGTAAATATCCCCTGCTTAAATTCATTCAAAACAATAAAGTCCATTGATAATTTCAAAAAACACAAAGCAGAGCCTGTAGCAAGATCTGGGATTGAGTTAGCCATAACACAGACGATATTTGTGGTTTCATCCAGTCATTTCCATTCAACCTGTTGTGGAACTGGTAGGCAATGGACTCAGAAAATCACCCTCAAACTGGTTTTGGAGAATAGCAAACTCTTTTTCTAGTCCAAGTGGATAAAAAGTCATGTTTGCAAATATCAATATCCTGTTTTTTTTGCAACGATTGCTCAAGCTTTCTGCAAGAAAACACAAATGTGAACACATTGGGCCTGCATATGGAATCACTTAGCATTTCCAGCACAAAACAGAATTTCTTCTACAGAAATTCATTCTAAAACGTAAAGTCCTTTGATAATATCCAGAAAACACAAACAAAGAGGTTGTAGCAAGATCTGGGATTGAGTTAGCCATAACACAACAGGATGTTTCTGGTTTCATCCAGGTATATCCACACAAAGTGCTGCAAAACTGGTATGCAATGGACTCAGATAATCACAGTCAAACTGGTTTTGGAGACTAGCAAAGTATTTTCTTAGGCAAGTGCATAAAAGGTCATCTACACCAACACAAATATCATATTTGTTTCTAGCAATTGCTGTAGTTTTCTGCCTAGATAGCACGAATGTGTTGAGTTTGTGTCTGCATGTGGAACTAATTAGTGTTTCCCAGCATCAAAGAAAATATTCCCTGCTTAAATTCATTCAAAACCATAAAGTCCATTGATAATATCAAAAAACACAAAGCAGAGCCTGTAGCAAGATCTGGGATTGAGTTAGCCATAACACAAGAGGATATTTCTGGTTTCATCCAGGCATATCCGGACAACGTGCTGTGGAACTGGTATGCAATGGACTCAGATAATCACAGTCAAACTGGTTTTGGAGACTAGCAAAGTATTTTCTTAGGCAAGTGCATAAAATGTCATCTACACCAACACAAATATCATGTTTCTTTGCAGCAATTGCTGTAGTTTTCACCTAGAAAACACAAATGAATGAGTTTGAGTCTCAATGTGGAGCTAATTAGTGTTTCCCAGCACCAAAGAAAATATTCCTGCTGAAATTCATTCAAAACCATAAAGTGCGTTGATAATATCAAAAAACACAAAGCAGAGCCTGTAGCAAGATCTGGGATTGAGTTTGCCATAACACAAGATGATATTTCGGGTTTCATCCAGTCATTTCCATTCAACCTGTTGTGGAACTGGTAGGCAATGGACTCAGAAAATCACCCTCAAACTGGTTTTGGAGAAAAGCAAACTCTTTTTCTTGGCCATGTGTATAAAAAGTCATGTTTGCAAATGTAAATATCCTGTTTGTTTGCAACGATTGCTCTCGCTTTCTACGTAGAAAATACAATTGTGAACATGTTTGGCCTGCATATGGAAGCACTTAGCCTGTCCAGCACAAAACAAAATTTCCTCTACTGAAATTCATTCTAAAATGTAAAGTCCATTGATAATATCCAGAAAACACAAAAACACAGGTTGTAGCAAGATCTGGGATTGAGTTAGCCATAACAGAAGAGGACATTTCAGGTTTACTCTAGGCATATTGGGAGAAAGTGCTGTGGAACTGGTATGCAATGGACTCAGATAATCACAGTCAAACTGGTTTTAGAGACTAGCAAAGTTTTTTCTTAGGCAAGTGCATAAAATGTCATTTACACCAACACAAATATCATGTTTCTTTGCAGCAATTGCTGTAGTTTTCTGCCTAGACAGCACGAATGTGTTGAGTTTGTGTCTGCATGTGGAAATAATTAGAGCTTCCCAGCACCAAAGAAAATAATCCCTGCTTAAATTCATTCAAAACTATAAAGTCCATTGATAATATCAAAAAACACAAAGCAGAGCCTTTAGCAAGGTCTGGGATTGAGTTAGCCATAACACAAGAGGATATTTCTGGTCTCATCCAGGCATATCCAGACAAAGTGCTGTGGAACTGGTATGCAATGGACTCAGATAATCACAGTCAAACTGGTTTTAGAGACTAGCAAATTATTTTCTTAGGCACGTGCATAAAATGTCATCTACACCAATACAAAAATCATGTTTCTTTGCAGCAATTGCTGTAGTTTTCTGCCTAGACAGCACGAATGTGTTGAGTTGTGTCTGCATGTGGAACTAATTAGAGCTTCCCAGCACCAAAGAAAATATTCCCTGCTTAAATTCATTCAAAACCATAAAGTCCATTGATAATATCAAAAAACACAAAGCAGAGCCTGTAGCAAGGTCTGGGATTGAGTTTGCCATAACACAAGATGATATTTCTGGTTTCATCCAGTCATTTCCATTCAACCTGTTGTGGAACTGGTAGGCAATGGACTCAGAAAATCACCCTCAAACTGGTTTTGGAGAATAGCAAACTCTTTTTCTAGTCCAAGTGGATAAAAAGTCATGTTTGCAAATATCAATATCCTGTTTTTTTTGCAACGATTGCTCAAGCTTTCTGCAAGAAAACACAAATGTGAACACATTGGGCCTGCATATGGAATCACTTAGCATTTCCAGCACAAAACAGAATTTCTTCTACAGAAATTCATTCTAAAACGTAAAGTCCATTGATAATATCCAGAAAACACAAACAAAGAGGTTGTAGCAAGATCTGGGATTGAGTTAGCCATAACACAACAGGATGTTTCTGGTTTCATCCAGGTATATCCACACAAAGTGCTGCAAAACTGGTATGCAATGGACTCAGATAATCACAGTCAAACTGGTTTTGGAGACTAGCAAAGTATTTTCTTAGGCAAGTGCATAAAAGGTCATCTACACCAACACAAATATCATATTTGTTTCTAGCAATTGCTGTAGTTTTCTGCCTAGATAGCACGAATGTGTTGAGTTTGTGTCTGCATGTGGAACTAATTAGTGTTTCCCAGCATCAAAGAAAATATTCCCTGCTTAAATTCATTCAAAACCATAAAGTCCATTGATAATATCAAAAAACACAAAGCAGAGCCTGTAGCAAGATCTGGGATTGAGTTAGCCATAACACAAGAGGATATTTCTGGTTTCATCCAGGCATATCCGGACAACGTGCTGTGGAACTGGTATGCAATGGACTCAGATAATCACAGTCAAACTGGTTTTGGAGACTAGCAAAGTATTTTCTTAGGCAAGTGCATAAAATGTCATCTACACCAACACAAATATCATGTTTCTTTGCAGCAATTGCTGTAGTTTTCACCTAGAAAACACAAATGAATGAGTTTGAGTCTCAATGTGGAGCTAATTAGTGTTTCCCAGCACCAAAGAAAATATTCCTGCTGAAATTCATTCCAAACCATAAAGTGCGTTGATAATATCAAAAAACACAAAGCAGAGCCTGTAGCAAGATCTGGGATTGAGTTTGCCATAACACAAGATGATATTTCGGGTTTCATCCAGTCATTTCCATTCAACCTGTTGTGGAACTGGTAGGCAATGGACTCAGAAAATCACCCTCAAACTGGTTTTGGAGAAAAGCAAACTCTTTTTCTTGGCCATGTGTATAAAAAGTCATGTTTGCAAATGTAAATATCCTGTTTGTTTGCAACGATTGCTCTCGCTTTCTACGTAGAAAATACAATTGTGAACATGTTTGGCCTGCATATGGAAGCACTTAGCCTGTCCAGCACAAAACAAAATTTCCTCTACTGAAATTCATTCTAAAATGTAAAGTCCATTGATAATATCCAGAAAACACAAAAACACAGGTTGTAGCAAGATCTGGGATTGAGTTAGCCATAACAGAAGAGGACATTTCAGGTTTACTCTAGGCATATTGGGAGAAAGTGCTGTGGAACTGGTATGCAATGGACTCAGATAATCACAGTCAAACTGGTTTTAGAGACTAGCAAAGTTTTTTCTTAGGCAAGTGCATAAAATGTCATTTACACCAACACAAATATCATGTTTCTTTGCAGCAATTGCTGTAGTTTTCTGCCTAGACAGCACGAATGTGTTGAGTTTGTGTCTGCATGTGGAAATAATTAGAGCTTCCCAGCACCAAAGAAAATAATCCCTGCTTAAATTCATTCAAAACTATAAAGTCCATTGATAATATCAAAAAACACAAAGCAGAGCCTTTAGCAAGGTCTGGGATTGAGTTAGCCATAACACAAGAGGATATTTCTGGTCTCATCCAGGCATATCCAGACAAAGTGCTGTGGAACTGGTATGCAATGGACTCAGATAATCACAGTCAAACTGGTTTTAGAGACTAGCAAATTATTTTCTTAGGCACGTGCATAAAATGTCATCTACACCAATACAAAAATCATGTTTCTTTGCAGCAATTGCTGTAGTTTTCTGCCTAGACAGCACGAATGTGTTGAGTTGTGTCTGCATGTGGAACTAATTAGAGCTTCCCAGCACCAAAGAAAATATTCCCTGCTTAAATTCATTCAAAACCATAAAGTCCATTGATAATATCAAAAAACACAAAGCAGAGCCTGTAGCAAGGTCTGGGATTGAGTTTGCCATAACACAAGATGATATTTCTGGTTTCATCCAGTCATTTCCATTCAACCTGTTGTGGAACTGGTAGGCAATGGACTCAGAAAATCACCCTCAAACTGGTTTTGGAGAATAGCAAACTCTTTTTCTAGTCCAAGTGGATAAAAAGTCATGTTTGCAAATATCAATATCCTGTTTTTTTTGCAACGATTGCTCAAGCTTTCTGCAAGAAAACACAAATGTGAACACATTGGGCCTGCATATGGAATCACTTAGCATTTCCAGCACAAAACAGAATTTCTTCTACAGAAATTCATTCTAAAACGTAAAGTCCATTGATAATATCCAGAAAACACAAACAAAGAGGTTGTAGCAAGATCTGGGATTGAGTTAGCCATAACACAACAGGATGTTTCTGGTTTCATCCAGGTATATCCACACAAAGTGCTGCAAAACTGGTATGCAATGGACTCAGATAATCACAGTCAAACTGGTTTTGGAGACTAGCAAAGTATTTTCTTAGGCAAGTGCATAAAAGGTCATCTACACCAACACAAATATCATATTTGTTTCTAGCAATTGCTGTAGTTTTCTGCCTAGATAGCACGAATGTGTTGAGTTTGTGTCTGCATGTGGAACTAATTAGTGTTTCCCAGCATCAAAGAAAATATTCCCTGCTTAAATTCATTCAAAACCATAAAGTCCATTGATAATATCAAAAAACACAAAGCAGAGCCTGTAGCAAGATCTGGGATTGAGTTAGCCATAACACAAGAGGATATTTCTGGTTTCATCCAGGCATATCCGGACAACGTGCTGTGGAACTGGTATGCAATGGACTCAGATAATCACAGTCAAACTGGTTTTGGAGACTAGCAAAGTATTTTCTTAGGCAAGTGCATAAAATGTCATCTACACCAACACAAATATCATGTTTCTTTGCAGCAATTGCTGTAGTTTTCACCTAGAAAACACAAATGAATGAGTTTGAGTCTCAATGTGGAGCTAATTAGTGTTTCCCAGCACCAAAGAAAATATTCCTGCTGAAATTCATTCCAAACCATAAAGTGCGTTGATAATATCAAAAAACACAAAGCAGAGCCTGTAGCAAGATCTGGGATTGAGTTTGCCATAACACAAGATGATATTTCGGGTTTCATCCAGTCATTTCCATTCAACCTGTTGTGGAACTGGTAGGCAATGGACTCAGAAAATCACCCTCAAACTGGTTTTGGAGAAAAGCAAACTCTTTTTCTTGGCCATGTGTATAAAAAGTCATGTTTGCAAATGTAAATATCCTGTTTGTTTGCAATGACTGCTCTCGCTTTCTACGTAGAAAATACAATTGTGAACATGTTTGGCCTGCATATGGAAGCACTTAGCCTGTCCAGCACAAAACAAAATTTCCTCTACTGAAATTCATTCTAAAATGTAAAGTCCATTGATAATATCCAGAAAACACAAAAACACAGGTTGTAGCAAGATCTGGGATTGAGTTAGCCATAACAGAAGAGGACATTTCAGGTTTACTCTAGGCATATTGGGACAAAGTGCTGTGGAACTGGTATGCAATGGACTCAGATAATCACAGTCAAACTGGTTTTGGAGAATAGCAAAGTATTTTCTTAGGCAAGTGCATAAAATGTCATTTACACCAACACAAATATCATGTTTCTTTGCAGCAATTGCTGTAGTTTTCTGCCTAGACAGCACGAATGTGTTGAGTTTGTGTCTGCATGTGGAAATAATTAGAGCTTCCCAGCACCAAAGAAAATAATCCCTGCTTAAATTCATTCAAAACTATAAAGTCCATTGATAATATCAAAAAACACAAAGCAGAGCCTTTAGCAAGGTCTGGGATTGAGTTAGCCATAACACAAGAGGATATTTCTGGTCTCATCCAGGCATATCCAGACAAAGTGCTGTGGAACTGGTATGCAATGGACTCAGATAATCACAGTCAAACTGGTTTTAGAGACTAGCAAAGTATTTTCTTAGGCACGTGCATAAAATGTCATCTACACCAATACAAAAATCATGATTCTTTGCAGCAATTGCTGTAGTTTTCTGCCTAGACAGCACGAATGTGTTGAGTTTGTGTCTGCATGTGGAACTAATTAGAGCTTCCCAGCACCAAAGAAAATATTCCCTGCTTAAATTCATTCAAAACCATAAAGTCCATTGATAATATCAAAAAACACAAAGCAGAGCCTGTAGCAAGGTCTGGGATTGAGTTTGCCATAACACAAGATGATATTTCTGGTTTCATCCAGTCATTTCCATTCAACCTGTTGTGGAACTGGTATGCAATGGACTCAGAAAATCACCCTCAAACTGGTTTTGGAGAAAAGCAAACTCTTTTTCTTGGCCAAGTGCTTAAACAGTCATGTTTACGAAAATCAATATCCTGTTTGTTTGCAATGATAGCTCTAGCTTTCTGCGTAGAAAACACAAATGTGAACATGTTTGGCCTGCATATGAAACCAATTAGCATTTCCAGTACAAAACAAAATTTCCTCTACTGAAATTCATTCTAAAACGTAAAGTCCATTGATAATATCCAGAAAACACAAACGCAAAGGTTGTAGCAAGATCTGGGATTGAGTTAGCCATAACAGAAGAGGACATTTCAGGTTTACTCTAGGCATATTGGGACAAAGTGCTGTGGAACTGGTATGCAATGGACTCAGATAATCACAGTCAAACTGATTTTGGAGAATTGCAAATTAATTTCTTAGGCAAGTGCATAAAAGGTCATCTACACCAACACAAATATCATATTTGTTTCCAGCAATTGCTGTAGTTTTCTGCCTAGACAGCACGAATGTGTTGAGTTTGTGTCTGCATGTGGAACAAATTAGTGTTTCCCAGCACCAAAGTAAATATCCCCTGCTTAAATTCATTCAAAACAATAAAGTCCATTGATAATTTCAAAAAACACAAAGCAGATCCTGTAGCAAGATCTGGGATTGAGTTAGCCATAACACAGACGATATTTGTGGTTTCATCCAGTCATTTCCATTCAACCTGTTGTGGAACTGGTAGGCAATGGACTCAGAAAATCACCCTCAAACTGGTTTTGGAGAAAAGCAAACTCTTTTTCTTGCCCGTGTGTATAAAAAGTCATGTTTGCAAATGTAAATATCCTGTTTGTTTGCAACGATTGCTCTCGCTTTCTACGTAGAAAATACAAATGTGAACATGTTTGGCCTGCATATGGAAGCACTTAGCCTGTCCAGCACAAAACAAAATTTCCTCTACTGAAATTCATTCTAAAATGTAAAGTCCATTGATAATATCCAGAAAACACAAAAACACAGGTTGTAGCAAGATCTGGGATTGAGTTAGCCATAACAGAAGAGGACATTTCAGGTTTACTCTAGGCATATTGGGACAAAGTGCTGTGGAACTGGTATGCAATGGACTCAGATAATCACAGTCAAACTGGTTTTGGAGAATAGCAAAGTATTTTCTTAGGCAAGTGCATAAAATGTCATTTACACCAACACAAATATCATGTTTCTTTGCAGCAATTGCTGTAGTTTTCTCCCTAGACAGCACGAATGTGTTGAGTTTGTGTCTGCATGTGGAACTAATTAGAGCTTCCCAGCACCAAAGAAAATAATCCCTGCTTAAATTCATTCAAAACTATAAAGTCCATTGATAATATCAAAAAACACAAAGCAGAGCCTTTAGCAAGGTCTGGGATTGAGTTAGCCATAACACAAGAGGATATTTCTGGTCTCATCCAGGCATATCCAGACAAAGTGCACTGGATGTGGTATGCAATGGACTCAGATAATCACAGTCAAACTGGTTTTAGAGACTAGCAAATTATTTTCTTAGGCACGTGCATAAAATGTCATCTACACCAATACAAAAATCATGTTTCTTTGCAGCAATTGCTGTAGTTTTCTGCCTAGACAGCACGAATGTGTTGAGTTTGTGTCTGCATGTGGAACTAATTATTGCTTCCCAGCACCAAAGAAAATATTTCTGCTGAAATTCATTCAAAACCATAAAGTCCATTGACAATATCAAAAAACACAAAGCAGAGCCTGTAGCAAGGTCTGGGATTGAGTTTGCCATAACACAAGATGATATTTCTGGTTGCATCCAGTCATTTCCATTCAACCTGTTGTGGAACTGGTAGGCAATGGACTCAGAAAATCACCCTCAAACTGGTTTTGGAGAAAAGCAAACTCTTTTTCTTGGCCAAGTGCTTAAACAGTCATGTTTACGAAAATCAATATCCTGTTTGTTTGCAATGATAGCTCTAGCTTTCTGCGTAGAAAACACAAATGTGAACATGTTTGGCCTGCATATGAAACCAATTAGCATTTCCAGTACAAAACAAAATTTCCTCTACTGAAATTCATTCTAAAACGTAAAGTCCATTGATAATATCCAGAAAACACAAACGCAAAGGTTGTAGCAAGATCGGGGATTGAGTTAGCCATAACACAAGAGGATATTTCTGGTCTCATCCAGTCATTTCCAGACAAAGTGTTGTGGAACTGGTACGCAATGGACTCAGAAAATCACCCTCAAACTGGTTTTGGAGAAAAGCAAACTCTTTTTCTTGGCCAGGTGGAATAACAAGTCATGTTTGCAAATATAAATATCCTGTTTGTTTGCAATGATAGCTCTAGCATACTGCCTAGAGAACACGAATGTGAACAGGATTGGCCTGCATATGAAACCAATTAGCATTTCCAGCACAAAACAAAATTTCCTCTACTGAAATTCATTCTAAAATGTAAAGTCCATTGATAATATCCAGAAAACACAAACACAGGGTTGTAGCAAGATCTGGGATTGAGTTAGCCATAACACAAGAGGATATTTCTTGTTTCATCCAGGCATATCCGGACAAAGTGCTGTAGAACTGGTATGCAATGGACTCAGATAATCACAGTCCACCTTGTTTTGGAGAATAGCAAAATATTTTCTTAGGCAAGTGCATAAAATATCATCTACACCAACACAAATATCATGTTTCTTGGAGCAATTGCTGTAGTTTTCTGCCTAGACAGCACGAATGTGTTGAGTTTGTGTCTCCATGTGGAACTAATTAGTGTTTCCAAGCACCAAATAAAATATTCCCTGCTTAAATCCATTCAAAACCATAAAGTCCATTGATAATATCAAAAAACACAAAGCAGAGCCTGTAGCAAGATCTGGGATTGAGTTAGCCATAACACAAGAGGATATTTCTGGTTTCATCCAGTCATTTCCATTCAACCTGTTGTGGAACTGGTAGGCAATGGACTAAGAAAATCATGCTCAAACTGGTTTTGTAGAAAAGCAAACTCTTTTTCATGGCCGTGTGTATAAAAAGTCATGTTTGTAAATATAAATATCCTGTTTGTTTGCAACGATTGCTCTCGCTTTCTGTGTAGAAAATACAATTGTGAACATGTTTGGCCTGCATATGGAAGCACTTAGCATGTCCAGCACAAAACAAAATTTCCTCTACTGAAATTCATTCTAAAATGTAAAGTCCATTGATAATATCCAGAAAACACAAACACAGAGGTTGTAGCAAGATCTGGGATTGAGTTAGCCATAACACAAGAGGACATTTCTGGTTTCATCCAGGCTTATTGGGACAAAGTGCTGTGGAACTGGTATGCAATGGTCTCAGATAATCACAGTCAAACTGGTTTTGGAATATAGCAAAGTATTTTCTTAGGCAAGTGCATAAAATGTCATCTACACCAACACAAATATCATGTTTCTTTGCAGCAATTGCTGTAGTTTTCTGCCTAGAAAACACAAATGAATGAGTTTGAGTCTCAATGTGGAAATAATTAGAGTTTCCCAGCATCAAAGAAAATATTCCTGCTTAAATTCATGCAAAACCATAAAGTCCATTGATAATATCAAAAAACACAAAGCAGAGCCTGTAGCAAGATCTGGGATTGAGTTAGCCATAACACAAGAGGATATTTCTGGTTTCATCCAGGCATATCCAGACAAAGTGCTATGGAACTGGTATGCAATGGACTCAGATAATCACAGTCAAACTGGTTTTGGAGAATAGCAAAGTATTTTCTTAGGCAAGTGCATAAAATGTCATCTGCACAAACACAAATATCATGTTTCTTGGAGCAATTGCTGTAGTTTTCTGCCTAGACAGCACGAATGTGTTGAGTTTGTGTCTCCATGTGGAACTAATTAGTGTTTCCCAGCACCAAAGAAAATATTCCCTTCTTAAATTCATTCAAAACCATAAAGTCCATTGATAATATCAAAAAACACAAAGCAGAGCCTGTAGCAAGATCGGGGATTGAGTTAGCCATAACACAAGAGGATATTTCGGGTTTCATCCAGGCATATCCGGACAAAGTGTTGTGGAACTAGTATGCAATGGACTAGAAATTCACCCTCAAACTGGTTTTGGAGAAAAGCAAAATCTTTTAATTCGCCAAGTGGATAAAAAGGCATGTTTCCAAATATAATTCTCATGTTTGTTTGCAACGATAGCTCAAGCTTTCTGTGTAGAAAACACGAATATGAACTCATTTGGCCTACATATGGAAGCACTTAGCATTTCCAGCAGAAAACAAAATTTCCTCTACTGAAATTCATTCTAAAATGAACATATTGAGTTTGTGTCTCCATGTGGAACTAATTAGTGTTTCCCAGCACCAAAGAAAATATTCCCTGCTTAAATTCATTGAAAAACATAAAATCCACTGATAATATAAAAAAACACAAAGCAGAGGATATTTCTGGTTTCATCCAGTCATATCCTGACAAATTGGTGTGTTTCCCAGCACAAATTTAAATGTTCTCTGATAAAAAACATTCAAAACAATAAAGCCTGACGATAATATCCAGAAAACATTATCACAGTGACTGCAGCATTATCTGGGATTGACTTAGCCAAAACACAACCGGATAATTCTAGTTTCTTCCAGGTACAGCCGAACAAAGTGGTGTGGAATTCCTACATATTGGACCGAGACAATCACAGTATAAATGGTTTTGAAAAAAAGCAAAGTCTTTTCGTTAGGCAAGTGCATAAAATGTCATCTAGACAAACAGAAGTAACATGTTTGTTTGCCACAGTTACTCTAGCTATCTCCCCAGAAAACACAAATGTGTAGAGCTGGTGTCCCCATGATGAACCAATTAGTGTTTCTACGGTACAAAGTTATATGTTCCCTTATAAAAACATTCAAAACAATGAAGTCCATTGATAATATCTGGAAAAAACAAACACAGTGCCTTTCACAGTATTTCGGATTGAGTTAGCTAAAACACAACCGGATATTTCTGGTTTCATCCAGTCATATCCAGACAAAGTGTTTTGGAATTTGTATGCAATGGACCGAGAAAATCACAGTACAAAGGGTTTTGGAGAAAAGCAAAGTTTTTTCATTAGGCAAGTGCATAAAATGTCATCTATACAAACAGAAATATCTTGTTGGTTTGCAGCAGTTCCTCTAGCCATCTCCCTAGAAATTACGAATCTGTAGAGCTGGTGTCTCCATGTGGAACCAATTAGTGTTTTTAAGTTCAAAATAAAATGTTCCCTGATAAAAAATATTCAAAACAATAAAGTCCGTGGGTAATATCAGGAATACACAAACACAGAGGATGTAGCAATATCTGGGATTTAGTTAGTCATAACAAAACCGGATATTTCCGGTTTCATCCAGTCATATCCAGACAAAGTGGTGTGGAATTCGTATGCAATGGACCGAGAAAATCACAGTAAAATGGTTTCGGAGAAAAGCAAAGACTTTTCGTTAGGCAAGTGCATAAAATGTCATCTATGCAAACAGAAATATCACGTTTGTTTGCTGCAGTTCCTCTAGCTTTCACCCTAGAAAATACGAATCTCTAGAGCTGGTGTCTCCTTCTGGAAACAATTAGTGATTCCAAGCACAAAATTAAGTGTTCCCTGAGAAAAAAAAACATTCAAAACATTAAAGTCTGTGGATAATATCAGGAATACACAAACACAGAGCCTGTATCAATATCTGGGATTGAGATAGCCAAAACAAAACCGGATATTTCCGGTTTCCTCCAGTCATATCCGGAGAAACTGGTGTGGAATTCGTATGCAATGTACCGAAAAAATCACAGTACAAATGGTTTTGGAGAAAAGCAAAGTCTTTTCTTTAGGCAAGTGCATAAAATGTCATCGATACAAGCCTAAATATCATGTTTGTTTGCCGGAATTCCTCTAGCTTTCTACCTAGAAAATACGAATGTGTA
This sequence comes from Lepus europaeus, assembly GCF_033115175.1. Lineage (NCBI taxonomy): Eukaryota > Metazoa > Chordata > Mammalia > Lagomorpha > Leporidae > Lepus > Lepus europaeus. Next base: position 5,519,077 of record NW_026909177.1, read on the forward strand.
GAGCTGTTGTCGCCATGATGAACCAATTAGTGTTTCCAAGCACAAAATTAAACGTTCCCTGATAAAAAAAAATTCAAAACAATAAACTCCGTGGATAATATCCAGAAAACACAAAAACAGAGGCTGTAGCAATATCTGGGATTGGGTTAGGTAAAACACAACCGTATATTTCTTTTTGCATACAGTCATATCCGGACAAAGTGGTTTAGAATTCATATGCAATGGACCGAGAAAATCACAGTAAAAATGGTTTTGGAGAAAAGCAAAGTCTTTTCTTTAGGCAAGTGCATAAAATGTCATCGATACAAACAGAAATAACATGTTTGTTTGTGGCAGTTCCTAGAGCTTTCTTCCTAGAAAAGATGAATATTTTCAGCTACTGTCTCCATGTGGAACCAATTACTGTATCCAAGCTCAAAATAAAATGTTCCCTGATAAAAACATTCAAAAAAATGAAGTCCGTTGATAATATCCCGAAAACACAAACACAGAGGCTGTAGCAATATCTGGGATTGAGTTAGCCAAAACAAAACCGGATATTTCCGGTTTCGTCCAGTCATATCCGGAGAAACTGGTGTGGAATTCGTGTGCCATGGACCGAGGAAATCACAGTAAAAATGGTTTTGGAGAAAAGCAAAGTCTTTTCTTTAGGCAAGTGCATAAAATGTCACCTATACAAACAGAAATATCTTCTTTGTTTGCCGCAGTTCCTCTAGCTTTCTCCCTAGAAAATACGAATGTGTAGAGCTGGTGTCCCCATGATGAACGAGTTAGTGTTTCTACGGTACAAAATTAAATGTTCCCTGATAAAAACATTCAAACAATAAAGTCCATTGATAATATCCAGAAAACACAAACACAGAGGCTTTCACAATATTTCGGATTGAGTTAGCCAAAACACAACCGGGTATTTCTGGTTTCATCCAGTCATATCCGCACAAAGTGGTGTGGAATTCGTACGCAATGGACTGAGAAAATCAGAGTACAAATGGTTTTGGAGAAAAGCAAAGTCTTTTTGTTAGGCAAGTGCATAAAATGTCATCTATACAAACAGAAATATCATGTTTGTTTGTTTCAGTTCCAATAGCTCTCTCCCTAGAAAATACGAATGTGTAGAGCTGGTGTCCCCATGATGAACGAGTTAGTGTTTCTACGGTACAAAATTAAATGTTCCCTGATAAAAACATTCAAACAATAAAGTCCATTGATAATATCCAGAAAACACAAACACAGAGGCTTTCACAATATTTCGGATTGAGTTAGCCAAAACACAACCGGGTATTTCTGGTTTCATCCAGTCATATCCGCACAAAGTGGTGTGGAATTCGTACGCAATGGACTGAGAAAATCAGAGTACAAATGGTTTTGGAGAAAAGCAAAGTCTTTTTGTTAGGCAAGTGCATAAAATGTCATCTATACAAACAGAAATATCATGTTTGTTTGCCGCAGTTCCTCTAGCTTTCTCCCTAGAAAGATGAATGTGTAGAGCTGGTGTCCCCATGATGAACCAATTAGTGTTTAACGGTATAAAATGAAATGTTCCCTAATAAAAAATTCAAAACCATAAAGTCCATCGATAATATCCAGAATACACAAACACAGAGGCTTTTACAATATTTCGGATTGAGTTAGTCAAAACACTACCAGATGTTTCCGGTTCCACAGTCATATCCGGACAAAGTGGTGTGGAATTTGTATGCAATGTGCTGAGAAAATCAGACTACAAATGATTTTGGAGAAAAGCAATGTCTTTTCGTTAGGCAAGTGCATAAAATGTCATCTATGCAAACAGAAATATCACGTTTTTTTGCCGCAGTTCCTCTAGTTTTCACCCTAGAAAATACGAATGTGTAGAGCTGGTGTCTCCTAGTGGAAACAATTAGTGATTCCAAGCACAAAATTAAGTGTTTCCTGAGGAAAAAAAAACATTTAAAACAATAAAGTCTGTGGATAATATCAGGAATACACAAACACAGAGGCTGTAGCAATATCTGGGATTGAGATAGCCAAAACAAAACCGGATATTTCCGGTTTCCTCCAGTCATATCCGGACAAACTGGTGTTGAATTCGGTTTTGGAGAAAAGCAAAGTCTTTTCGTTAGGCAAGTGCATAAAATGTCATCTATACAAACAGAAATATCATGTTTGTTTGCTCGAGTTCCTCTAGCTTTATCCCCAGAAATACGAATGTGTAGAGCTGATGTCCCCATTATGAACCAATTAGTATTTTAACGGTACAAAATGAAATGTTCCCTGATAAAAGCATTCAAAACAATAAAGTCCATCGATAATATCCAGAAAACACAAACACAGAGGCTTTCACAATATTTCGCATTGAGTTAGCCAAAAAAAAAAAAAAAAAAACAGATATTTCCGGTATCATCCAATCATCTCCGGACAAAATGGGGTTCAATTCGTATGCATTTGACTGAGAAAATCACAGTAAATGGTTTTGGAGAAAAGCAAAGTCTTTTCGTTAGGCAAGTGCATAAAATGTCATCTATACAAACAGAAATATCAAGTTTGTTTGCTGCAGTTCCTCTAGTTTTCTCCTTGGAAAATATGAATGTGTAGAGCTGGTGTCTCCATGTGGAACCAATTAGTTTCTCCCAGCACAAAATTAAATGTGTCTTGATAAAAAATATTCAAAACCATAAACTCCGTTGATAATATCCGGTGAACACAAACACAGAGGCTGAGGAATATATGGCATTGAGTTAGCCAAAACACAACCGGATATTTCTGGTTTCATCCAGTCTTATGCGGACAAACTAGTATGGCATTCGTATGCAATGGACTGAGAAAATCCCAGTAAAAAGGGTTTTGGAGAAAAGCATTGTCTTTTCGTTAGGCAAGTGCATAAAATGTCATCACTACAAACAGAAATATCATGTTTGTTTGCCGCAGTTCCTCTAGCTTTCTCCCTAGAAATACGAATGTGTAGAGCTGGTGTCCCCATGCTGAACCAATTAGTGTTTCAACGGTAGAAAAAGAAATGTTCCCTAATAAAAAATTCAAAACCAGAAAGTCCATCGATGACATCCAGAATACACAAACACAGAGGCTTTGACAATATTTCTGATTGAGTTAACGAAAACACAACTGGATATTTCCGGTTTCATCCAGTAATATCCGTACAAAGTGGTGTGGAATTCATACTCAATGGGCTGAGAAAATCAGAGTACAAATGGTTTTGAAGAAAAGCAATGTCTTTTCATTAGGCAAGTGCATAAAATGTCATATATACTAACAGAAATATCAGGTTGGTTTTCCGCAGTTCCTCTAGCTTTCTCCCTAGAAATACGAATGTGTAGAGCTGGTGTCCCCATGTGGAACCAATTAGTGTTTAATGGTACAAAATGAAATGTTCCCTAATAAAAAATTCAAAACAATAAAGTCCATCGATAATATCCAGAATACACAAACACAGAGGCTTTCACAATATTTCGGATTGAGTTAGCCAAAACACAACCGGATATTTCTGGTTTCGTCCAGTCATATCCGGACAAAGTGGCGTGGAATTCGTATGCAATGGACCGAGAAAATCACAGTAAAAATGGTTTTGGAGAACAGCAAAGTCTTTTCATTAGGCAAGAAGATGAAATATCATCGATACAAAGAGAAATATCATGTTTCTTTGCCGCAGTTCCTCTATCTATCTACTTTGAAATTACGAATGTGTAGAGCTGGTGTCCCCATGATGTACCAAATAGTGTTTGCAAGCAAAAAATAAAGGTTCCCTGATAAAAAACATTCATAACAATAAAGTCCATGGATAATATCCGGAAAACACAAACACAGAGGCTTTAGCAATATCTGGGATTGAATTAGCCAAAACAAAACCGGATATTTGCGGTTTCTTCCAGTCATATCCGGACAAACTGGTTTGGAATTCGTAGGCAATGGACCGAGTAAATCACAGTAAAAATGGTTTTGGAGAAAAGCAAAGTCTTTTCTTTAGGCAAGTGCATAAAATGTCATCTAGACAAACAGAAATATCATGTTTGATTGCCCCAGTTCCTCTAGCTTTCTCCCTAGAAAATACGAATGTGTAGAGCTGCTGTCTCCATGTTGAAACAATTAGTGTTTCACAGCACAAAATTAAATGTTCCCTGATAAAAAACATTCAGAACCATAAAGTATGTGGATAATATCAGAAATACACAAACACAGAGGCTGTAGCAATATCTGGGATTGAGTTAGCCAAAACAAAACAGGATATTTCCGGTTTCATCCAGTCATATCCGGACAAACTGGTGTCGAATTCGTATGCATTGGACCGAGGAAATAACAGTAAAAATGGTTTTGGAGAAAAGCAAAGTCTTTTCATTAGGAAGTGCATAAAATGTCATCTAGGCAAACAGAAATATCATTCTTGTTTGTCGCGGTTCCTCTAGTTTTCTCCCTAGAAAATACGAACGTGTAGAGCTGGTGTTCCCATAATGAACCAATTCGTGTTTCCAAGCAAAAAATTAAATGTTCCCTGATAAAAACATTAAAAACAATAAGTCATTCTATAATATCCAGAACACACAAACACAGAGGCTTTCACAATATTTCGGATTGAGTTAGCCAAAACACAACCGGATGTTTCTGTTTTCATCCAGTCATATCCGGACAAACTGGTGTGGAATTCCTATGCAATGGACCGAGAATATCACAGTAAATATGGTTTTGGAGAAAAGAAATGTCCTTTCGTTAGGCAAGTGCATAAAATGTCATCTAGACAAACAGCAAAATCAAGTTTGTTTGCCACAGTTCCTCTAGCTTTTTGACTAGAAAATACGAATGTGTAGAGCTGTTGTCCCTATGATGATCCAATTAGTTTTTCAATGGTACAAAGGAAATGTTCCCTGATAAAAAATTCAAAACCATAAAGTCCATCGATAATATCCAGAAAACACAAACCCAGAAACTTTCACAATATTTTGCATTGAGTTAGCCAAAACACAACCGGATATTTCCCGTTTCATCCAGTCATATGAGGAGAAAGTCATTTGGAGTTCATGTGCAATGGACCGAGAAAATCACTGTAAAAATCGTTTTGGAGAAAAGCAAAGTCTTTTCGTTAGGCAAGTGCATAAAATGTCATCGATACAAACAGAAATATCATGTTTGCCACAGTTCCTCTAGCTTTCTCCCTGGAAAATACGAATGTGTAGAGCTGGTGTCTCCATGTGGAACCAATTACTGTATCCAAGCTCAAAATAAAATGTTCCCCGATAAAAAACATTCAAAACAATAAAGTCCGTTGATAATATCCAGAAAACACAAACGCAGAGGCTGTAGCAATATCTGGGATTGAGTTAGCCAAAACAAAACTGGATATTTCTGGTTTCATCCAGTTATATCCGGACAAAATGGTGTGGAATTCATATGCAATGCACCAAGAAAATCACAGAAAAAATGATTTTGGAGAAAAGCAAAGTCTTTTCGTTAGGCAAGTGCATAAAATGTCATCTATACAAACAGAAATATCATGTTTGTTTGCCGCAATTCCTCTAGCTTTCGCCCTAGAAAATACGAATATTTAGAGCTGGTGTCTCCATGTGGAACCAATTACTGTATCCAAGCTCAAAATAAAATGTTCCCCGATAAAAAACATTCAAAACAATGAAGTCCCTTGATAATATCCGGAAAACACAAACACAGAGGCTGTGGCAATATCTGGGATTAAGTTAGCCAAAACAAAACCGGATATTTCCGGTTTCATCCAGTCATATCCGGACAAACTGCTGTGGAATTCGTATGCAATGAACCGAGAAAATCACAGTAAAAATGGTTTTGGAGAAAAGAATATTCTCTACGTTAGGCATGTGCATAAAATGTCATCTATACAAACAGAAATATCATGTTTGTTTGCGGCAGTTCCTCTAGCTTTCTCCCTAGAAATTAGGAATGTGTAGTGCTGGTGTCCGCATGATGAACCAATTAGTGTTTCAAAGCTACAAAATTAAATGTACAATGATAAAAATATTCAAAATAAAAAGTCCATGGATAATATCAGGAATACAAATACACAGAGGCTGTAGCAATATCTGTCATTGAGTTGGCCAAAAGAGAACCGTTTATTTCTGGTTTCATCCAGTCTTCTTGGGACAAACTGGTGTGGAATTCGTATGCATTGGACCGAGAAATTCACAGTAAAAATGGTTTTGCAGAAAAGCAAAGTCTTTTATTAGGCAAGTGCATAAAATGTCATCTATAGAAACAGAAATATCAAGTTTGTTTGCAGCAGTTCCTTTAGCTTTCTCCGTTGAAAATACGAGTGTGTAGAGCTGGTGTCTCCATGTGGAACCAATTAGTGTTTCAACGATATAAAATTAAATATTCCCTGATAAAAAAAATTCAAAAAAATAAAGTCCGTGGATAATATCAGGAATACACAAACACAGAGGCTGTAGCAATATCTGGGATTGCGTTAGCCAAAACAAAACCGGATATTTCCGGTTTCATCCAGTCATATCCAGACAAACTGGTGTGGAATTCGTATGCAATGGACCGAGAAAATCTCACTAAAAATGGTTTTGGAGAAAAGCAATGTCTTTTTATTAGGAAAGTGCATAAAATGTCATCGATACAAACAGAAATGTCTTGTTTGTTTGTCAAAGTTTCTCTAGCTTTCTCCCTAGCAAAAAAGAATGTGTAGAGCTGGTGTCTCCATGTGGAAACAATTAGTGTTTCCAAGCACAAAATTCAATGTTCCCTGATAAAATATATTCAAAACAATAAAACCCATGGATATTATCAGGAATACAGAAACACAGAAGCTAAATCAATACCTGGGATTGAGTTAGCAAAAACAAAACCGGATATTTCCGGTTTTATCCAGTCATATCCGGACAAAGTGGTGTGGAATTCTTATGCAATGGACCGAGAAAATCACAGTAAAACTGGTTTTGGAGAAAAGCAAAGTCTTTTCATTAGGCAAGTGCGTAAAATGTAATCGATACAATCAGAAATATTATATTTGTTTGCCGCAGTTCCTCTAGCTTTCTGCTTAGAAAATATGAATGTGTAGAGATGGTGTCCCCATGTGGAAGAATTAGTGTTTCAACAGTACAAAATTAAATGTTCCCTGATAAAAACATTCAAAACAATAAAGTCCATCGATAATATCCAGTAAACAAAAACAGAGAGGCTTTCACATTATTTCGGATTGAGTTAGCCAAAATACAACCGGATATTTCTGGTTTCATCTAGTCATATCCGGACAAACTGGTGTGGAATTCGTATGTAATGGACCGAGAAAATGACAGTAAAAATGGTTTTGGAGAATAACAAAGTCTTTTCATTAGGCAAGTGCATAATGTCATGTATACAAACAGAAATATCATGTTTGTTTGCCGCAGTTCCTCTAGCTTTCTCCTTCGAAAATATTAATGTGAAGAGCTGGTGTCTCCATGATTAACCAATAGTGTATCAATGGTACAAAATTAAATGTTCCCTGATAAAAAACATTCAAAACAATAAAGTCTGTGGAAAATATCAGTAATACACAAACACAGAAGCTGTCACAATATCCGGGATTGAGATAGCCAAAACAAAACTGGATATTTCCGGTTTCATTCATTCATATCCGGACAAACTGGTGTGGAATTCGTATGCAATGGACCGAGAAAATCACAGTACAAATGGTTTTGGAGAAAAGCAAAAACTTTTCTTTAGGCAAGTGCATAAAATGTCATCTATACAAACAGAAATATCATGTTTGTTTGCTGCAGTTCCTCTATCTTTCTGCTTAGGAAATACAAATGTTCATCTCCTCCCTCTCTTTTTCCACTCTTAGATTTAACAGGGATCACTTTTTTAGAAAAAGAGAGGGAGGAGATGAACAATTTGGAACATGCTCAATCGGACTGGCCGCAAATGGTTGAGTTAGAAATGTGCCAGAGGATTCCAACACAATCCCATCAAGATGGCATGTACCAATGCAATCGCACTAGTCCAAGTGATCAATTCAGCTCACAATTGATAGTTCTGATAGCTCTAAGAGTCAAAGAGATCACACAAACAAGACAAGTATCTGCTAATACTAACTGATAGAATCAAAAAAGGAGAGAAAGATCCAACATGGGAAGTGGGATACACAGCAGACTCATAGGATGGCAGATGTCCTAAACAACACTCTGGCCTCAGAATCAGCCCTCAAGGCATTCGGATCTGGCGGAAGAGCCCATGAGAGTATAGCAGGCATGGAAAGCCAAGATATCATGGAAAAAAAAAAGACCTAAATGAATGATCTCTGTGAGTGAGATCCCAGTGGAAAGAACGGGGCCATCAAAGAAGGAGGTACCCTTCTCCGAAGGGAGGAGAGAACTTCCACTTTGACTGTGACCCTATCGGAATAAGATCAAAGTCAGCGAACTCTAAAGGCTTCCATAGCCCTGGCAACTCATGACTAGAACCTAGGGAGATTACTGACGCCATGAACAGGAGTGTCAAATTGTTAAATCAGCAACAGGAGTCACTGTGTACTTACACCCCATGTGGGATCTGTCCCTAATTTGTCGTCTAAAGTGAAGTGATGCTATAACTAGTACTGAAACATTATTTTTATACTTTGCGTTTCTGTGTGGGCACAAACTGATGAGGTCTTTACTAATTATATACTGAAGTGATCTTCTGTATATAAAGAGAATTGGAAATGAAAAAAAAAAAAAAACAACCTGGTGTTAAAATGGAAATGGCATAGAAAATTAATTAATTTGAAAAAAAAATTATGTAGGATCTCTGTCTTTAATGTGCTGTACATTGCTATTTAATGCTATAATTAGTAATCCAATGGTAGTTTTTTCACTTTATGTTGCTATATGGGCAAAATGTTGAAATCTTTACCTAATATATACTAAAATGGTCTTCTGTATACAAAGAGAATTGAAAATGAATCTTTACATGAATGGAAGGGGAAAGGGAGAGGGAAAGGGGAGGGTTGCGGGCGGGAGGGAAGTTATGGGAGGGGGAAAGCCATTGTAACCCATAAGCTATACTTTGGAAATTTATATTCATGAAATAAAGTTTTAATAAAAAAAAAGAAAATACAAATGTGTAGAGCTGGTGTCCCCATGTGGAACCAATTAGTGTTTCCAAGCACAAAATTAAATGTTAACTGATAAAAACTTTCCAAACAATAAAGTCCGTGGATAATATCAGAAATACACAAACACAGAGGCTTTCACAATATTTTGGATTGAGTTAGCCAAAACACAACCGGATATTTCTGGTTTCATCCAGTCATATCTGGACAAAGTTGTGTGGAATTCGTATGCAATGGACAGAGAAAATCACAGTAAAATGGTTTTGGAGAAAAGCAAATTCTTTACGTTAGGCAAGTGTATAAAATGTCATCTATACAAACAGAAATATCATGTATCTTTGACGCAGTTCCTCTAGATTTCTCCGTAGAAAATACGAATGTGTAGAGCTGGTGTCTCCAGGTGGAACCAATTAGTGTTTCTATGGTACAAAATTAAATGTTCCCTGAAAAAAAATATTGAAAAAAATAAAGTCCATGAAAAATATCAGGAATACACAAACACAGAGGCTGTAGCAAAATTTGCATTGAGTTAACCAAAACACAACCAGGTATTTCTGGTTTCATGGAGTCACATCCGGACATAGTGGTATGAAATTTGTATGCAATGGACTGAGAAGATCACAGTAAAAGTGGTTTTGGAGAACAGCAAAGTCTTTTCGTTAGGCAAGTGCATAAAATGTCATCCATACAAACAGAAATATCATGTTTGTTTGCCGCAGTTCCTCTAGCTTTCTCCCTAGAAAATACGAATGCGTAGAGCTGGTGGTCCATGTGGAAACAATTAGTGTTTCCAAGAACAAAATTAAATGTTCCCTGATAAAAAACATTCAAAACAATAAAGTCCATGGATAATATCCAGAAAATACAAACACAGTGGCTGTAGCAATATCTGGGATTGATTTAGCCAAAACACAACCGGATATTTCCGGTTTCATCCAGTCATATCCAGACAAACTGGTGTGGAATTCGTATGCAATGGACTGAGAAAATCACAGTAAAAATGGTTTTGGAGAAAAGCAAAGTCTTTACGTTAGGCAAGTGCATAAAATGTCATCGATACAAACAGAAATATCATATTTGTTTGCCGCAGTTCCTCTAGCTTCTCAAATGAAAATACGAATGAGTAGAGCTGGTGTATTGATGTGGAACCAATTACTGTATCCAAGCTCAAAATTAAATGTTCCCAGATAAAAAACATTCAAAAGAATAAAGTCCATTGATAATATCCAGAAAACACAAACACAGTGGCTGTAGCAATATCTGGGATTGAGTTAGCCAAAACACAACCGGATATTTCCGGTTTCATCCAGTCATATCTGGACAAACTGGTGTGGAATTCGTATGGAATGGACCATGAAAGTTACAGTAAAAATGGTTTTGGAGAAAAGCAAAGTCTTTTCGTTAGGCAAGTGCATAAAATGTCAACCATACAAAAAGAAATATCATGTTTGGTTGCTGCAGTTCCTCTAGCTTTCTCCGTAGAAAATACGAAAGTGTAGATCTGGTGTTCCCATGATGAACCAATTAGTGTTTCTAAGGTACAAAATTAAATATTCCCTGATAAAATCATTCAAAAAATAAGTTCCTCTATAATATGTAGAAAACACAAACACAGAGGCTTTCATAGTATTTCGGATTGAGTTAGCCAAAACACAACCGCATATTTCTGGTTTCATCCAGTCATATCTGGAGAAAATGGTGTGGAATTCGTATGCAATGGACTGAGAAAATCACAGTAAAAATGATTTTGGAGAAAAGCAAAGTCTTTACGTTAGGCAAGTGCATAAAATGTCATCTATACAAACAGAAATATCATGTTTGTTTGCCACAGTTCCTCTAGCTTTCTCCCTAGAAAATACGAATGTGTAGAGCTGGTGTATCGATGTGGAACCAATTACTGTATCCAAGCTCAAAATAAAATGTTCCCTGATAAAAAACAATAAAGTCCGTTGATAATATTCAGGAAACGCAAACACAGAGGCTGTAGCAATAACTGGGTTTGAGTTAGCAAAAACAGAACCGGATATTTCTGGTTTCATACAGTCATATCCGGAAAAACTGGTGTGGAATTCATATGCAATGAACCGAGAAAATCACAGTAAAAATGGTTTTGAGAAAAGGAAAATCATTTCGTTAGGCACGTGCATAAAATGTCATCTAGACAAACAGAAATATCATGCTTGTTTGCCGCAGTTACTCTAGCTTTCTCAAATGAAAATACAAATGTGTAGAGCTGGTGTCTCCATGTGGAACCAATTACTGTATCCAAGCTCAAAATAAAATGTTAAAATATAAAAAAAACATTCAAAACAATAAAGTCAGTTGATAATATCCAGAAACACAAACACAGAGGCTGTAGCAATATCTGGGATAGAGTTAGCCAAAACGCAACCGGATATTTCCGATTTCATCCAGTCATATCCGGACAAACTGGTGTGGAATTCGTATGCAATGGAAAGAAAAAATCACAGTACAAATAGTTTTGGAGAAAAGCGAAGTCTTTTCATTAGGCAAGTGCATAAAATGTCATCTAGACAAACAGAAATATCATGTTTGTTTGCCGCAGTTCCTCTAGCTTTCTCCCTAGAAAATACGAATGTGTAGAGCTGGAGTCCCCATGATGAACCAATTAGTGTTTCCCAGCACAAACTTAAATGTTTCCTGAAAAAAAAAACATTCAAAAAAATGAAGTCCGTGGATAATATCGGGAATACACAAACACAGAGGCTGTAGCAATATTTCGGATTCAGTTAGCGAAAACATAACCAGATATTTCTGGTTTCATCCAGTCACATCCAGACAAACTAGTGTGAAATTCGTATGCAATGGACGGAAAAAATCACAGTAAAAATGGTTTTGGAGAAAAGCAAACTCTTTTCATTAGGAACGTAGATAAAATATCATCGATACATACAGATATATCATGTTTGTTTGCCACAGTTCCTCTAGCATTCTCCCTAGAAAATCGAATATGTAGAGCTGGTGTTTCCATGTGGAACCAATTACTGTATCCAAGCTCAAAATAAAATATTCCCGGATAAAAAATACTCAAAACAATAAAGTCCATTGATAATTTTCAGCAAGCACAAACACAGATGCTGTAGCAATATCTGGGATTCAGTTAGCCAAAACAAACTGGATATATCGTTTTTCATCCAGTCATATCCGGACAGACAAACTGGTGTGGAATTCGTATGCAATGGAAAGAAAAAATCACAGTACAAATAGTTTTGGAGAAACGCGAAGTCTTTTCGTTAGTCAAGTGCATAAAATGTCATCTAGACAAACAGAAATATCATGCTTGTTTGTCGCAGTTCCTCTAGCTTTCTCCCTAAAAAATACGAATGTGTAGAGCTGGTGTCACTATGTGGAACCAATTACTGTATCCAAGATCAAAATAAAATGTTCCCCGAAAAAAAACATTCAAAAAAATAAGTCCCTCGATAATATCCAGAAAACACAAACACAGAGGCTTTCACAATATTCGGATTGAGTTAGCCAAAAGACAACCGAATATTTCTGGTTTCATCCAGTTATCCCAACAAAGTGTTGTTGTATTTGTATGCAATGGACCCTGAAATTCACAGTAAAAATGATTTTGGAAAAAATCAAAGTCTTTTCTTTAGGCAAATAGATAAAATATCATCGATACAAACAGAAATATCATGTTTGTTTGCCACAGTTCCTCTGGCTTTCTCCCTAGAAATTATGAATTTTTAGAGCTCGTGTCTCCATTTGGAACCAATTAGTGTTTCCAAGCAAAAAATTAAATGTTCCCTGATAAAAAACATTCACAACAATAAAGTCCATGGATAATATCCGGAAAACACAAACACAGAGACTGTAGCAATATCTGAGATTGAGTTAGCTAAAACAAAACCGGATATTTCTGGTTTCATCCAGTCATATCCGGACAAAGTGGTGTGGAATTCATATGCAATGGACCGAGAAAATCACAGTAAATATGGTTATGGAGAAAAGCAAAGTCTTTTTGTTAGGCAAGTGCATAAAATGTCATCTATACAAACAGAAATATCAAGTTTGTTTGCCACAGTTCCTCTAGCTTTCTCCGTAGAAAATACGAAAGTGTAGAGCTGGTGTCTCCATGTGGAACCAATTAGTGTTTCCTAGAAGAAAATGAAATATTCCCTGATAAAAAAATTCAAAACAACAAAGTCCGTGCCTAATATCAGGAATAGACAAACACAGAGGCTGTAGCAATATTTTGGATTGAGTTAGCCAAAATATAACCGGATATTCCGGTTTCATCCAGTCATATCCGGACAAAGTGGTGTGGAATTTGTATGCAGTGGACTGAGAAAATCATACTCAAAATGGTTTTGGAGAAAAGCAAAGTCTTTTCGTTAGGCAAGTGCATAAAATGTCATCTAGACAAACAGAATTATCATGTTTGTTTCCCGCAGTTCCTCTAGCTTTCTCCCCAGAAAATGCGAATGTGTAGAGCAGGTGTCCCCATGATCAACCAATTAGTGTTTCTATGGTACAAAATTAAATGTTCCCTGATAAAAACATTCAAAACAATAAAGTCCATCGATAATATCCAGAAAACACAAACACAGAGGCTTTCACAATATTTCAGATTGAGTTAGCCAAAACACAACCGGGTATTTCTGGTTTCATCCAGTAACATCCGGATAAAGTGGTGTGGAATTCGTATGCAATGGACCGAGAAAATCACAGAAAAAATGGTTTTGGAGAACAGCAAAGTCTTTTCTTTAGGCAAATAGATAAAGTATCATCGATACAAACAGAAATATCATGTTTGTTTGCCGCAGTTCCTCTAGCTATCTCCCTAGAAATTACGAAATTTTAGAGCTCGTGTCTCCATTTGGAACCAATTAGTGTTTCCAAGTAAAAAATTAAATATTCCCTGATAAAAAACATTCACAACAATAAAGTCCATGGATAATATCCGGAAAACACAAACATAGAGACTGTAGCAATATCTGAGATTGAGTTAGACAAAACAAAACCAGATATTTCTGGTTTCATCCAGTCATATCCGCACAAAGTGGTGTGGAATTCGTATGCAATGGACCAAGAAAATCACAAAAAAATGGTTTTGGAGAAAAGCAAAGTCTTTTATTAGGCAAGTGCATAAAATGTCATCTATACAAACAGAAACATCATGTTTGTTTGCCGCAGTTTCTCTAGCTTTCTTCCTAGAAAATCGAATATGTAGAGCTGGTGTCCCTATGATGAACCAATTCGTGTTTCAACGGTACAAAATTAAATGTTCCATGATAAAAACATTCAAAACAATAAAGTCCATTGATAATATCCGGAAAACACAAACACAGAGGCTTTCACAATATTTCGGATTGAGTTAGCCAAAACACAACCGGATATTTCTGGTTTCATCCAGTCATATCTGGACAAAGTGGTGTGGAAATCATATGCAATGGAATGAGAATATCACAGTCAAAATGGTTTTGTAGAAAAGCAAAGTCTTTTCGTTAGGCACGTGCATAAAATGTCATCTAGACAAACAGAAATATCATGTTTGTTTGCCTCAGTTCCTGTAGCTATCTCCCTAGAAATTACGAATGTGTAGAGCAGGTGTCTCCATGTGAAACTTATTAGTGTTTCCATGCACAAAATTAAATGTTCCCCGATAGAAACATTGAAAACAAGAAAGTTCATGGATAATATCAAGAAAACACTAACACAGAGACTGTAGCAATATCTGAGATTGAGTAGCCAAAACAAAACCAGATATTTCTGGCTTCATCCAATCATGTCTGGACAAAGTAGTGTGGAATTCGTATGAAATGGTCCGAGAAACTCACAGTACAAATCGTTTTGGCGAAAAGCAAAGTCTTTTCATTAAGCAAGTGCATTAAATATCATCTACACAAACAGAAATATCATGTTTGTTTGCCACTGTTCTTCTAGCTTTCTCCCCAGAAAATACGAATGTGTAGAGCTGGTGTCCCTATGATGAACCAATTAGTATTTCTACGGTACACAATTAAATGTTCCCTGATAAAAACATTCAAAACAAGAAATTCCATCGATAATATCCGGAAAACACAAACACAGAGGCTTTCACAATATTTCGGATTGAGTTAGCCAAAACACAACCGGATATTTCTGGTTTCATCCAGTCATATCCAGACAAAGTGGTTTGGAATTCGTATGCAATGGACTGAGAAAATCACAGTACAAATGGTTTTGGAGAAAAGCAAAGTCTTTTTATTAGGAAAGTGCATAAAATGTCATCTCTACAAATAGAAATATCATGTTTTTCTGCGGCAGTTCCTCTAGCTTTCTCCGTAGAAAATACAAATATGTAGAGCTGGTGTGTCCATGTGGAATCAATTAATGTTTCCAAGCACAAAATGAAATATTCCCTGATAAAAAAAATTCAAAACAATAAATTCCGTGGATAATATCAGGAATTCACAAACACAGAAGCTGTAGGAATATTTCGGTTTGAGTTAGCCAAAACACAACTGGATATTTCCGGTTTCATCCAGTCATATACGGACAAAGTGGTGTGGAATTCGTATGCAGTGGACCGAGAAAATCACAGTAAAAATGGTTTTGGAGAACAGCAAAGTCTTTTCTTTAGGCAAGTGCATAAAATGTCATCGATACCAACAGAAATATCATGTTTGTTTGCCGCAGTTCCTCTAGCTATCTCCCTAGAAATTACGAATTTGTAGAGCTGGTGTCTCCCTGTGGAACCAATTAGTGTTTCCAAGCAAAAAATTAAATGTTCCCTGATAAAAAACATTCACAACAATAAAGTCCATGGATAATATCCGGAAAACACAAACACAGAGGCTGTAGCAGTATCTGAGATTGAGTTAGCCAAAACAAAACCGGATATTTCTGGTTTCATCCAATCATATCCGGAGAAATGGTGTGGAATTCGTATGCAATGGACCGAGAAAATCACAGTAAAAATGGTTTTGGAGAAAAGCAAAGTCTTTTCATTAGGCAAGTGCATTAATTATCATCTACACATACATAAATATCATGTTTGCCACAGTTCTTCTAGCTTTCTCCCCAGAATTTACGAACGTGTAGAGCTGGTGTCCCTATGATGAACCAATTAGTATTTCTACGGTACAAAATTAAATGTTCCCTGATAAACACATTCAAAACAAGAAAGTCCATCAATAATATCCGGAAAACACAAACACAGAGGCTTTCACAATATTTCGGATTGAGTTAGCCAAAACACAACCAGATATTTCTGGTTTCATCTGGTCATATCCAGACAAAGTGGTTTGGAATTCGTATGCAATGAACCGAAAAAATCAGAGTACAAATAGTTTTGGAGAAAAGCAAAATTTTTCGTTAGGAAAGTGCATAAAATGTCATCTAGACAAACAAAGTGGTCTCCATGTGGAACCAATTAGTGTTTCCTAGAAGAAAATGAAATATTCCTTGATAAAAAAATTCAAAACAACAAAGTCCGTGGATAATATCAGGAATAGACAAACACAGAGGCTGTAGCAATATTTCGGATTTAGTTAGCCAAAACATAACCGGATATTTCCGGTTTCATCCAGTCATATCCGGACAAATTGGTGTGGAATTCGTATGCAGTGGACTGAGAAAATCATAGTCAAAATGGTTTCGGAGAAAAGCGAAGTCTTTTTGTTAGGCAAGTGCATAAAATGTCATCTAGACAAACAGAATTATCATGTTTGTTTCCCGCAGTTCCTCTAGCTTTATCCCCAGAAAATGCGAATGTGTAGAGCAGGTGTCCCCATGATGAACCAATTAGTGTTTCTACGGTACAAAATTAAATGTTCCCTGATAAAAACATTCAAAAGAATAAAGTCCATCGATAATATACAGAAAACACAAACACTGAGGCTTTCACAATATTTTGGATTGAGTTAGCCAAAACACAACCGGATATTTCTGGTTTCATCCAGTCATATCCGGACAAAGTGGTGTGGAATTTGTATGCAAGGGACGGAGAAAATCACAGTACAAATGGTTTTGGAGAAAAGCAAAGTCTTTTCATTAGGCAAGTGCATAAAATGTCATCTATACAAACAGAAATATCATGATTGTTTGCCGCAGTTCCTCTAGCATTCTCCGGAGAAAGTATGATTGTGAAGAGCCTGTGTGTCCATGTGGAACCAATTAGTGTTTCCATGAACAAATTTAAATATTCCCTGAAAAAAAACATTCAAATCAATAAAGTCATTCAAATATAACTAGAAAACACAAACACAGTTGCAGTAGCAATATCTGGGATTCAGTTAGCCAAAACACAACCAGATATTTCTGGTTTCATGCAGTCATATCCAGACAAACTGGTGTGGAATTCGTATGCAATGGACCGTGCAAATCACAGTAAAAATGGTTTTGGAGAAAAGCAAAGTCTTTTCGTTAGGCAAGTGCATAAAATGTTATCTAGAGAAACAGAAAACATGAATGTGTAGAGCTGGGGTCTCCATGTGGATCCAATTACTCTATCCATTTCAAAATAAAATGTTCCCCGATAAAAAAACATTTAAAACAATAAAGTCCATTGATAATATCCAGAAAACACAAACACAGAGGCTGTAGCAATATCTTTGATTTTGATAGCCAAAACAAGAACGGATATTTCCACTTTCATCTAGTCATATCCGGACAAACTGGTGTGGAATTGCTATGCAGTGGACGGAGAAAATCACAGTAAAAATGGTTTTGGAGAAAAGCAAAGTCTTTTCGTTAGGCAAGTGCATAAAATGTCATCTATACAAACAGAAATATCATGTTTGTTTGCCGCCGTTCCTCTAGCTTTCTTCCTAGAAAATACGAATGTGTAGAGCTGGTGTCCCCATGATGAACCATTAGTGCTTCAAGAGTACAAAATGAAATGTTCCCTGATAAAAACATTCAAAACAATAAAGTCCATCGATAATATCCAGAAAACACAAACACAGAGGCTTTCAGAATATTTCAGATTGAGTTAGAAAAAGCACAACCGGATATTTCCGGTTTCATCCAGTCATATCCAACAAACTCCTGTGGGATTCCTAGGCAATGGACCGAAAAAATCACAGTTCAAATGGTTTTGGAGAAAAGCAAAGTCTTTTTGTTCGGTAAGTGCATAAAATGTCATCGATACAAACAGAAATATCATGTTTGTTTGCCGAAGTTCCTCTAGCTTTCTCCCTAGAAAATACGAATGTGTAGAGCTGGTGTCCCCATGATGAACCATTAGTGCTTCAATGGTACAAATTGAAATGTTCCCTGATAAAAACATTGAAAACTATAAAGTCCATAGATAATATCCAGAAAACACAAACACAGAGGCTTTCACAATATTTCGGATTGAGTTAGCGAAAACACAACCGGATATTTCTGGTTTCGTCCAGTCATATCCGGACAAACTGGTGTGGAATTCGTATGCAATGGTCTGAGAGAATCAGAGTAAAAATGGTTTTGGAGAAAAGAAAAGTCATTTCGTTAGGCAAGTGCATAACATATCATAGATACATACAGAAGTATCATGTTTTTTTGTTGCTGTTTCTCTAGCTTTCTCACCAGAAAATGCGAATTTGTAGAGCTGGTGTCTCCATGTGGAACCAATTAGTGTTTCCAAGCACAAAATTCAATGTTCCCTGATAAAAATTTTTCAAAATAAAAAAGTCCGTTGATAATATCCAGAAAACACACACAGAGAGGCTGCAGTAATATCTGGAATTGAGTTAGCCAAAAAGAAAACGGATATTTCCGGTATCATCCAGTCATATCCGGACAAACTGGTGTGGAATTCGTATGCAATGGACTGAGAAAATCACAGTAAAAATGGTTTTGGAGAAAAGCAAAGTCTTTTCGTTAGGCAAGTGCATAAAATGTCATCGATACAAACAGAAATATCATGTTTGTTTGTTTCAGTTCCAATAGCTCTCTCCCTAGAAAATACGAATGTGTAGAGATGGTTTTTCCTTGTGGAACCAATTAATGTTTCCAAAAATGAAATTAAGTGTTCCCTGATAAAAAAAATTCAAAGCAATGAAGTCCGTGGATAATATCTGGTATACACAAACACAGAGGCTTTAGCAATATCTGGGATTGGGTTAGCCAAACCAAAACCCGATATTTCCGGTTTCATCCAGTCATATCTGGACATGGTGTGGAATTCGAATGCAATGGACTGAGAAAATCACAGTAAAAATAGTTTCGGGAAAAGCAGAGTCTTTTCGTTAGTCAAGTGCAGAAAATGTCATCTACACAAACATAAATATCATGTTTGTTTGCCACAGTTCCTCTAGCTTTCTCCGTAGAAAATACGAATGTGTAGAGCTGGTGTCTCCATGTGGAACCAATTAGTGTTTCCAAGAACAAATTAAATGTTCCCTGATAAAAAACATTCAAAACAATAAAGTCCATTGATAATATCTAGAAAACACAAACACAGAATAAAACACAGTATTTCGGATTGAGTGAGCAAAAACAAAACTGGTTATTTCCGGTTTTCGTCTAGTCATATCTGTACAAATGCGTGGAATACGTATGCAATGGACCGAGAAAATCACAGAAAAATGCTTTTGGAGAAAATAAAGTCTTTTCGTTAGGCAAGTGCATAAAATGTCATCTATACAAACAGAAATATCATGTTTGTTTGTGTAGTTCCTCTAGCTTTCTCCCTAGAAAATACGAAAGTGTAGAGATGGTGTCTCAATGTGGAACCAATTAGTGTTTCCAAGCACAAAATAAATGTTCCCTGATAAAAAACATTCAAAACAATAAAGTCAATCAATAATATCAGGAATATACAAACACAGAGTCTTTAGCAATATCTTGGATTGAGTTAGCCAGAAAAAAAATGGATATTTCCGGTGTCATCGAGTCATATCCGGACAAAGTGGTGTGGAATTGGAATGCATTGGACCTAGAAAATCACAGTAAAAATGGTTTTGGAGAAAAGCAAAGTCTTTTCGTTAGGCAAGTGCATAAAATGTCCTCGATACAAACAGAAATATCATGTTTGTTTGTCACAGATCCTCTAGCTTTCTCAATAGAAAATACGAATGTTTAGAGCTGGTGTCCCCATGATTAAGCAATTAGTGTTTCTACGGTACAAAATGAAATATTCCCTGATAAAAATTTCAAAAAAATAAACTCCATCGATAATATCCAGAAAACACACACAAGAAACTTTCAAAATTATTCGCATTGAGTTAGCCAAAACACAACCGGATATTTCCCCTATCATCCAGTCATATCTGGACAAAGCAGTGTGGAATTCGTATGCAATGGACAGAGAAAATCACAGAAAAATGCTTTTGGAGAAAAGCAAAGACTTTTCGTTAGGCAAGTGCATAAAATATCATCTATACAAACAGAAATATCATGTTTGTTTGCCGCAGTTCCTCTAGCTTTCTCCCTAGAAAATACGAATGTGTAGAGCTGGTGTCTCCATGTGGAACCAATTAGTGTTTCTATGGTACAAAATTGAATATTCCCTGTTAAAACATTAAAACAATGAAGTCCATCATAA
Organism: Lepus europaeus; assembly: GCF_033115175.1. Classification (NCBI taxonomy): domain Eukaryota; kingdom Metazoa; phylum Chordata; class Mammalia; order Lagomorpha; family Leporidae; genus Lepus; species Lepus europaeus. The sequence goes on from NW_026909177.1 coordinate 5,539,599, forward strand.
TATCCAGAAACACAAACACAGAGGCTTTCACAGTATTTCGGATTGAGTTAGCCAAAACACAACCAGATATTTCTGTTTTCATCCAGTCATATCCGGACAAAGTGGTGTGGAATTCATATGCAATGGACTGAGAAAATCACAGTGAATATGGTTTTGGAGAAAAGAAAAGTCTTTTCGTTAGGCAAGTGCATAAAATGTCATCCAGACAAACAGAAATATCATGTTTGTTTGCCGCAATTCCTCTCTCATTCTCCATAGAAAATACGAATGTGTAGAGCTGTTGTCTCCATGTGGAACCAATTAGTGTTTTCAAGTACAAAATTAAATGTTCCCCGAAGAAAAACATTGAAAAAAATAAAGTCCGTGGATAATATCAGGTATACACAAACACAGAGGCTGTAGCAATCCCTGGGATTGAGTTAGCCAAACCAAAACAGGGTATTTCTGATTTCAACCAGTCATATCCGGACAAACTGGTGTTGAATTCGTAAGCAGTAGACCGAGAAAGTCACAGTAAATATGGTTTAGGAGAAAAGCAATGTCTTTTAGTTGGGCAACTACATAAAATGTCATCTATACAAACAGAAATATCATGTTTGTTTGCCGCAGTTCCTCTAGCTTTCTCCCTAGAAAATACGAATGTGTAGAGCTGGTGTCTCTATGTGGAACGAGTTACTGAATCCAAGCTCAAAATAAAATGTTCCCCTATAAAAACATTCCAAAAAATAAAGTCTGTGGATAATATCCAGAAAACACAAACACAGAGGCTGTGGCAATCTGGGATTGAGTTAGCCAAAACAAAACAGGGTATTTCTGGTTTCATCCAGTCATATGCGGACAAAGTGGTGTGGAATTCGTACGCATTGGACCGAGAAAATCACAGTAAAAATGGTTTTGGAGAAAAGCAAAGGCTTTTCGTTAGGCAAGTGCATAAAATGTCATGTATACAAACAGCAATATCACGTTTGTTTGCCGCAGTTCCTCTCGCATTCTCCCTAGAAAATACGAATGTGTAGAGCTTGTGTAACCCATGATGAACCAATTACTTTTTCCAAGCAAAAAATTAAATGTTCCCTGATAAAAACATTAAAAAAAATAAAGTCCATGGATAATATCAGGAATACAGAAACACAGAGGCTGTAGCAGTATTTTGGTTTGAGTTAGCCATAACACAACCAGATATTTCTGGTTTCATCCCGTCATACCCGGACAAAGTGATGTGGAATTCGTATGCAATGGACCGAGAAAATCACAGTACAAATGGTTTTGGAGAAAAGCAAAGTCTTTTCGTTAGGCAAGTACATAAAATGTCATCTATACAAACAGAAATATCATGTTTATTTGCCGCAGTTCCTCTAGCTTTCTCCCTAGAAAATACGAATGTGTACAGCTGGTGTCTCCTTCTGGAAACAATTAGTGTTTCATAGCACAAAATTAAATGTTCCCAGATAATAAAATTCAAAACAATAAAGTCTGTGGATGATATCAGGAATACACAAACACAGAGGCGGTAACAATATGTGGGATTGAGTTAGCCAAAATACAACCTGATATTTCCGGTTTCATGCAGTCATATTCAGACAAAGTGGTGTGGAATTCGTATGCAATGGACTGAGAAAGTCATAGTAAAAATGGTTTTGGAGAAAAGCAAAGCCTTTTCGTTAGGCAAGTGCATAAAATGTCATCGATACAAACAGAAATATCATGTTTGTTTCCCGCAGTTCCTAGTTTTCTCCCAAGAAAATACGAATATTTGGAGCTGGTTTCTCCATGTGGAACCAGTTAGTGTTTCCAGGCACAAAATTCAATGTTCCCTGAAAAAAAACTAGAAAAAAATAAAGTGAGTGGATAATAACAGGAATACACAAATACAGAGACTTTCACATTATTTCGGATTGTGTTAGCCAAAACACAACCGGATATTTCCGGTTTCATCCAGTCATATCCACACAAACTTGTGTGGAATTCGTATGCAATGGACCGAGAAAATCACAGTAAAAATGCTTTTGGAGGAAAGCAAAGTCTTTCCGTTAGGCAAGTGCATAAAATGTCATCTATACAAACAGAAATATCATGTTTGTTTGCCACATTTCCTCTAGCTTTCTCCCTAGAAAATACGAATGTGTAGAGCTGGTGTCTCCATGTGGAAACAATTAGTGTATCACAGCACAAAATTAAATGTTCCCTGATAAAAAACAATCAAAAAAATAAAGGCTGTGGATAATATCAGGAATACACAAATACAGAGGCTGTAGCAATATCTGGGATTGAGTTAGCCAACACAAAACCTGGTATTTCCGGTTTCATCCAGTCATATCTGGACAAACTGAAGTGGAATTCGTATGCAATGGACCGAGAAAATCACAGTAAAAATGGTTTTGGAGAAAAGCAAAGTCTTTTCGTTAGGCAAGTGCATAAAATGTCATCTATACAAACAGAAATATCATGTTTGTTTTTCACTGTTCCTCCAGCTTTCTCCCTGGAAAACACAAATGTGTAGAGCTAGTGTTTCTATTAGGACCCACTTAGTGATTCCAAGTACAAATTAAATGTTCCCTGAAAAAAACTTTCCAAACAATAAAGTCCAGGGATAATATCAGGAATACAGAAACACAGAGGCTGTAGAAATATCTGTGATTGAGTTAACCAAAAAAAAACTGGATATTTCAGGTTTCATCCAGTCATATCCGGTAAAGTGGTGTGGAATTCGTATGCAATGGACCAAGAAAATCACAGTAAAAATGGTTTTGGAGAACAGCAAATTCTTTTTGTTAGGCAAGTGCATAAAATGTCATCGATACAAACAGAAATATCATGTTTGTGTGTCGTAGTTTCTCTAGCTTTCTCCCTAGAAAATATGAATGTGCAGAGCTGGTGTCTCTATGTGGAACCAATTAGTGTTTCTAAGCAGAAAATTAAATGTTACCTGAAAGAAAACATTCAAAACATTAAAGTCCGCGGATAATATCCAGAAAATACAAACAGAGAGGCTGTAGCAATATTCACATTGAGTTAGCCAAAACAAAACCGGATATTTCTGGTTTCATCCAGTCATATCCGGACAAAGTGGTATGGAATTCGTATGAAATGGATCGAGGAATTCACAGTATAAATGGTTTTGGAGAAAAGCAAAATCTTTTCGTTAGGCAAGTGCATAAAATGTCATCTAGAGAAACAGAAATATCATGTTTGTTTGCCGCAGTTCCTCTAGCTTTCTCCCTAGAAAATACGAATGTGTAGAGCTGGTGTCTCCATGTGGAACCAATTAGTGTTTCTACGCTACAAAATGAAATGCTCCTTGATAAAAACTTTCAAAACAATAAAGTCCATCGATAATATCCAGAAAACACAAACATAGAGATTTTCACAATATTTCGATTGGTTAGCCAAAACACAACCGGATATTTCTCGTTTCATCCAGTCATATCCGGACAAAGTGGCGAGGAATTCATATGCAATGGACCGAGAAAATCACAGTAAAAATGGTTTTGGAGAAAAGCAAAGTCTTTTCTTTAGGCAAGTGCATAAAATGTCATCTAGACAAACAGAAATATCATGTTTGTTTGCCGCAGGTACTCTAGGTTTCTCCCTAGATAATACGAATGTGTAGAGCTGGTGTCTCCAGGATGAACCAATTAGTGTTTTTACGGTACTAAAATAAACGTTCCCTGATAAAAACATTCAAAACAATAAAGTCCATCGATAATATCCCGAAAACACAAACACAGAGGCTGTAGCAATATTTCAGATTGAGTTAGCCAAAACACAACCGGATATTTCTGGTTTCATCCAGTCATATCCGGACAATGTGGTGTGGAATTCGTATGCAATGGACCGAGAAAATCACCGTAAAAATGGTTTTGGGGAAAAGAAAAGTCTTTTTGTTAGGCAAGTGCATAAAATGTCATCTATACAAACAGAAATATCATGTTTGTTTGCAGCAGTTCCTCTAGCTTTCTCCCTAGAAAATACGAATGTGTAGAGTTGGTGTCCCCATGATGAACCAATTCGTGTTTTAAAGGTACAAAATGAAATGTTCCCTGATAAAAACATTCAAAATAATAAAGTCCGGGGGGCAGAGCCAAGATGGCAGATAGTGAGGACGTGCGCCTTAGCTTGGGAAAATAAAATTTCTTAAAAGTGGAATTACTGTAGCCTCAGGAAAAGACTGAAGAAAAAAACTGCAGAGGAAACGCTTCCAGATCTAGTGGATGTGAAACAGAGGACTTACAGGGAGCCCACCGCATGGAAGACCAACCGAGACGAGCCGAGCGGCGGGAGAGGAGCCAGAGCCACAGAATCTCACCAGCACGGGAACCCGAGGAGGGTAAGACAAAGACCTCAGAAACCCAAGACATTGGGGGAGGGGGGAACAGAGGCCTCTCCCTTCACTCACCAAGCAAAACAAAGAGCACTGCGATTTTACATATGTAAAGCGCAACCAAACTCAGTAACTTTAGCGAAACTGGAGAACACTTTGAGGGCTGCATAAACTCTTTGTGTGGTCCCAGGGGTAGATCAAACAAATACTCACAGAGGCCAGATTTCAACTACCCTCAACTCCACTCCCAACTGAGTCAAAAAAAAGAGAGAGAGAGAGAGAGAGAGAGAGAGAGCGAGCCAGCAAGGAGCAAGTGAGTGAGCAATCTGGGAGAGTCACTCTTTACACAGCCTTAAACCTAAAAAATCAAGCATAGCTCTCTGGCCACACCCATCACAGCCCCTAAGGATTCAACAAAGCAGACAGCTCACTTACAGGCATAGTATAACGAGAAAAAAAAACACCACAGGAAAAAGAAAAAAAAAACACCATAAATTATCACCAACATGCCAAACAACAAACATAGAAGCCGAGATAACAACAGCAAGGAAGACACTATGATGCCCCCAAGCGAACAAGACACGCCAATGCAAGATTATGAAGATGAAGAGATAGAGGAAATGCAAGAAGCAGATCTCAAAAAAATGATAAGAACATTAAGAAGTTCTCAAAAACAATTTCTTGAACTACAGAAATCCTTAATGGACAAGATAGAAAATCTCTCCCGTGAAAATGAAATATTAAGGAGGAATCAAAATGAAATGAAACAACTAGTAGAACAGGAAACTGAGATAGTGACCAAAAACCACAATGAAATGAAGAACGCAATAGATCAAATGGCAAACACATTCGAGAGCCTTAAAAACAGAATGGGTGAAGCAGAAGAGAGAATATCAGAATTAGAAGACAGAGAACAGGAAAGGAAACAGTCAAATCAAAGAAAAGAAGAAGAAATCAGAAATCTAAAAAATACTGTCAGGAATCTACAGGATACTATTAAAAAACCCAACATTCAGGTTCTAGGAGTTCCTGAAGGCATGGAAAGGGAGAAAGGATTAGAAGGCCTTTTTAGTGAGATACTAGCAGAAAATTTCCCAGGTTTGGAGAAGGACAGAGACATCCTAGTACAGGAAGCACATAGAACCCCTAATAAACATGATCAAAAGAGATCCTCACCACGACACGTCGTAATCAAACTCACCACAGTGAAACACAAAGAAAAGATCCTAAAATGTGCAAGAGAGAATGCCAGATTACTCTCAGAGGATCTCCAATTAGACTCACAGCTGACTTCTCTTCAGAAACCCTACAAGCCAGGAGAGAATGGTGAGACATAGCCCAGGTACTAAGAGAGAAAAACTGCCAGCCCAGAATATTATATCCTGCAAAGCTCTCATTTGTGAATGAAGGTGAAATAAAGACCTTTCACAGCAAACAGAAATTGAAAGAATTTGTCGCCACTCGTCCAGCCCTGCAAAAGATGCTTAAAGATGTCTTACATACAGAAACACAGAAACACGGTAACCAATATGAAAGAAGGTAAAGGAAGGAAACCTCACAGCAAAAGACCACAAGAATCTCAAACCAGATATTAGAAAATATCTTTGGCAAATGGCAGGGCAAAATTACTCCTTCACAATAGTCACATTGAATGTTAATGGCTTGAACTGTCCAGTTAAAAGACACCGATTGGCTGATTGGGTTAAGGAACAAAACCCATCTTTTTGCTGCTTACAAGAAACCCATCTATCCAACAATGATCCATACAGACTGAAAGTGAAAGGCTGGAAAAAGATATACCATGCCAACAGAAATGAAAAAAGAGCGGGCGTAGCCATCTTAATATCGGACAACATAAACTTTACCACAAAAACTGTCAGGAGAGACAAAGAGGGGCACTATTTAATGATTAAGGGATCCATTCAACAGGAAGATATAACAATTATCAATGTATATGCACCTAATCACAGGGCACCAGCTTATTTAAAAGACTTGTTAAGGGACTTAAAGGGAGACTTAGACCCCAATACAATAGTACTGGGGGACTTCAATACTCCACTCTCAGAGATAGACAGATCAACAGGACAGAAGATCAACAAGGAGACAGCAGATTTAAATGACACTATAGCTCAAATGGATCTAACAGATATCTATAGAACATTTCATCCTACATCTAAGGACTTTACATTCTTCTCAGCAGTATATGGAACCTTCTCTAGGATTGACCACATACTAGGCCATAAAGCAAGTCTCAGCAAATTCAAAAGAATTAGAATCATACCATGCAGCTTCTCAGACCACAAAGGAATGAAATTAGAAATTAGCAACTCGGGAATCCCCAGAGCACGCGCAAACACATGGACATTGAACAACATGCTCCTGAATGAACAATGGGTCATAGAAGAAATTAAAAGAGAAATCAAAAATTTTCCGGAAGTAAATGAGGGTAACAGCACAACATACCAAAACCTCTGGGATACAACAAAAGCAGTGTTAAGAGGAAAGTTTATATCAATAGGTGCCTACATCAAGAAATTGGAGAGGCACCAAATAGATGAGCTTTCAAGTCATCTCAAGGATCTAGAAAATCTGCAGCAAACCAAACCCAAACCCAGTAGAAGAAGGGAAATAATTAAATTCAAAGAAGAAATCAACAGGATTGAATCCAAAAAAACATTACAAAAAATCAGCCAAATGAGGAGCTGGTTTTTTGAAAAAATAAACAAAATTGACACCCCATTGGCCCAACTCACTAAAAAAAGAAAAGACCCAAATCAATAGGATCAGAGATGAAAAAGGAAACGTAACAACAGACACCACAGAAATAAAAAGAATCATCAGAAATTACTACAAGGACTTGTATGCCAGCAAACAGGGAAATCTATCAGAAATGGACAGATTCTTGGACACATACAACCTACCTAATTTGAGCCAGGAAGACATAGAAAACCTAAACAGTCCCATAACTGACACAGAAATTGAAACAGTAATAAAGGCCCTCCCAACAAAGAAAAGCCCAGGACCAGATGGATTCACTGCTGAGTTCTACCAGACATTTAGAGAAGAACTAACTCCAATTCTTCTCAAACTATTCAGAACAATCGAAAAAGAGGGAATCCTCCCAAATTCTTTCTATGAAGCCAGCATCACCTTAATTCCTAAGCCGGAAATAGATGCAGCATTGAAAGAGAATTACAGACCAATATCCCTGATGAACATAGATGCAAAAATACTCAATAAAATTCTGGCCAATAGAATGCAACAACACATCAGAAAGATCATCCACCCAGACCAACTGGGATTTATCCCTGGTATGCAAGGATGGTTCAACAACCACAAAACAATCAACGTAATAAACTACATTAACAGGTTGCAGAAGAAAAACCATATGATTCTCTCAATAGACGCAGAGAAAGCATTTGATAAAATACAACACCCTTTCATGATGAAAATTCTAAGCAAACTGGGTATGGAAGGAACATTCCTCAATACAATCAAAGCAATATATGAAAAACCCATGGCCAACATCCTATTGAATGGGGAAAAGTTGGAAGCATTTCTGCTGAGATGTGGTACCAGACAGGGATGCCCACTCTCACCACTGATATTCAATATAGTTCTGGAAGTTTTAGCCAGAGCTATTAGGCAAGAAAAAGAAATTAAAGGGATACTAATCGGGAAGGAAGAACTCAAACTATCCCTCTTTGCAGATGATATGATTCTTTATTTAGGGGACCCAAAGAACTCTACTAAGAGACTACTGGAACTCATCGAAGAGTTTGGCAAAGTAGCAGGATATAAAATCAATCCACAAAAATCAACAGCCTTTGTATACACAGGCAATGCCACGGCTGAGGAAGAACTTCTAAGATCAATCCCATTCACAATAGCTACAAAAACAATCAAATACCTTGGAATAAACTTAACCAAGGACGTTAAAGATCTCTACGATGAAAACTACAAAACCTTAAAGAAAGAAATAGAAGAGGATACCAAAAAATGGAGAAATCTTCCATGCTCATGGATTGGAGGAATCAATATCATCAAAATGTCTATTCTCCCAAAAGCAATTTATACATTCAATGCAATACCAATCAAGATACCGAAGACATTCTTCTCAGATCTGGAAAAAATAATGCTGAAATTCATATGGAGACACAGAAGACCTCGAATAGCCAAAGCAATCTTGTACAACAAAAAAAAAGCCGGAGGCATTACAATACCAGATTTCAGGGCATACTACAGGGCAGTTGTTATCAAAACAGCATGGTACTGGTACAGAAACAGATGGGTAGACCAATGGAACAGAATAGAAACACCAGAAATCAATCCAAACATCTACAGCCAACTTATATTTGATCAAAGATCCAAAACTAATCCCTGGAATAAGGACAGCCTATTCAATAAATGGTGCTGGGAAAATTGGATTTCCATTTGCAGAAGCTTGAAGCAAGACCCATACCTTTCACCTTACACAAAAATTCACTCAACGTTTATTAAAGACTTAAACCTACGACCCGAAACCATCAAATTATTAGAGAGCATTGGAGAAACCCTGCAAGATATAGGTACGGGCAAAGACTTCTTGGAAAAGACCCCAGGAGCACAGGCAGTCAAAACCAAAATTAACATTTGGGATTGCATCAAATTGAGAAGTTTCTGTATTTCAAAAGAAACAGTCAGGAAAGTGAAGAGGCAACCAACAGAATGGGAAAAAATATTTGCAAACTATACTACAGACACAGGGTTGATAACCAGAATCTACAAAGAAATCAAGAAAATCCACAACAACAGAACAAACAACCCACTGAAGAGATGGGCCAAGGAACTCAATAGACATTTTTCAAAAGAGGAAATCCAAATGGCCAACAGACACATGAAAAAATGTTCAAGATCACTAGCAATCAGAGAAATGCAAATCAAAACCACAGTGAGGTTTCACCTCACCCCGGTGAGAATGGCTCACATCCAGAAATCTACCAACAATAGATGCTGGAGAGGATGTGGGGAAAAAGGGACACTAACCCACTGTTGGTGGGAATGCAAACTGGTTAAGCCACTATGGAAGTCAGTCTGGAGATTCCTCAGAAACCTGAACATAACCCTACCATACAACCCAGCCATCCCACTCCTTGGAATTTACCCAAAGGAAATTAATTTGGCTAATAAAAAAGCCATCTGCACATTAATGTTTATTGCAGCTCAATTCACAATAGCTAAGACCTGGAACCAACCCAAATGCCCATCAACAGTAGACTGGATAAAGAAATTATGGGACATGTACTCCATAGAATACTATACAGCAGTAAGGAACAACGAAACCCAGTCATTTGCAACAAGATGGAAGGATCTGGAAAGCATCATGCTGAGTGAATTAAGCCAGTCCCAAAGAGACAAATATCATTTGTTTTCCCTGATCGGCGACAACTGAACACCAAAGGGGAAACCTGTTGAAGTGAAATAGACACTATAAGAAACAATGACCGGATCAGCTTTTGTCCTGACTCTAGATGTACAATGTAATACTTTATCCTTTTAAGTATTTGTTGTTGTTGTTATTGTTCTAGTACTATTGGTTGAACTCTGTAATTAACACACAATTATTCTTAGGTGTTTAAATTTTAACTGAAATGTGATCCCTGTTAAATTTCAGAGTGGAAAAAGAGAGGGAGGAGATGCACAATTTGGGACATGCACAATCAGTCTTGCCCCAAATGATGGAGTTAGAAATGTGCCAGGGGATTCCAATACAATCCCATCAAGGTGGCATGTACCAATGCCATCTCACTAGTCCAAGTGATCAATTTCAGTTCACATTCGATGGCCTGGATAGGTCTAAGAAACAAAGGGATCACACAAACAAGACAAGTGTCTGCTAATACTAACTGATAGAATCAAAAAGGGAGAGAAAGATCCAGCATGGGAAGTGGGATACACAGCAGACTCATAGAATGGCAGATGTCCTAAACAACACACTGGCCTCAGAATCAGCCCTTAAGGCATTCAGACCTGGCTGAGGAGCCCATGAGAGTATTGTAGGCATGGAAAGCCAAGATACCATGGAAAAGAGAAAAAGAAGAAGACCTGCATGGGGATCTCTGTTAGTGAGATCCCAGTGGAAAGAACGGGGCCATCAAAGAAGGAGGTACCTTTCTCTGAAGGGAGGAGAGAACTTCCACTTTGACTGTGACCCTATCGGAATAAGATCAAAGTCGGAGAACCCTAAAGGCTTCCATAGCCCTGGCAACTCATGACTAGAGCCTAGGGAGAGTACTGACACCATGAACAGGAGTGTCAAATTGTTAAGTCAGCAACAGGAGTCACTGTGTACTTACATCCCATGTGGGATCTGTCCTTAATGTGTTGTCTAATGTGCAGTGATGCTATAACTAGTACTGAAACAGTATTTTTACACTTTGTGTTTCTGCGTGGGTACAAACTGATGAGATCTTTTCTAATTATATATACTGAATCGATCTTCTGTATATAAAGATAATTGGAAATGAAAAAAAAAACCTGGTGTTAAATTGGAAACGGCATAGAAAACTAATTAATTTTTTAAAAAATATTATGTAGGATCTCTGCCTTTAATGTGCTGTACACTCTTATTTAATGCTATAACTAGTATTCCAACAGTATTTTTTTTTCACTTTGTTTTGCTATATGGGGGCAAACTGTTGAAATCGTTACCTAATATATACTAAATTGATCTTTTGTATATAAAGAGAATAGAAAATGAATCATGATGTGATTGGAAGGGGAGAGGGAGTGGGAAAGGGGAGGGTTGTGGGTGGGAGGGAAGTTTTGGGAGGGGGAAGCCATTGTAACCCATAAGCTGTACTTTGGAAATTTATATTCATTAAATAAAAGTTTAATTTAAAAAAAGATAATAGTTCTGACTGGCAAGTAATTTGCAAAGGCAGACTGATATAGCTGTATAAGATGAATATCTACCTGCACGTACTAGCACTAATCAAACTGTGAAATTAAAATTTTTATTCAAACAGCAAATAAAAACAATAAAGTCCATCGTTAATATCCAGAAAACATAAACACAGAGACTTTCACAATATTTCGGATTGAGTTAGCCAAAACAGAACCGGATATTTCTGGTTTCATCCAGTCATATCCGGACAAACTGCTGTGGAATTCGTATGCAACGGACCGAGAAAATCACAGTAAAAATGGTTTTAGAGAAAAGCAAAGTGTTTTCGTTAGACAAGTGCATAAAATATCTTCGATACAAACTGAAATATCAGGTTTGTTTGCCGCAGTTCCTCTAGCTTTCTCCCCAGAAAATACTAATGTGTAGAGCTGGTGTCCCCATGATGAACCAGTTAGTGTTTCTACGGTACAAAATTAAATGTTCCCTGATAAAAATATTCAAAACAATAAAGTCCGTCGATAATATCCGGAAAACACAAACACAGAGGCTTTCACAATATTTGACATTGAGTTAGCAAAAGAGAACCGGATATTTCTGGTTTCATCCAGTCATATCCGGACAAACTGGTGTGGAATTCATATGCAACGGACCGAGAAAATCACAGTAAAAATGGTTTTAGAGAAAAGCAAAGTCTTTTCTTTAGGCAAGTGCATAAAATATCTTCGATACAAACAGAAATATCATGTTTGTTTGCCGCAGTTCCTCTAGCTTTCTCCCTAGAAAATACGAATGTGTAGAGCTGGTGTCTCCATGTGGAAACAATTAGTGATTCCGAGCACAAAATTAAATGTTCCCTGATAAAAAACATTCAAAACAATAAAGTCCATGGATACTATCAGGAATAAACAAACACAGAGGCTGTAGCAATGTCGGGATTGAGTTAGCCAAAACATAACTGGATATTTCCTGTTTCATCCAGTAATATCTAGACAAACTGCTGTGGAATTCGTATGCAACGCATTGAGAAAATCACAGTAAAAATGGTTTTGGAGAAAAGCAATGTCTTTATGTTAGGCAAGTGCATAAAATGACATCTACACAAAGAGAAATATCAGGTTTGTTTGCCGCAGTTCCTCTACCTTTCCCCCTAGAAAATACGAATGTGTAGAGCTGGTTTCTCCATGTGGAACCAATTAGTGTTTCCAAGCACAAAATTAAATGTTGCCTGAAAAAAAAAACATTGAAAAATATAAAGTCCATGGATAATATTTGGAATACACAAACACAGAGGCTGTAGCAATATTTCAGATTGAGTTAGCCAAAACACAACCGGATATTTCCCGTTTCATCCAGTCATATCCATACAAAGTGGTGTGGAATTCGTATGAAATGGACTGAGAAAATCACAGTAAAAATGGTTTTGGAGAAAAGCAAAGTCTTTTCCTTAGGCAAGTGTATAAAATGTCATCACTACAAACAGAAATATCACGTTTGTTTGTCGCAGTTCCTCTAGCTTTCTCCTTGGAAAATATGAATGTGTGGAGCTGGTGTCTCCATGAGGAAAGAATTAGTGTTTCCAAGCATAAAAAAAAAATTCCCCGAAAAAACAATTTCAAAAAATAAGTCCGTGGATAATATCAGGAATACACAAACACAGAGGCTTTCACAATATTTGGCATTGAGTTAGCCAAAACAGAAGCGGATATTTCTGGTTTTATCCAGTCATATCCGGACAAATGGTGTGGAATTCGTATGCAATGGACCAAGAAAATCACAGTAAAAATGGTTTTGGAGAACAGCAACATATTTTCGTTAGGAAAGTGCATAACATGTCATCGATACAAACAAAAATATCATGTTTGTTTGCCGCAGTTCCTCCAGCTTTCTCCCTAGAAAATATGAATGTGTAGAGCTGGTGTCCCCATGATGAACCAATAAGTGTTTCAACGGTACAAAATTAAATGTTCCCTGAAAAAATATATTCAAAACTTTAAAGTCCATTGATAATATGCAGAAAACACAAACAGAGTGGCTGTAGCAATATCTGGGATTGAGTTAGCCAAAACAAAACCGGATATTTCCGGTTTCATCCAGTCTTACCCGGATAAACTGGTGTGGAATTTGTATGCAATTGACCGAGAAAATCACAGTACAAATGGTTTTGGAGAAAAGCAAAGATTTTTCATAAGGCAAGTAGATAAAATATCATCGATACAAACAGAAATAATATTTTTATTTGCCGCAGTTCCTCTAGCTTTCTTCCTAGAAAATACGAATGTGTAGTGCTGATGTTCCCAATATGAACCAATTAGTGTTTCAACGGTACAAAATGAAATGTTCCCTGATAAAAACATTCAAAACAATAATTCCATCGATAATATCCACAAAACACAAACACAGAGGATGTAGCAATATTGGGATTTTGTTAGAGAAAACAAAACCGGATATTTCCGGTTTCCTCCAGTCATATCTAGTCAAACTGGTGTGGAATTCGTATGCAATGGACTGCGAAAATCACAGTAAAAATGCTTTTGGAGAAAAGCAAGGTCTTTTCATTGGGCTAGTTGATAAATTATCATCAATACAAACAGAAATATCATGTTTGCTTGCCGCAGTTCCTCTAGCTATCTCCCTAGAAACTACGAATGTGTAGAGCTGGTGACTCCATTTGGAACCAAATAGTGTTTCCAAACAAAAAATTAAATGTTCCCTGATAAAAAACATTCAAATCAATATGTCCATGTAGAATATCTGGAAAACACAAACACAGAGGCTGTAGCAATATCTGGGATTGAGTTAGCCAAAACAAAACCGCATATTTCCCGTTTCATCCAGTCATATCCGGACAAACTGGTGTGGAATTCATATGCAACGGACCGAGAAAATCACAGTAAAAATGGTTTTGGAGAAAAGCAAAGTCTTTTCGTTAGGCAAGTGCATTAAATGTCATCTACACAAATGTAAACATCATGTTTGCCACAGTTCCTCTAGCTTTCTCCCCAGAAAATACGAATGTGTAGAGCTTGTGTCCCCATGATGAACCAAATTATGTTTCTACGGTACTACAGTAAACGTTCACTGATAAAAACATTCAAAACAATAAAGTCCATGGATAATATCCGGAAAACACAAACACAGAGGCTGTAGCAATATTTCGCATTGACTTAGCCTATACACAACCGGATATTTCTGGTTTCATCCAGTCATATCCAGACAATGTGGTGTGGAATTCGTATGCAATGGACCAAGAGAATGACAGTAAAAATGGTTTTGGATAAAAGCAAAGTCTTTTCGTTAGGCAAGTGCATAAAATGTCATCTACACAAATGTAAACATCATGTTTGCCACAGTTGCTCTAGCTTTCTCCCCAGAAAATACGAATGTGTAGAGTTTGTGTCCCCATGATGAACCAAATTATGTTTCTACGGTACTACAATAAACGTTCACTGATAAAAACATTCAAAACAATAAAGTCCATGGATAATATCCGGAAAACACAAACACAGAGGCTGTAGCAATATTTCGCATTGACTTACCCTAAACACAACCGGATATTTCTGGTTTCATCCAGCCATATCCAGACAATGTGGTGTGGAATTCGTATGCAATGGACCGAGAGAATGACAGTAAAAATGGTTTTGGAGAAAAGCAAAGTCTTTTCGTTAGGCAAGTGCATAAAATGTCATCTACACAAACAGAAATATCATGTTTGTTTGCCGCAGTTCCACTAGCTTTCTCCCTAGAAAATACACATGTGTAGACCTTGTGTCCCCATGATGAACCAATTAGTGTTTTCAAGCACTAAATAAAATATTCCCTGATTAATAACATTCAAATAAATAAAGTCTGTGGATAATATCAGGAATACACAAACACAGAGGCTGTAGCAATATCTCGGATTATGATAGCCAAAACACAACCGGATATTTCTGTCTTCTTCCAGTCATATCCGGAGAAACTCCTGTGGAATTCCTATGGAATGGACCGAGAAAATCAGAGTAAAAATTATTTTGGAGAAAAGCAAAGTCTTTTCATTAGGCAAGTGCATAAAATGTCATATACACAAACAGAAATATCATGTTTGTTTGCCGCAGTTCCAGTAGCTTTCTCACTAGAAAATACAAATGTGTAGAGCTGGTGACTCCATTTGGAACCAATTAGTGTTTCCAAGCAAAAAATGAAATGTTCCCTGATGAAAAAAACATTCAAATCAATAAGTCCATGGATAATATCCGGAAAACACAAACACAGAAGCTGTAGCAATATCTGGGATTGAGTTAGCCAAAACAAAACCGCGTATTTCAGGTTTCATGCAGTCATATCCGGACAAACTGGAGTGGAATTCGTATGCAATGGACCGAGAAAAATCACAGTAAAAATGGTTTTGGAGAAAAGCAAAGTTTTTTCATTAGGCAAGTGCATTAAATGTCATCTACACAAACATAAACATCATCTTTGCAGCAGTTCCTCTAGTTTTCTCCCCAGAAAATACGAATGTGTAGAGCTTTTGTCCCCATGATGAACCAAATTATGTTTCTACGGTAGAAAATTAAATGTTCCCTGATAAAAAACATTCAAAACAATAAACTCCCAGGAAAATATCAGGAATACACATACAAAGAGGCAGTAGCAATATCGGGGATTGAGTTAGCCAAAACACAACCGGATATTTCTGGTTTCATCCAGTCATATCTGGACAAACGGGAGTGGAATTCGTATGCAATGGACCGAGATAATCAGAGTAAAAATGGATTTGCAGAAAAGCAAAGTCGTTTCGTTAGGCAAGTGCATAAAATGTCATCTATACAAACAGAAATATAATGTTTGTTTGCCACTGTTCCTCTAGCATTCTCCCTAGAAAATACGAATCTGTAGAGCCGGTGTCTCAATGTGGAACCAATTAGTGTCTCCAAGCACAAAATTAAATGTTCCCTGATAAAAAAAATTCAAAGCAATAAAGTCCGTAGATAATATCAGGAATACACAAACACAGAGGCTGTAGCAATATCTGTGATTGGGTTAGCCAAGCCAAAACCCGATATTTCTGGTTTCATCCAGTCATATATGAACAATGGTGTGGAAATCGTATGCAATAGACCGAGAAAATCACAGGAAAAATGGTTTTGGAGAAAAGCAAAGACTTTTCATTAGGCAACTGCATAAAGTGTCATCTACACAAACATAAATATCATGTTTGTTTGCCGTAGTTCCTCTTGCTTCCTCCGTAGAAAATATTAATGTGTAGAGTTGGTGTCTCCATGTGGAACCAATTAGTGTTTCAATGGTACAAAATTAAACGTTCCGTGATAATAAACATTCAAAACAATAAAGTCTGAGGAAAAGATCAGGAATACAAAAACACAGAGTATGTAGCAATATCTGGTATTGAGTTAGCCAAAACCCAACCGGATATTTCTGGTTTCATCCAGTCATATCCGGACAAACTGGTGTGGAATTCGTATGCAATGAGCCGAGAAAATCGCATAAAAATTTTTTTTGAAGAAAATCAAAGTCTTTTCATTAGGCAAGTAGATAATATATCATCGATACAAACAGAAATGTCATGTTTGTTTGTCGAAGTTCCTCTAGCTTTCTCCCTAGCAAATAAGAATGTGTAGAGCTGGTGCTCCATGTGGAACCAATTAGTGTTTCCAAGCACAAAACTTAATGTTCCCTGGTAAAAAAATTCAAAGCAATAAAGTCCGTGGATAATATCAGGAATGCACAAACACAGAGGCTGTAGCAATATCTGGGATTGAGTTAGCCAAAACAAAACCAGCTATTTTTGGTTTCTTCCCGTCATATCCGCAGAAACTGGTGTGGAATTCGTATGCAATGGGCCGAGAAAATCACAGTAAAAATGGTTTGGAGAAAAGCAAAGTCTTTTCGTTAGGCAAGTGCATAAAATGTCATCTATACAAACAGAAATATCATGTTTGTTTGCCGCAGTTCCTCTAGTTTCTCCCTAGAAAATACGACTGTGTAGAGCTGGTGTCCCCAGGATGAACGAATTAGAGTTTCTATAGTACAAAATGAAATGTTCCCTGATAAAAAATTTCAAAACAGTAAAGTCCATCGATAGTATCCAGAAAACACAAACCCAGAAATTTCACAATATTTTGCATTGAGTTAGCCAAAACACAACCGGATATTTCTGGTTTCATCCAGTCATATGCGGAGAATGTCCTTTGGAATTCATATGCAATGGACCGAGAAAATCACTGTAAAAATTGTTTTGGAGAAAAGCAAAGTCTTTTCGTTAGGCAAGTGGATAAAATGTCATCGATACAAACAGAAACATCATGTTTGTTTGCCGCAGTTCCTCTAGCACTCTCCCTAGAAAATACGAATGTGCACAGCTGGTGTCTCCATTTGGAACCAATTACTGTATGCAAGCTCAAAATAAAATGTTCCCCAATAAAAAACATTCAAAACAATAAAGTCCATTGATAATATCCAGAAACACAAACTGAGATGCTGTAGTAATATCTGGGATTGAGTTAGCCAAAACAAAACCGGATATTTCCGGATTCATCCAGTCATACCCAGACAAACTGGTGTGGACTTCGAATGCAATGGACTGAAAAAATCACAGTAAAAATGGTTTTGGAGTAAAGCAAAGTCTTTTTGTTAGGCAAGTGCATAAAATGTCATCTATACAAACAGAAATATAATGTTTGTTTGCCGCAGTTCCTCTAGCTTTCTCCCTAGAAAGTCCGAATGTGTAGAGCTGCTGTCTCCATGTGGAACCAATTAGTGTTCCAAGCACAAAATTAAATGTTCCCTGATAAAAACATTCAAAACAATAAAGACCATCGATAATATCAAGAACAAGCAAACACAGAGACTTTCACAATATTTCGGATTGAGTTAGCCAAAACACAATCGGATATTTCTATTTTCATCCAGTTATATCCGGACAATCTGGTGTGGAATTCATATGCAATGGACCGAGAAAATCACAGTACAAATGGTTTTGGAGAACAGCAAAGCCTTTTCGTTAGGCAACTGCATAAAATGTCATCGATACAAACAGAAATATCATGTTTGTTTGCCGCAGTTCCTCTACCTTTCTCCGTAGAAAATGCGAATATGTAGAGCTGGTGTCTACATGTGGAACCAATTAGTGTTTCGAAGCACAAAACTTAATAATCCCTGATAAAAAATATTCAAAACAATAAACTCCGTGGATAATATCAGGAATACAGATACACAGAGGCTTTAGCATTATCTGGGATTGAGTTAGCCAAAACAAAACCGGATATTTCTGATTTCATCCAGTCATATCCGGACAAACTGCTGTGGACTTCCTATGCAATGGACCGAGAAAATCACAGTAAAAATGGTTTTGGAGAAAAGCAAAGTCTTTTCGTTAGGCAAGTGCACAAAATGTCATCTATACAAACAGAAATATCATGTTTGTTTGCCGCAGTTCCTCCAGCTTTCTCCCGAGAAAGTACGAATGTGTAGAGCTGCTGTCTCCATGCGGTACCATTTAGTGATTCCAAGCACAAAATTAAATGTTGCCTTATAAGAACATTAAAAACAATAAGACCATCGATAATATCCAGAACAAACAAACACAGAGGCTTTCACAATATTTCGGTGAGTTAGCCATAACACAATCGGATATTTCTATTTTCATCCAGTCATATCCGGACAATCTGGTGTGGAATTCGTATGCAATGGACCAAGAAAATCACAGTAAAAATGGTTTTGGGGAAAAGCAAAGTCTTTTCGTTAGGCAAGTGCATAAAATGTCATCAATGCAAACAGAAATATCATGTTTGTTTGCCGCAGTTCCTCTAGATTTCTCCCTATAAAGTAAGAATGTGTAGAACTGGTGTCCCCATGATGAAACCATTAGTTTTTTAACGGTATAAAATTAAATGTTCGCTGATAAAAACATTCAAAACAATAAAGTCCATCGATAATATACGGAAAACACAAACACAGAGGCTTTCACTATATTTGCGATTCAATTAGCCAAAGCAGATCCAGAAATTTCCGGTTTCATCCATTCATGTCTGGACAAACTCGTGTTTAATTCATATGAAATGCACAGAGAAAATCAAAGTAAAAAAAGTTTTGGAGAAAAGCAATGTCTTTTCGTTAGGCAAGTGCATAAAATCTCATCTACACAAACAGAAATATCATGTTTGTTTGCCGCAGTTCCTCTAGCTTTCTCCCTAGAAAATACGAATGTGTAGAGCTGGTGCACCCATGATGAACCAATTAGTGTCCCAACCGTACAAAATTAAATGTTCCCTTATAAAAACATTCAAAACAATAAAGTCCATCGATAATATCCAGAAAACTCAAACACAGAGGCTTTCACAATATTTCGAATTGAGTTAGCCAAAACACAACCGGGCATTTCTGCTTTCCTCCAGTCATATCCGGACATAGAGGTGTGGAATTCATATAAAATGGACCTAGAAAATCACAGTAAAAATGGTTTTAGAGAAAAGCAAAGTCTTTTCGATAGGCAAGTGCATAAAATGTCATCTATACAAACAGAAATATCATGTTTGTTTGCCGCAATTCCTCTAGCTTTCTCCCTAGAAAGTACGAATGTGTAGAGTTGCTGTCTCCATGTGGAACCAATTAGTGTTCCAACGGTACAAAATTAAATGTTCCCTGATAAAAACATTCAAAACAATAAAGTCCATCAATAATATCTAGAAAACATAAACACAGAGGCTGTAGCAATATCTGGAATGAGTCATCTAAAACAAAACCGGGTATTTCCGGTTTCATCCAGTTATATCCGGACAAAGTGGTTTGGAATTCGTATGCAATGCACCGAGAAAATCACATTAAAAATGGTTTTGGAGAAAAGCAAAGTCTTTTCTTGAGGCAAATGCATAAAATGTCATCTGTACAAACAGAAATATCATGTTTCTTTGCCTCAGTTCCTCTAGCTTTCTCCCTGGAAAATACGAATATGTAGAGCTGGAGTCTCCATGTGTCACTAATTACTGTATCCAAGCTCAAAATAAAACGTTCCCCGAAAAAAAACATTCAAAACAATAAAGTCTGTGGATAATATCAGGAAAGTACAAACACAGAGGCTGTAGCAATATCTGGGATTGAGTTTGCCAAAACACCACCGGATATTTCTGTTTTCATCCAGTCATATCCGCACAAACTGGTTTGGAATTCTTATGCAATGGACCGAGAAAATCACAGTTAAAAATGGTTTTGGAGAAAGCAAAGTTTTTCTTTAGGCTAGTGCATAAAATATCATCTACACAATTAGAAATATCATCTTTGTTTGCCACAGTTCCTCTAGTTTTCTCCCTAGAAAATATGAATGTGTAGACCTGGTGTCCCCATGATGAACCAATTAGTGTTTCATTGGTAGGAAATTAAATGTTTCCTGATAAAAACTTTCAAAACAATACAATCCATCGATAATATCCAGAAAACACAAACAAGAGGCTTTCACAATATTTCGGATTGAGTTAGCCAAAACGCAACTGGATATTTCAGGTTTCATCCAGTCATATCCGGACAAACTGGTGTGGAATTGTATGCAATGGACCGAGAAAATCACACTAAAAATGGTTTTGGAGAAAAGCAAAGTCTTTTCGTTAGGCAAGTGCATAAAATGTCATATATACAAAGAGAAGTGTCATGTTTTTTGGCCGCAGTTTCTCTAGTTTTCTCCCTAGAAAATATGAATGTGTAGAGCTGGTGTCCCCATGATGAACCAATTAGTGTTTCAATGGTACAAAATTAAATGTTCCCTGATTAAAACATTCAAAACAATAAAGTCCATTGATAATATCCAGAAAACACAAACACAGAGGCTTTCAAAATATTTCGGATTATGTTAGCCAAAACACAACCGGATATTTCTGGTTTCATCTAATCATATCCTGACAAACTGGTGTTGATTTCGTATGCAATGGACTAGAAAATCACAGTAAAATGGTTTTGGAGAATAGCAAAGTCTTTTCGTTACGCAAGTGCGTAAAATGTCATCTATGCAAACAGAAATATCATGTTTGTTTGCCGCACATCCTCTAGCTTTCTCCCTAGAAAATACGAATGTGTAGTGCTTGTGTCCACATGATGAACCAATTTGTGTTTCTATGGTACAAAAATAAATGTTCTCTGATACAAATATTGAAAACAAAAAGTCCATCGATAATATCCAGAATACACAAACACAGAGGCTGCAGCAATACCTGGGATTGAATTAGCCAAAACACAACCGGATATTTCTGGTTTCATCCATTCATATCCTGACAAACTGGTGTGCAATTCATATGCAATGGACTGAGATAATCACAGTAAAAATGGTTTTGGGGGAAAGCAAAATATTTTCGTTAGGCATGTGCATAAACTGTCTTCTATACAAACAGAAATATCATGTTTGTTTGCCGCAGTTCCTCTAGCTTTCTCCCTAGAAATTTTGAATGTGTAGAGCTGGTGTCCACATGATGAACCAATTCGTGTTTCTATGGTAGAAAAATAAATATTCTCTGCTGGCGCCGCGGCTCCCTAGGCTAATCCTCCACCTTGCGGCGCCGGCACACCAGGTTCTAGTCCCAGTCGGTGCACCGGTCCTGTCCCGGTTGCCACTCTTCCAGGCCAGCTCTCTGCTGTGGCCAGGGAGTGCAGTGGAGGATGGCCCAAGTCCTTGGGCCCTGGACCCCATGGGAGACCATGAGAAGCACCTGGCATCTGCCATCGGATCGGTGCGGGCTGCCGGCCACAGCGCGCCTACCGCGGCGGCCATTGGAGGGTGAACCAACGGCAAAGGAAGACCTTTCTCTCTGTCTCTCTCTCTCACTGTCCACTCTGCCTGTCAAAATAAATAAAAAATTAAAAAAAAATAAATGTTCTCTGATACAAATATTCAAAACAATAAAGTCCATCGATAATATCCAGAAACACAAACACAGGGGCTGTAGCAAAAATTTGATTGAGTTAGCCAAAACACAATCGGATATTTATGGTTTCATCCAGTCATATCCGGACAAACTGGTGTGGAATTCGTATGCTATGGACCGAGAAAATCACAGTAAAAATGGTTTTGGAGAAAAGCTAAGTGTTTTTGTTAGGCAACTGCATAAAATGCCATCTATACAAACGGAAATATCATGTTTGTTTGCCGCAGATCCTCTAGCATGTCCCTAGAAAATACGAATATGTAGAGTTGGTGTCCTCATGATGAAGTAATTAGTGTTTCAACGGGACAACATTAAATCTTCCCTGATAAAAAAATTCAAAAGAATAAAGTCCATCGATAATATCCAGAAAACACAAACTCAGAGACTTTGACAATATTTCGGATTGAGTTAACCAAAACACAACCAGATATTTCTGGTTTAATCCAGTTATATCCAGACAAAGTGGTGTGGAATTCGTATGCAATGGACTGAGAAAATCACAGTAAAAATGGTTTTGGAGAAAAGCAAAGTCTTTACGTTAGGCAAGTGCATAAAATGTCATCTATACAAACAGAAATATCATGTTTGTTTACTGCAGTTCCTCTAGCTTTTTCCCTAGAAAATACGAATGTGTAGAGCTGGTGTTACCATGATGAAGCAATTAGTGTTTCAACGGAACAAAATGAAATGTTCCCTGATAAAAATATTCAAAACAATAAAGACCATCGATAATATCCAGTGCCTCTGCTTTCTCCCTAGAAAATACGAATGTGTAGAGCTGGTTTATTGATGTGGAACCAATTACTGTATCCAAACTCAAAAGAAAAAGTTGCTCAATAAAAAACATTCAATACAATAAAGTCCATTGATAATATCCAGAAAACACAAACACAGAGGCTGTAGCAATATCTGGGATTGACTTAGCCAAAACACAACCTGATATTTCTGGTTTCATCCAGTCATATCCGGACAAAATCATGTGTAGTTCGTATGCAGTGAGCTGAGAAAATCAGAGTACAAATGGTTTTGGAGAAAAGCAAAGTCTTTTCGTTAGGCAAGTGCATAAAATGTCATCCATACAAAGAAATATCACGTTTGTTTGCCGCATTTCCTCTAGCTTTCTCCCTAAAAAACACGAATGTGTAGAGCTGGTTTCTCCTTGTGGAAACAATTAGTGATTCAAAGCACAAAATGAAATGTTCCCTGATAAAAAAACATTCAAAACAATAAAGTCTGTGGAAATATCAGGAATACAAAAACACAGAGGCTGTAGCAATATCTGGGATTGAGTTAGCCAAAACACAAAGGGATATTTCAGGTTTCCTCCAGTCATATCCGGAGAAACTGGTGTGGAATTCATATGCAATGGACCGAGAAAATCACAGTACAAATGGTTTTGGAGAAAAGCAAAGCCTTTTCGTTAGGCAACTGCATAAAATGTCATCTATACAAACAGAAATATCATGTTTATTTGACGCAGTTCCTCTAGCTTCCTCCCTAGATAATATGAATGTGTAGAGCTGGTGTTAACATGAAGAACCAATTAATGTTTCTACGGTACAAAATGAAATGTTCCCTGATAAAAACATTCAAAACAATAAAGTCCATTGATAATATCCAGAAAACCTAAACAAAGAGGCTTTCACAATGTTTCCGATTGAGTTAGCCAAAACACAACCAAATATTTCTGGTTTCATCCAGTCATATACGCACAAACTGGTGTGGAATTCGTAAGCAATGGACCAAGAAAATCACAGTGCAAATGGTTTTGGAGAAAAGCAAAGACTTTACTTTACAAGTGCATAAAATGTCATCTATACAAACATATATCTCGTTTATTTGCCGCAGTTCCTCTAGCTTTCTCCCTAGAAAATACGAATGTGTAGAGCTGGTGTCTCCTTGTGGAAACAATTAGTGATTCCAAGCACAAAATGAAATGTTCCCTGATAAAAAAACATTCAAAACAATAAATCTGTGGATAATATCAGGAATAAACAAACACAGAGGCTGTAGCAATATCTGGGATTGAGTTAGCCAAAACACAAACGGATATTTCTACTTTCATCCAGTCATATCCGGAGAAACTGGTGTGGAATTCGTATGCAATGGACCGAGAAAATCACAGTACAAATGGTTTTGGAGAAAAGCAAAGTCTTTTCGTTAGGCAAGTGCATAAAATGCCATCTATACAAACAGAAATATCATGTTTGTTTGCCGCAGTTCCTCTAGCTTTCTCCCTAGAAATACAAATCTGTAGAGCTGGTGTCCCCATGATGAAACAATTAGTGTTTCAACGGTAGAAAATGAAATGTTCCCTAATAAAAAATTCAAATCCATATAGTCCATTGATAACATCCAGAATACACAAACACAGAGGCTTTCACAATATTTCGGATTGAGTTAGCCAAAACACAACCTGATATTTCTGGTTTCATCCAGTCATATCCGGACAAAGTGGTGTGGAATTCGTACGCAATTGCCCGAGAAAATCACAGTACAAATGGTTTTGGAGAAAAGCAATGTCTTTTCATTAGGCAAGTGCATAAAAAGTCATCCATACAAACAGAAATATCATGTTTGTTTGTCGCAGTACCTCTAGCTTTCTCCCTAGAAAATACGAATGTGTAGAGCTGGTGTCTCCTTGTGGAAACAATTAGTGATTAAAAGCACAAAATTAAAGGTTCCCTGGTAAAAAAATTTCAAAAGAATAAAGTCCGTGGGTAATATCACAAATACACAAACTCAGAGGCTGTAGCAATATCTGGGATTGAGTTAGGCAAAACAAAACCGGTTATTTCCGGTTTTCTCCAGTCATATCCGGAGAAACTGGTGTGGAATTCATATGCAATGGAACGAGAAAATCACAATACAAATGGTGTTGGAAAAAAGCAAAGTCTTTTGCTTTGGCAAGTGCATAAAATGTCATCTATACAAACAGAAATACCATGTTTCTTTATAATTTCCTATACCTTTCACACTAGAAAATACAAATATGTAGAGCTGGTTTCTGCATGTATAACCAATTACTGTATCCAAGCTCAAAATAAAATGTTCCCAGATAAAAAAACTTTCAAAACAATATAGTCCATTGTTAATATCCATAAAACAGAAACATAGAGGCTGTAGCAATGCCTGGGATTGAGTTAGCCAAAACAAAACCGGATATTTCCGGTTTCATACAGTCATATCCAGACAAAATCGTGTGGAATTCGTATGCAATGGATCGAGAAAATCACAGTAAAAATGGTTTTGGAGAAAAGCAAAGTCTTTTCATTAGGCAAGTGCATAAAATGTCATCTATACATACAGAAATATCATATTTCTTTGCCGCAGTTCCTCTAGCTATCTCCCTAGAAAATATGAATATGTAGAGCTGGTGTCCCCGTGATGAACCAATTAGTGTTTCAAAGCTCAAAATAAAATGTTCCCTGATAAAAACATTCAAAACAATAAAGTCCATCGATAATATCCAGAAAACACAAACACAGAAGCTGTAGCAATACCTGGGATTGAGTTAGCCAAAACAAAGCCGGATATTTCCGGTTTCCTACAGTCATATCCGGACAAAATGGTGTGGAATTTGTACACAATGGATAGAGAAAATCACAGTAAAAATGGTTTTGGAGAAAAGCAAAGTCTTTTCATTAGGCAAGTGCATAAAATGTCAACTACACAAACAGAAATATCATATTTGTTTGCCGCAGTTCCTCTAGCTTTCTATCTAGAAAATAAGAATACATAGGGCTGCTGTCTTCATGTGGAACCAATTACTGTATCCAAGCTCAAAATAAAATGCTCCCTGCTAAAAAAAAAAAACTTTCAAAACAATAAAGTGCATCAATAATATCCAGAAAACTCAAACACAGAGGCTGTAGCAATATCTGGGATTAGTTTAATCAAAAAAAAAAAAAAAAAACCACGGATATTTCAGGTGTCATCCAGTCATATCCGGACAAACTGTTGTGGAATTCAGCTGCAATGAACTGAGAAATCACAGTAAAAATGGTTTTGGAGAAAAGCAATGTCTTTTCGTTAGGCAAGTGCATAAAATGTCATCTATACAAACAGAAATATCATGTTTGTTTTCCGCAGTTCCTCTAGCTTTGTCCCTAGAAATACGAATGTTTAGAGCTGGTTTCCCCTTGATGGACCAATTAGTGTTTCAACGGTACAAAATGAAATGTTCCCAGATAAAAATATTCAAAACCATAAAGTCCATCGATAATATCCAGAAAACACAAACACAGAGGCTTTCACAATATTTTGGATTGAGATAGCCAAAACACAACCGGATATTTTTGGTTTCATCCAGTCATATCTGGACAAATTCGTGTGGAATTGTATGCAATGAGCTGAGAAAATCAGAGTACAAATGGTTTTGGAGAAAAGCAAAGTCTTTTCGTTAGGCAAGTGCATAAAATGTCATCTATACAATCAGAAATATCATGATTGTTGCCTCATTTTCTCCTGCTTTCTACCTAGAAACTACGAATATGTAGGACGGGTGTCTATATGTGGAACCAATTACTGTATCCAAGCTCAAAATAAAATGTTCCGCGATAAAAAACATTCAAAACAATAAAGTCCATTGATAATATCCAGAAAACACAAACACAGAGGCTGTAGCAATATCTGGGATTGAGTTAGCCAAAACACAACCATATATTTCTGGTATCATCCAGTCATATCTGGACAAAGTGGTGTGGAATTCGTATGCAATGGACTGAGAAAATCACAGTAAAAATGGTTTTGGAGAAAAGCAAAGTCTTTTCGTTAGGCAGGTAGATAAAATATCTTCGATACAAACAGAAATATCATGTTTGTTTGCCGCAGTTCCTATAGCTTTCTCCCTGGAAAATACGAATGTATAGTGCTGGTGTTTCCATGTGGAACAAATTAGTGTTTCCAAGCACACAAAAAAAATGTTCCCCGAAAAAAAAATTCAAAAAATTAAAATCCATGGATAATATCAGGAATAAACAAAACAGACGATGTAGCAATATCTGGGATTGAGTTAGGCAAAACAAAACCGGATATTTCCGTAATCATCCAGTCATATCTGGACAAACTGGTGTGGAATTCGTATGCAATGGACCGAGAAAATCACAGTAAAAATGGTTTTGGAGACACACAAAATCTTTTCGTTAGGCAAGTGCATAAATGTCATCTATACAAACAATAATATCATGTTTGTTTGCCGAGGTTCCTCTAGCTTTCTCCCTAGAAAATACGAATGTGTAGAGCTGGTGTCCCCATGATGAACCAATTAGTGTTTTAACGGTACAAAATTAAATGTTCCCTGATAAAAACATACAAAACAATAAAGTCCATCGATAATATCCAGAAAATACAAACACAGAAGCTTTCACTGTATTTCGGATTGAGTTAGCCAAAACACAACCGGATATTTCTGGTTTAATCCAGTCATATCTGGACAAAGAGGTTTAGAATTCATATGCAATGGAGCAAGAAAAGCAGAGTAATAATTGTTGTGGAGAAAAGCAAAGTCTTTTCGTTAGGAAAGTGCATAAAATGTCATCTAGACAAACAGAAATATCATGTTTGTTAGCCGCCCTTCCACTAGCTTTCTCCCTAGAAAATACGAAAGCGTAGAGCTGGTGTCCCCATGATGAACCAATTAGCATTTCTACGGTACAAAATCAAATATTCCCTGAAAAAAAAACATTCAAAACAATAAAGTCCGTGGATAACATCAGAAATACACAAACACAGGGGCTGTACCAATACTTCAGCTTGAGTTAGCCAAAACAAAACCAGATATTTCTGTTTTCATCCAGTCATATCCAGACAAATGGTGTGGAATTCGTATGCAATGGACCGAGAAATCACAGTAAAAATGGTTTTGGAGGAAAGCAAAGTCATTTCGTTAGGCAAGTGCATAAAATGTCATTGCTACAAACAGAAATATCATGTTTGTTTGCCGCAGTTCCTCTAGCTTTCTCCATAGAACATAAGAAAGTGTAGAGCTGGTGTCTCCATGTGGAACCAATTAGTGTTTCAACGGTATGAAATTAAATGTTCCCTGATAAAACACATTCAAAACAATAAAGGCTGTGGATAATATCAGGAATGCACAAACACAGAGGCTGTAGCAATATCTGGGATTGAGTTAACCAAAACAAAACCGGATATTTCCGGTTTCATCCAGTCATATCCAGAAAAAGTGGTGTGGAATTTGTATGCAATGGACCGAGAAAATCACAGTAAATATAGTTTTGGGGAAAAGCAAAGTCTTTTCATTGGGGAAGTACATAAAATGTCATCTATAGAAACAGAAATATCATGTTTGTTTGCCGCAATTCCTCTAGCTTTCTCCCTAGAAAATACGAATGTGTAGAGTTGGTGTTCCCCTGATGAATCAATTAGTGTTTCAACGGTACAAAATTAAATGTTCCCTGAAAAAAACATTAAAAACAATAAGTCCTTTGATAATATCCAGAAAACACAAACACGGAGGCTGTAGCAATATTTGGGATTGAGTTAGCCAAAACACAACCGGATATTTCTGGTTTCATCCAGTCATATCCGGACAAATGGTGTGGAAATCGTATGCAATGGACTGAGAAAATCACAGTAAAAATGGTTTTGGAGAAAAGCAAAGCGTTTTCGTTAGGCAAGTGTATAAAATGTCATCTATACAAGCAGAAATATCATGTTTGTTTGCCGCAGTTCCTCTAGCTTTCTCCCTAGAAATAAAAATCTGTAGAGCTGGTGTCCCCATGATGAACCAATTAGTGTTTCAACGGTAGAAAATGAAATGTTCCCTAATAAAAAATTCAAAACCATAAAGTCCATCGATAACATCCAGAATACACAAACACAGAGGCTTTCACAATATTTCGGATTGAGTTAGCCAAAACACAACCTGATATTTCTGGTTTCATCCAGTCATATCCGGACAAAGTGGTGTGGAATTCGTACGCAATGGCCCGAGAAAATCACAGTACAAATGGTTTTGGAGAAAAGCAATGTCTTTTCATTAGGCAAGTGCATAAAAAGTCATCTATACTAACAGAAATATCATGTTTGTTTGTCGCAGTTCCTCTAGTTTTCTCCCTAGAAAATACGAATGTGTAGAGCTGGTGTCTCCTTGTGGAAACAATTAGTGATTAAAAGCACAAAATTAAATGTTCCCTCGTAAAAAAATTTCAAAAGAATAAAGTCTGTTGGTAATATCACAAATACACAAACACAGAGGCTGTAGCAATATCTGTATTGAATTAGGCAAAACAAAACCGGTTATTTCCGGTTTTCTCCAGTCATATCCGGAAAAACTGGTGTGGAATTCATATGCAATGGACCGAGAAAATCACAATACAAATGGTGTTGGAGAAAAGCAAAGTCTTTTGCTTAGGCAAGTGCATAAAATGTCATCTATACAAACAGAAATATCATGTTTGTTTATAATTTCCTATACCTTTCACACTAGAAAATACAAATATGTAGAGCTGGTTTCTGCATCTGGAACCAATTACTGTATCCAAGCTCAAAATAAAATGTTCCCAGATAAAAAAACTTTCAAAACAATATAGTCCATTTTTAATATCCATAAAACAGAAACATAGAGGCTGTAGCAATGCCTGGGATTGAGTTAGCCAAAACAAAACCGGATATTTCCGGTTTCATACAGTCATATCCGGACAAAATCGTGTGGAATTCGTATGCAATGGATCGAGAAAATCACAGTAAAAATGGTTTTGGAGAAAAGCAAAGTCTTTTCATTAGGCAAGTGCATAAATTGTCAACTATACAAACAGAAATATCATATTTGTTTGCCGCAGTTCCTCTAGCTATCTCCCTAGAAAATACGAATGTGTAGAGCTGGTGTCCCCATGATGAACCAATTAGTGGTTCCAAGCTCAAAATAAAATGTTCCCTGATAAAAACATTCAAAACAATAAAGTCCATCGATAATATCCAGAAAACACATACACAGAGGCTGTAGCAATATCTGGGATTAGTTTAATCAAAAAAAAAAAAAAAACACGGATATTTCAGGTGTCATCCAGTCATATCCGGACAAACTGTTGTGGAATTCGGATGCAATGAACCGAGAAATCACAGTAAAAATGGTTTTGGAGAAAAGCAATGTCTTTTCGTTAGGCAAGTGCATAAAATGTCATCTATACAAACAGAAATATCATGTTTGTTTTCCGCAGTTCCTCTACCTTTGTCCCTAGAAATACGAATGTTTAGAGCTGGTTTCCCCTTGATGGACCAATTAGTGTTTCAACGGTACAAAATGAAATGTTCCCAGATAAAAATATTCAAAACCATAAAGTCCATCGATAATATCCAGAAAACACAAACACAGAGGCTTTCACAATATTTTGGATTGAGATAGCCAAAACACAACCGGATATTTTTTTGTTTCATCCAGTCATATCTGGACAAATTCGTGTGGAATTGTATGCAATGAGCTGAGAAAATCAGAGTACAAATGGTTTTGGAGAAAAGCAAAGTCTTTTCGTTAGGCAAGTGCATAAAATGTCATCTATACAATCAGAAATATCATGATTGTTTGCCGCAGTTCCTCCTGCTTTCTACCTAGAAACTACGAATATGTAGGACGGGTGTCTATATGTGGAACCAATTACTGTATCCAAGCTCAAAATAAAATGTTCCCCGATAAAAAACATTCAAAACAATAAAGTCCATTGATAATATCCAGAAAACACAAACACAGAGGCTGTAGCAATATCTGGGATTGAGTTAGCCAAAACACAACCATATATTTCTGGTATCATCCAGTCATATCCGGACAAAGTGGTGTGGAATTCGTATGCAATGGACTGAGAAAATCACAGTAAAAATGGTTTTGGAGAAAAGCAAAGTCTTTTCGTTAGGCAGGTAGATACAAACAGAAATATCATGTTTGTTTGCCGCAGTTCCTATAACTTTCTCCCTGGAAAATACGAATGTGTAGTGCTGGTGTTTCCATGTGGAACAAATTAGTGTTTCCAAGCACACAAAAAAAATGTTCCCCGAAAAAAAAATTCAAAAAATTAAAATCCGTGGATAATATCAGGAATACACAAAACAGACGATGTAGCAATATCTGGGATTGAGGTAGGCAAAACAAAACCGGATATTTCCGTAATCATCCAGTCATATCCGGACAAACTGGTGTGGAATTCGTATGCAATGGACCGAGAAAATCACAGTAAAAATGGTTTTGGAGACACGCAAAATCTTTTCGTTAGGCAAGTGCATAAATGTCATCTATACAAACAATAATATCATGTTTGTTTGCCGCAGTTCCTCTAGCTTTCTCCCTAGAAAATACGAATGCGTAGAGCTGGTGTCCCCATGATGAACCAATTAGTTTTTCAACGGTAGAAAATTAAATGTTCCCTGATAAATCATTCAAAACAATAAAGTCCATCGATAATATCCAGAAAACACAAACACAGAAGCTGTAGCAATACCTGGGATTGAGTTAGCCAAAACAAAGCCGGATATTTCCGGTTTCCTACAGTCATATCCGGACAAAATGGTGTGGAATTTGTACACAATGGATAGAGAAAATCACAGTAAAAATGGTTTTGGAGAAAAGCAAAGTCTTTTCATTAGGCAAGTGCATAAAATGTCAACTACACAAACAGAAATATCATATTTGTTTGCCGCAGTTCCTCTAGCTTTCTATCTAGAAAATAAGAATACATAGGGCTGCTGTCTTCATGTGGAACCAATTACTGTATCCAAGCTCAAAATAAAATGCTCCCTGCTAAAAAAAAAAAACTTTCAAAACAATAAAGTGCATCAATAATATCCAGAAAACTCAAACACAGAGGCTGTAGCAATATCTGGGATTAGTTTAATCAAAAAAAAAAAAAACCACGGATATTTCAGGTGTCATCCAGTCATATCCGGACAAACTGTTGTGGAATTCAGCTGCAATGAACTGAGAAATCACAGTAAAAATGGTTTTGGAGAAAAGCAATGTCTTTTCGTTAGGCAAGTGCATAAAATGTCATCTATACAAACAGAAATATCATGTTTGTTTTCCGCAGTTCCTCTAGCTTTGTCCCTAGAAATACGAATGTTTAGAGCTGGTTTCCCCTTGATGGACCAATTAGTGTTTCAACGGTACAAAATGAAATGTTCCCAGATAAAAATATTCAAAACCATAAAGTCCATCGATAATATCCAGAAAACACAAACACAGAGGCTTTCACAATATTTTGGATTGAGATAGCCAAAACACAACCGGATATTTTTGGTTTCATCCAGTCATATCTGGACAAATTCGTGTGGAATTGTATGCAATGAGCTGAGAAAATCAGAGTACAAATGGTTTTGGAGAAAAGCAAAGTCTTTTCGTTAGGCAAGTGCATAAAATGTCATCTATACAATCAGAAATATCATGATTGTTGCCTCATTTTCTCCTGCTTTCTACCTAGAAACTACGAATATGTAGGACGGGTGTCTATATGTGGAACCAATTACTGTATCCAAGCTCAAAATAAAATGTTCCGCGATAAAAAACATTCAAAACAATAAAGTCCATTGATAATATCCAGAAAACACAAACACAGAGGCTGTAGCAATATCTGGGATTGAGTTAGCCAAAACACAACCATATATTTCTGGTATCATCCAGTCATATCTGGACAAAGTGGTGTGGAATTCGTATGCAATGGACTGAGAAAATCACAGTAAAAATGGTTTTGGAGAAAAGCAAAGTCTTTTCGTTAGGCAGGTAGATAAAATATCTTCGATACAAACAGAAATATCATGTTTGTTTGCCGCAGTTCCTATAGCTTTCTCCCTGGAAAATACGAATGTATAGTGCTGGTGTTTCCATGTGGAACAAATTAGTGTTTCCAAGCACACAAAAAAAATGTTCCCCGAAAAAAAAATTCAAAAAATTAAAATCCATGGATAATATCAGGAATAAACAAAACAGACGATGTAGCAATATCTGGGATTGAGTTAGGCAAAACAAAACCGGATATTTCCGTAATCATCCAGTCATATCTGGACAAACTGGTGTGGAATTCGTATGCAATGGACCGAGAAAATCACAGTAAAAATGGTTTTGGAGACACGCAAAATCTTTTCGTTAGGCAAGTGCATAAATGTCATCTATACAAACAATAATATCATGTTTGTTTGCCGCAGTTCCTCTAGCTTTCTCCCTAGAAAATACGAATGTGTAGAGCTGGTGTCCCCATGATGAACCAATTAGTGTTTTAACGGTACAAAATTAAATGTTCCCTGATAAAAACATACAAAACAATAAAGTCCATCGATAATATCCAGAAAATACAAACACAGAAGCTTTCACTGTATTTCGGATTGAGTTAGCCAAAACACAACCGGATATTTCTGGTTTAATCCAGTCATATCTGGACAAAGAGGTTTAGAATTCATATGCAATGGAGCAAGAAAAGCAGAGTAATAATTGTTGTGGAGAAAAGCAAAGTCTTTTCATTAGGAAAGTGCATAAAATGTCATCTAGACAAACAGAAATATCATGTTTGTTAGCCGCACTTCCACTAGCTTTCTCCCTAGAAAATACGAAAGCGTAGAGCTGGTGTCCCCATGATGAACCAATTAGCATTTCTACGGTACAAAATCAAATATTCCCTGAAAAAAAAACATTCAAAACAATAAAGTCCGTGGATAACATCAGGAATACACAAACACAGGGGCTGTACCAATACTTCAGCTTGAGTTAGCCAAAACAAAACCAGATATTTCTGTTTTCATCCAGTCATATCCAGACAAATGGTGTGGAATTCGTATGCAATGGACCGAGAAATCACAGTAAAAATGGTTTTGGAGGAAAGCAAAGTCATTTCGTTAGGCAAGTGCATAAAATGTCATTGCTACAAACAGAAATATCATGTTTGTTTGCCGCAGTTCCTCTAGCTTTCTCCATAGAACATAAGAAAGTGTAGAGCTGGTGTCTCCATGTGGAACCAATTAGTGTTTCAACGGTATGAAATTAAATGTTCCCTGATAAAACACATTCAAAACAATAAAGGCTGTGGATAATATCAGGAATGCACAAACACAGAGGCTGTAGCAATATCTGGGATTGAGTTAACCAAAACAAAACCGGATATTTCCGGTTTCATCCAGTCATATCCAGAAAAAGTGGTGTGGAATTTGTATGCAATGGACCGAGAAAATCACAGTAAATATAGTTTTGGGGAAAAGCAAAGTCTTTTCATTGGGGAAGTACATAAAATGTCATCTATAGAAACAGAAATATCATGTTTGTTTGCCGCAATTCCTCTAGCTTTCTCCCTAGAAAATACGAATGTGTAGAGTTGGTGTTCCCCTGATGAATCAATTAGTGTTTCAACGGTACAAAATTAAATGTTCCCTGAAAAAAACATTAAAAACAATAAGTCCTTTGATAATATCCAGAAAACACAAACACGGAGGCTGTAGCAATATTTGGGATTGAGTTAGCCAAAACACAACCGGATATTTCTGGTTTCATCCAGTCATATCCGGACAAATGGTGTGGAAATCGTATGCAATGGACTGAGAAAATCACAGTAAAAATGGTTTTGGAGAAAAGCAAAGCGTTTTCGTTAGGCAAGTGTATAAAATGTCATCTATACAAACAGAAATATCATGTTTGTTTGCCGCAGTTCCTCTAGCTTTCTCCCTAGAAATAAAAATCTGTAGAGCTGGTGTCCCCATGATGAACCAATTAGTGTTTCAACGGTAGAAAATGAAATGTTCCCTAATAAAAAATTCAAAACCATAAAGTCCATCGATAACATCCAGAATACACAAACACAGAGGCTGTAGCAATATTTGGGATTGAGTTAGCCAAAACACAACCGGATATTTCTGGTTTCATCCAGTCATATCCGGACAAAGTGGTGTGGAATTCGTACGCAATGGCCCGAGAAAATCACAGTACAAATGGTTTTGGAGAAAAGCAATGTCTTTTCATTAGGCAAGTGCATAAAAAGTCATCTATACTAACAGAAATATCATGTTTGTTTGTCGCAGTTCCTCTAGTTTTCTCCCTAGAAAATACGAATGTGTAGAGCTGGTGTCTCCTTGTGGAAACAATTAGTGATTAAAAGCACAAAATTAAATGTTCCCTCGTAAAAAAATTTCAAAAGAATAAAGTCTGTTGGTAATATCACAAATACACAAACACAGAGGCTGTAGCAATATCTGTATTGAATTAGGCAAAACAAAACCGGTTATTTCCGGTTTTCTCCAGTCATATCCGGAAAAACTGGTGTGGAATTCATATGCAATGGACCGAGAAAATCACAATACAAATGGTGTTGGAGAAAAGCAAAGTCTTTTGCTTAGGCAAGTGCATAAAATGTCATCTATACAAACAGAAATATCATGTTTGTTTATAATTTCCTATACCTTTCACACTAGAAAATACAAATATGTAGAGCTGGTTTCTGCATCTGGAACCAATTACTGTATCCAAGCTCAAAATAAAATGTTCCCAGATAAAAAAACTTTCAAAACAATATAGTCCATTGTTAATATCCATAAAACAGAAACATAGAGGCTGTAGCAATGCCTGGGATTGAGTTAGCCAAAACAAAACCGGATATTTCCGGTTTCATACAGTCATATCCGGACAAAATCGTGTGGAATTCGTATGCAATGGATCGAGAAAATCACAGTAAAAATGGTTTTGGAGAAAAGCAAAGTCTTTTCATTAGGCAAGTGCATAAATTGTCAACTATACAAACAGAAATATCATATTTGTTTGCCGCAGTTCCTCTAGCTATCTCCCTAGAAAATACGAATGTGTAGAGCTGGTGTCCCCATGATGAACCAATTAGTGGTTCCAAGCTCAAAATAAAATGTTCCCTGATAAAAACATTCAAAACAATAAAGTCCATCGATAATATCCAGAAAACACATACACAGAGGCTGTAGCAATATCTGGGATTAGTTTAATAAAAAAAAAAAAAAACACGGATATTTCAGGTGTCATCCAGTCATATCCGGACAAACTGTTGTGGAATTCAGATGCAATGAACCGAGAAATCACAGTAAAAATGGTTTTGGAGAAAAGCAATGTCTTTTCGTTAGGCAAGTGCATAAAATGTCTTCTATACAAACAGAAATATCATGTTTGTTTTCCGCAGTTCCTCTACCTTTGTCCCTAGAAATACGAATGTTTAGAGCTGGTTTCCCCTTGATGGACCAATTAGTGTTTCAACGGTACAAAATGAAATGTTCCCAGATAAAAATATTCAAAACCATAAAGTCCATCGATAATATCCAGAAAACACAAACACAGAGGCTTTCACAATATTTTGGATTGAGATAGCCAAAACACAACCGGATATTTTTTTGTTTCATCCAGTCATATCTGGACAAATTCGTGTGGAATTGTATGCAATGAGCTGAGAAAATCAGAGTACAAATGGTTTTGGAGAAAAGCAAAGTCTTTTCGTTAGGCAAGTGCATAAAATGTCATCTATACAATCAGAAATATCATGATTGTTTGCCGCAGTTCCTCCTGCTTTCTACCTAGAAACTACGAATATGTAGGACGGGTGTCTATATGTGGAACCAATTACTGTATCCAAGCTCAAAATAAAATGTTCCCCGATAAAAAACATTCAAAACAATAAAGTCCATTGATAATATCCAGAAAACACAAACACAGAGGCTGTAGCAATATCTGGGATTGAGTTAGCCAAAACACAACCATATATTTCTGGTATCATCCAGTCATATCCGGACAAAGTGGTGTGGAATTCGTATGCAATGGACTGAGAAAATCACAGTAAAAATGGTTTTGGAGAAAAGCAAAGTCTTTTCGTTAGGCAGGTAGATACAAACAGAAATATCATGTTTGTTTGCCGCAGTTCCTATAACTTTCTCCCTGGAAAATACGAATGTGTAGTGCTGGTGTTTCCATGTGGAACAAATTAGTGTTTCCAAGCACACAAAAAAAATGTTCCCCGAAAAAAAAATTCAAAAAATTAAAATCCGTGGATAATATCAGGAATACACAAAACAGACGATGTAGCAATATCTGGGATTGAGGTAGGCAAAACAAAACCGGATATTTCCGTAATCATCCAGTCATATCCGGACAAACTGGTGTGGAATTCGTATGCAATGGACCGAGAAAATCACAGTAAAAATGGTTTTGGAGACACGCAAAATCTTTTCGTTAGGCAAGTGCATAAATGTCATCTATACAAACAATAATATCATGTTTGTTTGCCGCAGTTCCTCTAGCTTTCTCCCTAGAAAATACGAATGCGTAGAGCTGGTGTCCCCATGATGAACCAATTAGTTTTTCAACGGTAGAAAATTAAA
The DNA here is from genome assembly GCF_033115175.1 of Lepus europaeus. NCBI lineage: Eukaryota > Metazoa > Chordata > Mammalia > Lagomorpha > Leporidae > Lepus > Lepus europaeus. The sequence continues at coordinate 5,577,019 of NW_026909177.1, forward strand.
TGTTCCCTGATAAATCATTCAAAACAATAAAGTCCATCGATAATATCCAGAAAACACAAACACAGAAGCTTTCACTGTATTTCGCATTGAGTTAGCCAAAACACAACCGGATATTTCTGGTTTAATCCAGTCATATCCAGACAAAGTGGTTTAGAATTCGTATGCAATGGAGCAAGAAAAGCAGAGTAATAATTGTTGTGGAGAAAAGCAAAGTCTTTTCGTTAGGCAAGTGCATAAAATGTCATCTAGACAAACAGAAATATCATGTTTGTTAGCCGCACTTCCACTAGCTTTCTCCCTAGAAAATACGAAAGCGTAGAGCTGGTGTCCCCATGATGAACCAATTAGCATTTCTACGGTACAAAATCAAATATTCCCTGAAAAAAAACATTCAAAACAATAAAGTCCGTGGATAACATCAGGAATACACAAACACAGGGGCTGTACCAATACTTCAGCTTGAGTTAGCCAAAACAAAACCAGATATTTCTGTTTTCATCCAGTCATATCCAGACAAATGGTGTGGAATTCGTATGCAATGGACCGAGAAATCACAGTAAAAATGGTTTTGGAGGAAAGCAAAGTCATTTCGTTAGGCAAGTGCATAAAATGTCATTGCTACAAACAGAAATATCATGTTTGTTTGCTGCAGTTCCTCTAGCTTTCTCCATAGAACATATGAAAGTGTAGAGCTGGTGTCTCCATGTGGAACCAATTAGTGTTTCAATGGTACGAAATTAAATGTTCCCTGATAAAACACATTCAAAACAATAAAGGCTGTGGATAATATCAGAAATTCACAAACACAGAGGCTGTAGCAAAATCTGGGATTGAGTTAACCAAAACAAAACCGGATATTTCCGGTTTCATCCAGTCATATCCAGACAAAGTGGTGTGGAATTTGTTTGCAATGGACCGAGAAAATCACAGTAAAAATGGTTTTGGGGAAAAGCAAAGTCTTTTCATTAGGCAAGTACATAAAATGTCATCTATACAAACAGAAATACCATGTTTGTTTGCCGCAATTCCTCTAGCTTTCTCCCTAGAAAATACGAATGTGTAGAGTTGGTGTTCCCCTGATGAATCAATTAGTGTTTCAACGGTACAAAATTAAATGTTCCCTGAAAAAAACATTCAAAACAATAAGTCCTTTGATAATATCCTGAAAACACAAACACGGAGGCTGTAGCAATATTTGGGATTGAGTTAGCCAAAACACAACCGGATATTTCTGGTTTCATCCAGTCATATCCGGACAAATGGTGTGGAATTCATATGCAATGGACTGAGAAAATCACAGTAAAAATGGGTTTGGAGAAAAGCAAAGCGTTTTCGTTAGGCAAGTGTATAAAATGTCATCTATACAAACAGAAATATCATGTTTGTTTGCCGCAGTTCCTCTAGCTTTCTCCCTAGAAATACAAATCTGAAGAGCTGGTGTCCCCATAATGAACCAAATAGTGTTTCTACGGTACAAAATTAAATGTTCCCTGCTAAAAACATTCAAAACAATAAAGTTATCATAATATCCAGAAAACACAAACACAGAGACTTTCATAGTATTTCGGATTGAGCTAGCCAAAACACAACCGGATATTTCTGGTTTCATCCAGTCACATCCGGACAAAGTGGTGTGGAATTCATATGCATTGGACCGAGAAAATCACAGTAAAAATGGTTTTGGAGAAAAGCAAAGTCTTTACGTTAGGCAAGTGCATAAAATCACATCAATACAAACAGAAATATCATGTTTGTTTGCTGCAGTTCCTCTAGCTTTCTCCCTAGAAAATACAAATTTGTAGTGCTGGTGTCTCCATGTGGAACCATTTAGTGTTTAAACACAAAATTAAATGTTCCCTGAAAAAAAACATTGAAAAATATAAAGTCCATGGATAATATCAGGAAAACACAAACACAGAGGCTTTCACAATATTTCGGATTGAGTTAGCAAAACACATCCAGATATTTCTGGTTTCATCCAATCATATCCGGACAAATGGTGTGGAATTCACATGCAATGGACCGAGAAAATCACAGTAAAAATTGGTTTGGAGAAAAGCAAAGTGTTTCCGTTAGGCAAGTGCATAAAATGTCATCGATACAAACAGAAATATCATGTTTGTTTGCCGCAGTTCCTCTAGATTTCTCCCTTGAAAATACAAATATGTACAGCTAGTGTCTCCATGCAGAACCAATTAGTGTTTCCAAGCACATAATTAAATGTTCCATGAAAAAAAAAAACATTGAAAAATATGAAGTCCATGGATAATATCAGGAATATACAAACACAGAGGCTGTAGCAATATATGTGATTGGTTAGCCAAAACACAACATATATTTCTGGTATCATCCAGTCATATCCGGACAAACTGGTGTGGAATTCGTATGCAATGGACCGAGAAAATCACGGTAAAAATGGTTTTGGAGAAAAGCAAATCTTTTCGTTAGGCAAGTAGATAAAATATCTTCGATACAAACAGAAATATCATGTTTGTTTTCCGCACTTCCTCTAGCTTTCTCCCTGGAAAATTCGAATGTGTAATGCTGGTGTCTCCATGTGGAACGAATTAGTGTTTCGAACCACAAAAAAAAAAAATGTTCCCTGAAAAAAAACATTCAAAAAAATAAACTCCATGGATAATTTCAGGAATACACAAAACAGAGGCTGTAGCAATATCTGGGATTGAGTTAGCCAAAACACAACCGGATATTTACGTAAAGATCCAGACATTTCCGGACAAACTGGTGTGGAATTCGTATGCAATGGACCGAGAAAATCACAGTAAAAATGGTTTTGGAGACAAGCAAAATCTTTTCGTTAGCCAAGTGCATAAAATGTCATCTATACAAACAGAAATATCATGTTTGTTTGCCGCAATTCCTCTAGCTTTCTCCCAAGAAAATACGAATGTGTAGAGCTGGTGTCTCCATGTGGAAACAATTAGTGTTTCGCTGCACAAAATTTGTTTTTTTTTTTTTTGTAAATACTACTTTTATTTTATTTTATTTTTTTTAAACTTTTATTTAATGAATATAAATTTCCAGTGTACAGCTTATGGATTACAATGGTTTCTCCCCCCCATAACTTCCCTCCCACCCGCAACCCTCCCCTCTCCCGCTCCCTCCCCTTCCATTCACATCAAGATTCATTTTCAATTCTCTTTATATACAGAAGATCAATTTAGTATAAAGATTTCAACGGTTTGCACCCACATAGAAACACAAAGTGAAACATCCTGTTTGAGTACTAGTTATAGCATTAAATCACAATGTACAGCACATTAAGGACAGAGATCCCACATGAGGAGCAAGTGCACAGTGGCTCCTGTTGTTGACCCAACAAATTGACACTCTAGTTTATGGCGCCAGTAACCATCCTAGGCTGTCGTCATGAGTTGCCAAGGCTATGGAAGCCTTCCAAGTTTGCCGACTCTGATCATATTTAGACAAGGTCATACAAGACAGAGTGAGGATAGTAACCAATGATCCTAAGAGTGGCATTTACCAGGTCTGAACAATTATACAGCATTAAGTGGGGAAGAGGACCATCAGTACACACAGGTTGGGAGTAGAGCCATTGGTGGTAGAGTAGAGGTTATGATTATAAAGGAATGAGTCCCAAGTGCGCTAGTCAGGGTCTAGAACAAAGGACAGAGTCTTTATTAGAGGAGCTAAGAAAGGTGCTGTCTAAGCTACAATTAAGTTTTCTGATTGAGAGGCAAATAGAACCTGACAGAAGGGGCTTGATAATAATCTGGTGGGCTTTAGGCCTTGTAAATTCAGAGGCCCAGACCTATCTATCTCTTCCCATGGGGTATATCCTAAGGGAGGTGTGAACCTCATAGGGGAAGGCACTCTGTTGACTTTCATTACTTGGCTGGCCTGGGAGGAGAGCTGGCCAGGTAAAGGCAGGGGGCATCTCTAACAAGAAATTTACAGTTCTGCCTGTAATGTTGCTGACCCTACTTGACCATCCCCTCAGCTGCAGTGGTCACTTTGGAAGTTGGGCTGAGTGAAGGGCTTTTCAGCTTAGAGCCAATAAGATCTGTGGCTCTGACCTGGGCATCCTTCGACTCCAGGGCAGGTCCATGTCCAGTGATCCAACTCTTGGCAGAGCTGCCAGGGCTCTTCACAAGCTGACTTCTGCTGAAGCCCAGGCTTACCACATTGAAAGCCACTGCAGTGGACTGGCCTGTTGGGTCTCCTTGAGGGCAGGTCACTGTACAGATCAGCCATTAATAGGCCTGCCACCCATTGCTTCTGATGCCGAGCTTTCTTTTCCTCCTGGTTTGTGTTAAAGCAGACCAGAGGATGCAAGTCAAGGGAGTGCCCAAGTCCCATCTCTAATCTTCAGTGGCCTGAACTACAAGTCTATAGTCACAGGCATGTTCTGTAGTAGTTTTTCTAAGGTAGACAATGCCCATGAGGAAAATTATATTCTCACTTTAAAACTTTCTTTCCCTTTGGTCTGAAAGGGAGGTTTTTTCTACTTACTGTATACTTCGCTGATGGCGAAGTGAATCTAGCTATGAGATTATTATTTGAGTTCTTATTTTGGCTATGCTATTGCAGAAAAATGTTAGCCATCTCTTTTATAAGGTCTAAAGATTAAATTGTGCATCCTACAGATTCCTTCATAATAGAATTAGTTTCCTACCTTGAAGAGAATAGAGAAATGAAAGAACAAGTTGGGCTTAGAATAGAGAAATGAGGGAGCAAGTCCTAGATCGCTTGCTGACAATAGCAATATCACATGAATACTTAGCAAACTGTTTCAACCATTAGATAACAACTTAAGAAAACATTCACCAGAAGGTCCAATGCCTTCTATAAATTTTAAGAATCATGTATTTGAAAACACCTCTTAAATATCTAACATGGTGTAGTTTGTTTAGCCAGTAAACTTAAGCACAACCATCTAAAATGTTTTGTTTCTTTCTACCAACAAGTCTAAAACATATGATACAAAGATTCAGGTCCCACAAATTAAAATGTATCTTTGATTGATTTTAGCAGCTTAAATTTATGGACAATCTTATCTATAAGCCATTTAAAATAAAACTCTTAATAAAATTTCCCCATGTGGACATACAATATGTACACACATATAATATAGCATAATAGACCAATATAGCAATTTTAATAATAGCTTTTAAAATCTTTAACTCTTTTTGTAGATTGCCAATTGATTTGAATTGCTTTTTGTTTTTAGTAACCTCAGTTAACCATACTTTCTCTCAGTTGGTACTGTTAATACATTATTGGCTTCATCTGTTTACAGAGCCATCCCAAAGTACTGAATACAATAAAAGTGGCTGGAAAAAGTCCATAGGAACCTATAGGAGGACAGCTAAACACAGAACCAACAAGGCTTTAGTTTTATGAGCAGCACATCATATATAACTGTGGATGACAAAAGACTTTAAGTCGCCATGTTTAAAATTATAAACTCATCAACCAACAAGAGGCACTTGCTTACTTCACAGTATTTTTGAAAGCACCTGTAGGATTTTACAAGTATTTAACCCTTTAAGCCTCTGGGGCTTTCTCATTAAGATAACTATCATGTCTAGTAACACAAGATCATTAGACTTTTTAATTCTCAAACATTTGTATTAATAGCATTTTCCATTATAGAAACTTAAAGTCTGGTACCAGATCACATCTTGACAGTCCTTCTAATATACTCCAAATAGCCTGATTAGTTGGTGTCTCTATAAGATGAGAGACATAGGTCCTTCGATTTTTTCAGTTGGGCCCAAACTGGAAAAACCAAAGTCCAGGATTTACTGGAAAAGACACCCCAATTCAAGATTATGAAGATGATGAGATCGAAGAAATGCAAGAAGCGGATCTCAAAAAATTGATAAGAACATTAAGAAGTTCTCAAAAACAAATTCTTGAACTACAGAAATCCTTCATGGACAAGATAGAAAATCTCTCTCGTGAAAGTGAAATATTAAGGAGGAATCAAAATGAAATTAAACAACTAGTGGAACAAGAAACTCTGATAGTTACTAGAAATCATAATGAAATGAAGAGTTCAATAGATCAAATGACAAACACATTAGAGAGCCTTAAAAACAGAATGGGCGAAGCAGAAGAGAGAATATCAGACTTAGAAGACAGAGAACAGGAAAGGAAACAGGCAAACCAAAGAAAAGAAGAAGAAATTAGAAATCTAAAAAATATTGTCGGGGATCTACAGGATACTATTAAAAAACCCAACATTCGGGTTCTAGGAGTTCCTGAAGGCATGGAGAGGGAGAAAGGATTAGAAGGCATTTTCAGTGAGATACTAGCAGAAAATTTCCCAGGTTTGGAGAAGGACAGAGGCATCTTAGTACAGGAAGCTTATAGAACCCCTAATAAACATGACCAAAAGAGATCCTCACCACGACATGTTGTAATCAAACTCACCACAGTGAAACATAAAGAAAAGATCCTAAAAGGTGCAAGAGAGAAACGTCAGATCACTCTTAGAGGATCTCCAATTAGACTCACAGCAGACTTCTCATCAGGAACCCTACAAGCTAGAAGGGAATGGCAAGACATAGCCCAGGTACTAAGAGAGAAAAACTGCCAGCCAAGAATACTATATCCTGCAAAGCTCTCATTTGTGAATGAAGGTGAAATTAAGACTTTTCATAGCAAACAGAAACTGAAAGAATTTGTTGCCACTCATCCTGCCCTGCAAAAGATGCTTAAAGATGTGTTACACACAGAAACACAGAAACATGGTCACCAATATGAAAGAAGGTAAAGGAAGGAAACCTCACAGCAAAAGATCACAGGAAGCTCAATTTCTCTTTGACATAGAATTAAACTCTGATGCTCTGTTAAAGCAATGTGTTAAAGTAATCTATTATGTTCTCTTGATGTCTGTTAAATTCTAATTGTTCAAAAACAGCTGAATTTTTATTAAGAGCTATGGGTTATTTAAATATGTGCTTTTTTCAAAAATTTGAATAATCACCTTGTAACAATGATCAATTTGGTCTATGTTATGTCATGATTTTAAGAAATCTTATTTCAACCAGATATTTTGGATTTTGAGCCTTCTTGGCATTCTTGACAGGCATTCAAAAAATCAAAGTTTCAAACAATCTGGTCTCTAAAATTTCCAGTAAATCGCTGCACAAAATTAAATGTTCCCTGTAAAAAAATCATTCAAAACAATAAAGTCTGTGGATAATATCAGGAATACACAAACACAGAGGCGGTAACAATAGCTGGGATTGAGTTAGCCAAAACACAACTGGATATTTCTGGTTTCATCCAGTCATATCCGGAGAAAGTGGTGTGGAATTCGTAATCAATGGAACGAGGAAATTACAGTAAAAATGGTTTTGGAAAAAAAAAAGTCTTTTCTTTAGGCAAGAGAATAAAATGTCATCTATACAAACAGAAATATCATGTTTGTGTGCCACAGTTCCTCTAGGTTTCTCCGTAGAAAATACGAATGTGTAGAACTGGTGTCTCCATGTGGAACCAATTACTGTATACAAGCTCAAAATAAAATGTTCCCCAATAAAAAACATTCAAAACAATAAAGTCTGTTGATAATATCCTGAAAAAACAACAGAGGCTGTAAAATATCTCGGATTGAGTTAGCCAAAACAAAACCGGATATTTCCGGTTTCATCCAGTCATATCCGGACAAAGTGGTGTGGAATTCGAATGCCATGGACCTTGAAATTCAGAGTAAAAATGGTTTTGGAGAAAAGCAAAGTTTTTTTCATTAGGAAAGTACAAAAAATGTCAACAATACAAAAATTAATATCATGTTTGTTTGCTGTAGTTCCTCTAGCTTTCTCCCTGGAAAATACGAATATGTAGAGCTGGTGTTCCCATTTTGAACCAAATAGTTTTTCCACGGTACAAAATTAAATGTTCCATGATAAAAACCTTCAAAACAATAAGTACCTCGATAATTTCCAGAAAACAGAAACACACAGGCTTTCATAATATTTTGTATTGAGTTAGGCAAAACACAACCGGATATTTCTGGTTTCATCCAGTCATATCCGGACAAACTGGTGAGGAAATCGTATGCAATGGACCGAGAAAATCACAGTAAAAATGGTTTTGGTGAAAAGCATAGTCTTTTCATTAGGCAAGTGCATAATATGTCATCTATACAAACAGAAATATCATGTTTCAGTGCCGCAGTTCCTCTAGCTTTCTCCCAAGAAAATACAAATGTGTAGAGCTGGTGTCTCCATGTGGAACGAATTAGTGTTTCCAAGCACAAAATTAAATGTTCCCTGATAAAAACATTCATAACAAAAAAGTCCATCGATAATGTCCAGAAAACACAAACACAGAGGCTGTAGCAATATCTGGGATTGAGTTAGCCAAAACACAATCGGATATTTCTGGTATCATCCAGTCATATCCGGGCAAAGTGGTGAGGAAATCGTATGCAATGGACCGAGAAAATCACAGTAAAAATGGTTTTGGAGAAAAGCATAGTCTTTTCATTAGGCAAGTGCATAAAATGTCATCTATACAAAAAGAAATATGATGTTTCAGTGCCTCAGTTCCTCTACCTTTCTCCCTAGAAAATACCAATGTGTAGAGCTGGTGTCTCCATGTGGAACCAATTACTGTATCCAACCTTAAAATAAAATGTTCCCCGATAAAAAAATTCAAATCAATAAAGTCCATCGTTAATATCCAGAAAACAGAAACACAGAGGCTTTCACAATATTTCGGATTGAGTTAGCCAAAACACAACCGGATATTTCTGGTTTCATCCAGTCATATCCGGAAAAAGTGGTGTGGAATTCGTACGCAATGCACCCAGAAAATCACATTAAAAATGGATTTGGAGAAAAGCAAAGTCTTTTCGTTAGGCAAGTGCATAAAATGTCATCTATACAAATAGAAATATCATGTTTGTTTGCCACAGTTCCTAGCTTTCTCCCTAGAAAATATGAATATGTGGAGGTGGTGTCCCAATGATGAACCAATTAGTTTTTCCAAGCACAAAATTAAATGTTCCCTGAAAAAAAACATTCAAGAAAATAAAGCCCGTGGATAATATCAGGAAGACATAAACACAGAGGCTTTCACAATATTTCGGATTGAGTTAGCCAAAAGACAACCAGATATTTCTGGTTTCATCCAGTCATATCCCAACAGAGTAGTGTGGAATTCGTATGCAATGGACCGAGAAAATCACAGTAAAAATGGTTTTGGAGAACAGCAAAGACTTTTCTTTAGGCAAGTGCATAAAATGTCATCGATACAAACAGAAATATCATGTTTGTTTGCCGTAGTTCCTCTAGCTTTCTCCCTAGAAAATATGAATGTACAGAGCTGGTGTTTCCATGATGAACCAATTAGTGTTTCAACGGTACAAAATGAAATGTACCCTGATAAAAACATTCAAAACAATAAAGTCCATCGATAATATCCAGAAAACACAAACACAGGGGCTTTCACAATATTTCAGATTGAGTTAGCCAAAACAAAACCGGATATTTCCAGTTTCATCCAGTCATATCCCGACCAAGTGGTGTGGAATTCATATGCAATGGACCGAGAAAATCACAGTAAAAATGGTTTTGGAGAAAAGCAAAGTCTTTTCGTTAGGCAAGTGCATAAAATGTCATCTAGACAAACAGAAATATCATGTTTGTTTGCCGCAGTTCCTCTAGCATTCTCCCGAGAAAATACGAATGTGTAGAGCTGCTGTCTCCATGTGGAACCATTTAGTGTTTCCAAGTACAAAATTAAATGTTCCCTGATAAAAACATTCAAAACAATAAAGTCCGTGGATAATATGAGGAATACACAAACACAGAGGCTTTCACAATATTTCGGATTGAGTTAGCCAAAACACAACCAGATATTTCTGGTTTCATCCAGTCATATCGGACAAAGTGGAGTGGAATCGTATGCAATGGAACGAGATAATCACAGTAAAAGTGGTTTTGGAGAAAACCAAATTCTTTTCATTAGGCAAGTGCATAAAATGTCATCTATACAAACAGAAATATCATGTTTGTTTGTCGCAGTTCTTCTAGCTTTCTCCGTAGAAAATACGAATGTGTACAGCTGGTGTGTCAATGTGGAACCAATTAGTGTTTCCAAGCACAAAATTAAATGTCCCTTGAAAAAAAACATTGAATAAAATAAAGTCTTGGACAATATCAGGAATACACAAACACAGAATCTGTAGCAATATTTCGAATTGAGTTAGCAAAAACACAACCAGATATTTCTGGTTTCATCCAGTAATGTCTGAACAAAGTTTTGTGGAATTCGTATGCAATGGACCGAGAAAATCACAGTAAAAATGGTTTTGGAGAAAAGCAAAGTGTTTTCGTTAGGCAAGTGCATAAAATGTCATCTATACAAACAGAAATATCACGTTTGTTTGCCACAGTTCCTCTAGCTTTCTCCCCAGAAAATTCGAATGTGTAGAGCTGGTGTTCCCATAATGTACAAATTAATGTTTCAAAGGTACAAAATTCAATGTTCCCTGATAAAAACATTCAAAACAATAAGTCCCTCGATAATATCCAGAAAATACAAACACAGGCTTTCACAATATTTCGGATTTTGTTAGCCAAAACACAACCAGATATTTCTGGTTTCATCCAGTCATACCTGGACAAAGTGTTGTGGAATTCGTATGCAATGGACCGAGAAAATCACAGTAAAAATGGTTTTGGAGAACAGCAAAGTCTTTTCGTTAGGCAAGTGCATAAAATGTATCTATACAAACAGAAATATCATGTTTGTTTGCCGAAGTTCCTCTAGCTTTCTCCCTTGAAAATAGGAATGTGTAGAGCTTGTGTCTCCATGTGGAAACAAATAGTGTTTCCAAGCAAAAATTAATGTTCCCTGATAAAAAAACATTCAAAACAATAAAGTCTGTGTATAATATCAGGTATACACAAACACAAGGGGGTAACAATATCTGGTATTGAGTTAGCCAAAACAAAACCGGATATTTCCGGTTTCATCTAGTCATCTCTGGACAAACTCATGTGGAATTCGTATGCAATGGACTGAGAAAATCAGGTAAAATAGGTTTTGGAGAAAAGCAAAGTCTTTTCGTTAGGCAAGTGCATAAATGTCATCTAGAGAAACAGAAATATCATGTTTGTTTGCCGCAGTTCCTCTAGCTTTCTCCCTTGAAATTACGAATTTGTAGAGCTGGTGTCCCCATGATGAAGCAATTAGTGTTTCTACGGTACAAAATGAAATGTTCCCTGAGTAAGCATTCAAAACAATAAACTCCATCGATAATATCTAGAAACCCAACCACAGAGGCTTTCACAATATTTTCGATTGAGTTAGCCAAAACTCAAGAGGATATTTCTGGTTTCATCCAGTATATCCAGAAAAGTCCTCTGGAATTCGTATGCAATTGACCGAGAAAATAACAGTAAAAATTGTTTTGGAGAAAAGCAAAGCCTTTTCGTTAGGCAAGTGCATAAAATGTCATCTATACAAACAGAAATATCTTGTTTGTTTGCCGCACTTCCTCTAGCTTTCTCCCTAGAAAATAGGAATGTGTAGAGCTGATGTCTCCATGTGAAAGCAATTACTGTATCATACCTCGAAACAAAATGTTCTCCGATAAAAAACATTCAGAAAAATAAAGTCCATTGATAATATCCAGAAAAAACAAACACAGAGGCTGTAGCAATATTTTGGATTGAGTTAGCCAAAAGGAAACCAGATATTTCCGGTTTCATCCAGTCATATCTGTACAAACTGGTGTGGAATTCGTATGCAATGGACTGAGAAAATCACAGTAAAAATGATTTTGGAGAAAAGCAAAGTCTTTTCGTTAGGCAAGTGCATAAAATGTCATCTATACAAACAGAAATATCATGTTTCTTTGCAGCAGTTCCTCTAGCTTTCTACCTAGAAAATACGAATATTCAGAGATGGTGTCTCCACGTGGAACCAATTAGTGATTCCAACCACAATTAAATGGTCCCTGATAAAAACATTCAAAATAATAAAGTCCATCGATAATATCAGGAATACACAAACACATAGGCTTTCACAATATTTCGGATTGAGTTAGCCAAAACACAACCGGATATTTCTGTTTTCATCAAGTCATTTCCGGACAAAGTGGTGTGGAATTCATATGCAATGGGCCGAGAAAATAAGAGTAAAATGGTTTTGGAGAAAAGCAAAGTCTTGTCGTTAGGCAAGTGCATAAAATGTCAACTATACAAACAGAAATGTCATGTTTGTTTGCCGCAGTTCCTCTAGATTTCTCCCTAGAAAAAATGGATATGTAGCCCTGGTGTCTCCATGTGGAACCAATTAGTGTTTCACAGCACAAAATTAAATGTTCCCTGATAAAAAACATTCTAAACAATAAAGTAGGTCAATAATTTCCAGAGAACACGAACACAAAGGCTATCGCAATATCTGGGATTGAGTTAACCAAAACACAACCGGATATTTCTGGTTTCAGCCAGTCATATCTGGACAAAGTAGTGTGGAATTCGTATGCAATGGACTGAGAAAATCACATTAAAAATGGTTTTGGAGAAAAGCAAAGTCTTTTCGTTAGGCAAGTGCATAAAATGTCATCAATACAAACAGAAATGTCATGTTTGTTAGACGGACTTCCTCTAGCTTTCTCCCTTGAAAATAGGAATGTGTAGAGCTGGTGTCTCCATGTGGAGTCAACTAGTGTTTCTACGGTACAAAATTAAATATTCTCTGATAAAAACATTCAAAACCGTAAAGTCCATCGATAATATCCAGAAAACACAAACACAGATGCTTTCAATAATTTCGTATTGAATTAGTCGAAACACAACTGTATATTTCTGGTTTCATCCTGCAATATCTGGACAAAGTCGTGTGGAATTCATATGCAAGGGACTGAAAAATCACAGTAAAAATGGTTTTGGAGAAAAGCAGAGACTTTTCTTTAGGCAAGTGCATAAAATGTCTTCTATACATACAGAAATATCATGTTTGTTTGCCGCAGATCCTCTGGCTTTCTCCATAGAAAATATGAATATGTAGAGATGGTGTCTCCATGTGGAACCAATTACTGTTTCCCAGCACAAAATTAAATGTTAACTGATAAAAAACATTCAAAACATAAATCCTTGGATAATATCTGAAAACAGAAACACAGAGCATGTAGCAATATCTGGGATTGAATTAGCCAAAACAAAACCGGATATTTCTAGCTTCATCCATTCATATCCGGACAAAGTGGGGTGGAATTCGTATGCAATGGTCCGAGAGAATCACAGTAAAAATGCTATGGAGAAAAGCAAATTCTTTTCGTTAGGCAAGTTCATAAAATGTCATCAATACAAACAGAAATGTGATGTTTGTTTGCTGCAGTTCCTCTAGCTTTCTCCCTAGAAAATACAAATGTGTAGAGCTGGTGTCTCCATGTGGAATCAACTAGAGTTTCTAAGCACAAAATTAAATGTTTCCTGATAAAAAACATTCAAAACCATAAAGTCCCTCGCTAACATCCGGAAATCACAAACACAGAGGCTGTAGCAATATCTGGGATTGAGTTAGCCAAAACACAACCGGATATTTCTGGTTTCATGCAGTCATATCCGGACAAATTTTTTTGGAATTCGTTTGTAATGCACCGAGAAAATCACAATAAAAATTGTTTTGGAGAAAACAAAGACTTTTCGTTAGGCAAGTGCTTAAAATGTCATGAATAGAAACAGAAATATCATGTTTGTTTGCCAGAGTTCCTCTAGCTTTTTCCCTAGAAAATACGAATGTGTAGAGCTGGTGTCTCCATGTGGAGTCAACTAGTGTTTCCCAGCACAAAATTAAATGTTCCCCGATAAAAAACATTCAAAACAATAAAGTCCATCAATAATATCCAGAAAATACAAACACAGAGGCTGTAGCAATAACTGGGATTAAGTTAGCCAAAACACAACCGGATATATCTGGTGTCATCCAGTCATCTCGGGACAAAGTGGTGTGGAATTTGTATGCAATGGGCCAAGAAAATCACAGTAAAAATGGTTTTGGAGAAAAGCAAAGTCTTTTCCTTCAGCCAGTGCATAAAATGCCATGTATACAAACAGAAATATCATCTTTGTTTGCCGCAGATCCTCTGGCTTTCTCCCTAGAAAATATGAATGTGTAGAGCTGGTGTCTCCATGTGGAGTCAACTAGTGTTTCCCAGCACAAAACTAAATGTTCTCTGATGAAAAACTTTCAAAATAATAAAGTCTGTGGATAATATCCGGAAAACACAAACACAGAGGGTTTCACAATATTTCGGATTGAGTTAGCCAAAACACAACCGTATATTTCTGGTTTCATACAATCATATCTGGAGAAGTTGGTGTGGAATTCGTATGCAATGGACCGAGTAAATAATAGTAAAAATGTTTTTAGAGAAAAGCAAAATTTTTTCCTTCAGCCAGTGCATAAAATGTCATCTATACAAACAGAAATATCAAGTTTGTTTGCTGCAGTTCCTCTAGTTTTCTACCTAGAAAATAGGAATGTGTAGAGCTGGTGTCCCCATGATGAACCAATTACTCTTTCTACGGTACAAAATTAAATGTTCCCTGATAAAAACATTCAAAACAATAAAGTCCATCGATAATATCCAGAAAACAGAAACACAGAGGCTTTCAGAATATTTCAAATTGAGTTAGGCAAAATACAACCGGATATTTCTAGTTTCATCCATTCATATCCTGACAAAGTTGTGTGGAATTCATATGGAATGGAATGAGAAAAATCACAGTAAAATGGTTTTGGAGAAAAGCAAAGTCTTTTCCTTCAGCAAGTGCATAAAATGTCATCTATACAAACAGAAATGTCATGTTTGTTTGCCACGGTTTCTCTAGGTTTCTCCCTATAAAATATGAATGTGTAGAGCTGATGTCTCCATGTGTAATCAACTAGTGTTTCTACGGTACAAAATTAAATGTTTCATGATAAAAAAACATTCAAAACAAAAAGTCCATTGGTAATATCCGGAAAACACAAACACAGAGGCTGTCACAATATCTGGGATTGAGTCGCCAAAACAAATCCGGATATTTCTGGTTTCATCCAGTCATATCCGGACAATGTGGTAAGGAATTAGTATACAATGGACTGTGAAAATCACAGTAAAAATTATTTTGGAGAAAAGCAAAGTCTTTTCGTTAGGCAAGCCCATAAAAGGTCATCTATTCAATCAGAAATATCATGTTTGTTTGCCGTGGTTCCTCTAGCTTTCTCCCTAAAAAATACAATGTATGGAGCTGGTGTCTCCATGTGGAACTAATAAGTGTTTCTACGGTACAAATTTAAATGTTCCCTGATAAAATCTTTCAAAACAATAAAGTCCATTGATGATATCCAGAAAACACAAACACAGAGGCTTTCACAATATTTCAGATTGAGTTAGCCAAAAAACAACCGGATATTTCTGGTTTCATCCAGTCATATCCAGACAATGTGGTAAGGAATCCGTATGCAAAGGACCGAACAAATCAGAGTAAAAATGGTTTTGGAGAAAAGCAAAGTCTTTTCCTTCGGGCATTGCATAAAATGTCATTTATACAAACAGAAATATCATGTTTTTTTGCTACAGTTCCTCTAGCTTTCTCCCTAGAAATTACGAATGTGTAGAGCCTGTGACTCTATGTGGAGACAACTAGTGTTTACCAGCACAAAATTAAATGTTCCCTCATAAAAAATATTCAAAATAATAAAGTCCGTTGATAACATCCGGAAATCACAAACACAGACGCTGTAGCAATATCTTGAATTGAGTTAGCCAAAACACAACTGGATATTTCTGGTTTCATCCAGTCATACCCGGACAAAGTTGCATGGAATTCCTATGCTATGGACTGATAAAATCAGAGTAAAATGGTTTTGGAGAAAAGCATAGTCTTTTCGTTAGGCAAGTGCATAAAATGTCATGTATACAAACAGAAATATCATGTTTGTTTGCCACAGTTCCCCTAGCTTTCTCCCTAGAAAATACGAATGTGTAGAGCTGGTGTTCCCATCATGAACCAATTAGTGTTTCTATGGTACAAAATTAAATGTTCCCTGATAAAAGCATTCAAAACAATAAAGTCCATCGATAATATCCAGAATACAGAAAGAGAGAGGCTTTCACAATATTTCAGATTGTGTTAGCCAAAAGACAACCGGATATTTCTGGTTTCATACAATCATATCCGGACAACGTGCTGTGGAATCCGTATGCAATGGACCGAGTAAATCACAGTAAAATGATTTTAGAGAAAAGCAAAGTCTTTTCCTTCAGCAAGTGCATAAAATGTCATCTATACAAACAGAAATATCATGATTGTTTGCCGCAGTTCATCTAGCTTTCTCCCTAGAAAATACGAATGTGTAGAGCTGGTTTTCCAATTGGAGTTAGGTAGTGTTTCTACGGTATAATATCAAATGTTACATAATAAAAAAAATTCAAAACAAATAGTCTATTGATAATATCCGGAAAACACAACCACAGATGCTGTAGCAATATCTCAATTTGAGTTAGAAAAAAAAAAAAACGGGTATTTCCGGTTTCATCCAGTCATATCCACACAAACTGGTATGGAATTCATATGCAATGGACCGAGAGAAATCACAGTGAAATGGTTTTGGTGAAAAGCAAAGTCTATTCGTTGTTTAAGTGCATAAAATGTCATCTATACAAAGAGAAATATCATGTTTGTTTGATGCAGTTCCTCTAGTTTTCTCCCTAGAATATATGAATGTGTAGAGCTGGTGTCTCCATGTGGAACCAATTAGTGTTTGTATGGTAGAAAATTAAAGGTTCCCTGATAAAAAATTCAAATCAATAAAGTCCATCGTTTATATCCAGAAAACACAAACACAGAAGCTGTGGCCATATCTGGGATTGTGTTAGCCAAAAAACAACCGGATATTTCTGGTTTCATCCAGTCATATCTGGACAAAGTGGTCTGAAATTTGTATACAATGGACCCGAAAAATCACAGTAAAAATGGTTTTGGAGTAAAGCAAAGTCTTTTCCTTTAGCCAGTGCATAAAGTGTCATCTGTACAAACAGAAATATGATGTGTTTTTGCCGCAGTTCCTCTAGATTTCTGCCTAGAAAAGATGAAAGTGTAAAGCTTGTGTCTCCATGTGGAACCAAATAGTGTTTCCAAGCACAAAAGTGAATCTTCCCTGATAAAAAACATTCAAAACAATAAACTCAATCGATAATATCTAGAAAACACAAACACAGAGGCTGTAGCAATATCTGGGATTGAGTTAGCCAAAACACAACCGGATATTTCCAGTTTCATCCAGTCATATCCGGACAAAGTTGTTTGGAATTCATATGCAATGGAACGAGAAAATCACATTAAAAATGGTTTTGGAGGAAGGGAAAGTCTTTTCTTAGGCAAGTGTACAAAATGTCATCTATTCAAACATATATATCATGTTTGTTTGCCGCAGTTCCACTAGTTTTCCCCTAGAAATTATGAATGTGTAGAGCTGGTGTCTCCATGTGGAGTCAACTAATGTTTCTACGGTACAAAATTAAATGTTCCCTGATAACAAAATTTCAAAAGAATAAAGTATGTCAAGAATATCCGGAAAATTTTAACACAAAGGCTGTAGCAGTATCTTAGATTGAGTTAGCCAAAACACAACCGGATATTTCTGGTTTCATCAAGTCATATCTTGAAAAAGTGGTGTGGAATTCGTGTGCATTGGACTTAGAAAATCCCAGTACAAATGGTTTTGGAGAAAAACAAAGTCTTTTCGTTAAGCAAATGCTTAAAATGTCATCTATACTAACAGAAATATCATTTTTGTTTGCCGCAGTTCCTCTAGATTTCTTCCCAGAAAATAACAATGTGTAGAGGTGGTGTCTCCATGTGGAATCAACAAGTGCTTCCCAGCACAAAATTAAATGTTCTCTGATAAAAAACATTCAAAACAATAAAGTCCGTCTATAATATCCGGAAAAAACATAGACAATGGCTGTAGCAATATCTGGGATTGAGATAGCCACAACACAACCGGATATTTCTGGTTTCATCCAATCATATCCGGACAAAGTGGTGTTTAATTCGTATGCAATGGACCGAGAAAATCCCAGTAAAAATGGTTTTGGAGAAAAGCAAAGTCTTTTGTTAGGCAAGAGTATAAAATATCATCTATTCAAACAGAAATATCGTGTTTGTTTGCCACAGTTCCTCTAGCTTTGTCACTAGAAAATATGAATGTGTAGAGCTGGTGCCTCCATGTGGAATCAACTAGTGTTTCTAAGCACAAAATTAAATGTTTCCTGATAAAAAATATTCAAAACAATAAAGTCAATCGATAATATCTAGAAAACACAAACACAGAGGCTGTAGCAATATCTGGGATTGAGTTAGCCAAAACACAACCGGATATTTCCAGTTTCATCCAGTCATATCCGGACAAACTGGTGTGGAATTCATATGCAATGGAACGAGAATATCACAGTAAAAATGATTTTGGAGGAAAGGAAAGTCTTTTCTTAGGCAAGTGTACAAAATGTCATCTATTCAAACATAAATATCTTGTTTCTTTGCCGCAGTTCCACTAGTTTTCCCCTAGAAAATATGAATGTGTAGAGCTGGTGAATCCATGTGGAGTCAACTAGTGTTTCTACAGTATAAAATTAAATATTCCCTGATAAGAAAATTTCAAAACAATGAAGTCTGTCGAGAATATACGGAAAACTTTAACACAGAGGCTGTAGCAATATCTGGGATTGAGTTAGCCAAAACATAACCGGATATTTCTGGTTTCATCAAGTCACATCTTGAAAAAGTGGTGTGAAATTCGTATGCATTAGACTTAGAAAATCACAGTAAAAATGTTTTGGAGAAAAGCAAAGTCTTTTCCTTCGGCAAATGCTTAAAATGTCATCTATACAAACAGAAATATCATGTTTGTTTGCCAGAGTTCCTCTAGCTTTCTCCCCAGAAAATACGAATGTGTAGAGCTGGTGTCTCCATATGGAGTAAACTAGTGTTTCCCAGAACAAAATTAAATGTTCCCTGAAAAAAAAAAACATTCAAAACAATAAAGTCCATCGATAATATCCAGAAAACACAAATACAGAGGCTGCAGCAATATTTGGGATTGAGTTAGCCATAACACAAGATGATATTTCTGGTTTCTTCCAATCATTTCCAGACAAAGTGTTGTGGAACTGGTATGCATTGGACTCAGATAATCACAGTCAAACTGGTTTTGGAGAATAGCAAAGTATTTTCTGAGGAAAGTGCATAAAATGTCATCTACACGAACACAAATATCATGTTTCTGTGCAGCAATTGCTCTAGTTTTCTACCAAGAAAACACAAATGAATGAGTGTGAGTCTACATGTGGAACTAATTAGTGATTCCCAGCATCAAAGAAAATATTCCCTGCTTAAATTCATTCAAAACCATAAAGTCCATTGATAATATCAAAAAACAAAAAGCAGAGCCTGTAGCAAGATCTGGGATTGAGTTAGCCATAACACAAGAGGATATTTCTGATCTCATCCAGGCATATCCAGACAAAGTGCTGTGGAACTGGTATGCAATGGACTCAGATAATCACAGTCAAACTGGTTTTGGAGTATAGCAATGTATTTTCTTAGGCAAGTGCATAAAATGTCATTACGCAAACACAAATATCATGTTTGTTTGCAGCAATTGCTGTAGTTTTCTGCCTAGACAGCAGGAATGTGTTGAGTTTTTGTCTGCATTTGGAACTAATTAGTGTTTCCCAGCACCAAAGAAAATATTCCCTGCTTAAATTCATTCAAAACGATACAGTCCATGGATAATATCAAAAAACACAAAGCAGAGCCTGTTGCAAGATCTAGGATTGAGTTAGCCATAACACAAGAGGATATTTTTGTTCTCATCCAGTCATTTCCAGACAAAGTGTTGTGGAACTGGTATGCAATGGACTCAGAAAATCACTAGCAAACTGGTTTTGGAGAAAAGCAAACTCTTTTTCTTGGCCAATTCCCTAAAAAGTCATGTTTACGAATATAAATATCCTGTTTGTTTGCAAGGATAGCTCTATCTTTCTGCGTAGAAAACACAAATGTGAACATGTTTGTCCTGCATATGAAACCAATTAGCATTTGCAGCACAAAACAAAATTTCCTCTACTGAAATTCATTCTAAAACGTAAAGTCCATTGATAATATCCAGAAAACACAAACACAAAGGTTGTAGCAAAATCTGGGATTCAGTTAGCCATAACACAAGAGGATATTTCTGGTTTCATCCAGGCATATCCAGACAAAGTGCTGTGGAAGTGGTATGCAATGGACTCAGGTAATCACAGTCAAACTGGTTTTGGAGAATAGCAAAGTATTTTCTTAGACAAGTGCATACAATGTCATCTACACCAACACAAATATCATGTTTCTTTGCAGCAATTGCTGTAGTTTTCTGCCTAGACAGCACGAATGTGTTGAGTTTGTGTCTCCATGTGGAACTAATTAGTGCTTCCCAGCACCAAAGAAAATATTCCCTGCTTAAATTCATTCAAAACCATAAAGTCCATTGATAATATCAAAAAACACAAAGCAGAGCCTGTAGCAAGATCCAGGATTGAGTTAGCCATAACACAAGAGGATATTTCTGGTTTCATCCAGTCATTTCCATTCAACCTGTTGGGGAACTGGTATGCAATGGACTCAGAAAATCACCCTCAAACTGGTTTTGGAGAAAAGCAAACTCTTTTTCTTGGCTAAAAAGTCAGGTTTGCAAATATCAATATCCTGTTTGTCCGCAACGATTGCTCTAGCTTTCTGCGTAGAAAACACAAATGTGAACACGTTGGGCCTGCATATGGAATCACTTAGCATTTCCAATGCAAAACAGAATTTCTTCTACAGAAATTCATTCTAAAATGTAAAGTCCATTGATAATATCCAGAAAACAGAAACACAGAGGTTGTAGCAAGATCTGGGATTGAGTTAGCCATAACACAAGAGGATATTTCTGATCTCATCCAGGCATATCCGGACAAAGTGCTGTGGAACTGGTATGCAATGGACTCAGAAAAACACCCTCAAAGTAGTTTTGTAGCATAGCAAAGTAATTTCTTAGGCAAGTTCTTAAAATGTCATCTACACCAACACAAATATCATGTTTGTTTCCAGCAATTGCTGTAGTTTTCTGCCTAGACAGCACGAATGTGTTGAGTTTGTGTCTCCATGTGGAACTAATTAGTGCTTCCCAGCACCAAAGAAAATATTCCCTGCTTAAATTCATTCAAAACCATAAAGCCCATTGATAATATCAAAAAACAAAAAGCAGAGCCTGTAGCAAGATCTGGGATTGAGTTAGCCATAACACAAGAGGATATTTTTGTTCTCATCCAGGCATATCCAGACAAAGTGCTGTGGAACTGGTATGCAATGGACTCAGATAATCACAGTCAAGCTGGTTTTGGAGACTAGCAAAGTATTTTCTTAGGCAAGTGCATAAAATGTCATCTACACAAACACAAATATCATGTTTCTTTGCAGCAATTGCTGTAGTTTTCTGCCTAGACAGCACGAATGTGTTGAGTTTGTGTCTCCAGGTGGAACTAATTAGTGTTTCCCAGCACCAAAGAAAATATTTCCTGCTTAAATTCATTCAAAACCATAAAGTCCATTGATAATATCAAAAAACACGGCCGGCGCCGAGGCTCAACAGGCTAATCCTCCACCTAGTGGCGCCGGCACACCGGGTTCTAGTCCTGGTCGGCGCACCGATCCTGTCCCGGTTGCCCCTCTTCCAGGCCAGGTCTCTGCTGTAGCCAGGGAGTGCAGTGGAGGATGGCCGAAGTCCTTGGGCTCTGCACCCCATGGGAGACCAGGATAACCACCTGGCTCCCACCATCAGAACAGCGCGGTGTGCTGGCCGCAGCATGCTACCGCGGCGGCCATTGGAGGGTGAACGAACGGCAAAAGGAAGACCTTTCTCTCTGTCTCTCTCTCAGTGTCCACTCTGCCTGTCAAAAATAAAAAAAAATAAAAAAATTTAAAAAAAGATTAAAAAAAAAACAAAGCAGAGCGTGTAGCAAGATCTGGGATTGAGTTAGCCATAACACAAGATGATATTTGTGGTTTCATGCAGTCATTTCCATTCAACCTGTTGTGGAACTGGTAGGCAATGGACTCAGAAAATCACCCGCAAACTGGTTATGGAGAAAAGCAAACTCTTTTTCTTGGCCAATTCCCTAAAAAGTCATGTTTACGAATATAAATATCCTGTTTTTTTGCAATGATAGCTCTAGCTTTCTGCGTAGAAAACACAAATGTGAACATGTTTGGCCTGCAAAGGAAACCAATTAGCATTTCCAGCACAAAACAAAATTTCCTCTACTGAAATTCATTCTAAAACGTAAAGTCCATTGATAATATCCAGAAAACACAAACACAAAGGTTGTAGCAAAATCTGGGATTGAGTTAGCCATAACACAAGAGGATATTTCTGGTTTCATCCAGGCATATCCGGACAAAGTGCTATGGAACTTGTATGCAATGGACTCAGATAATCACAGTCAAACTGGTTTTGGAGACTAGCAAAGTATTTTTTTAGGCAAGTGCATAAAATGTCATCTACACCAACACAAATATCATGTTTCTTTACAGCAATTGCTGTAGTTTTCTGCCTAGACAGCACGAATGTGTTGAGTTTGTGTCTCCATGTGGAACTAATTAGTGATTCCCAGCACCAAAGAAAATATTTCCTGCTTAAATTCATTCAAAACCATAAAGTCCATTGATAATATCAAAAAACACAAAGCAGAGCCTGTAGCAAGATCTGGGATTAAGTTAGCCATAACACAGATGATATTTGTGGTTTCATCCAGTCATATCCAGACAAAGTGGTGTGGAATTCGTATGCAATTGACCGTGAAAATCACAGTAAAAATTGTTTTGGAGAAAAGCAAATCTTTTCATTAGCCAAGTGTATAAAATGTCATCTATTCAAACAGAAATATCATGTTTGTTTGCCGCAGTTCCTCTAGCTTTCTCCCTAGAAAATACGAATGTGCAGAGCTGGTGTCTCCATGTGGAACCAATTAATATTTATACGGTACAAAATGAAATGTTCCCTGATAAAAACACTCAAAACAATAAAGTCCATCGATAACATCCAGAAAACACAAACACAGAGGCTTTCACAGTATTTTGGATACAGTTAGCCAAAACACAACCAGATATTTCCGGTTTCATCAAGGCATATCCGGACAAAGTGGTGTGGAATTCGTATGCAATGGACCGAGAACATCATAGTAAAAATGGTTTTGGAGAAAAGCAAAGTCTTTTCGTTAGGCAAGTGCTTTAAATGTCATCTATACAAACAGAAATATAATGTTTGTTTGCCGCAGTTCCTCTAGTTTCTCCCTAGAAAATACGAATGTGTAGAGCTGGTGTCTCCATGTGGAACCAATTAATCTTTCAACGGTAAAAAGTAAATGTTCTCTGATAAAAATCATTCAAAACAATAAAGCCTGTCGATAATATCCAGAAAACATTATCACATAGCCTGAAGCAATATCTGGGATTGAGTTAGCCAAAACACAACTGGATAATTCTGGTTTCATCCAGGCAGAGCCAGACAAAGTGGTGTGGAATTCGTATATATTGGAATGAGACAATCACAGTATAAATGGTTTTGAAAAAAAGCAAAGACTTTTCGTTAGGAAAATGTATAAAATTTCATCTATTCAAAGAGAAATATCATGTTTGTTTGCCGCAGTTCCTCTAGCTTCTCCCTAGAAAATATTAATTTGCAGAGCTGGTGTCTCCATGTGGAACCAATTTGTGTTTGTTTGGTACAAAAATAAATGTTCCCTGATAAAAACATACAAAAAAATAAAGTCATCGAAAATATCCAGAAAACACAAACACAAAAGCTGTAGCAATATCTGGAATTGAGTTAGCCAAAACACAACTGGATATTTCTGGTTTCATTTAGGCATATCAGACAAAGTGATATTGAATTCATATAAAATGGATTGAGACAATCACTGTAAAAATGGTTTAGGAGAAAAGCAAAGTCTTTTCATTAGGCAAGTGCATAAAATGTCATCTATACACACAGAAATATCAAGTTTGTTTGCCGCAGTTCCTCTAGCTTTCTCCCTAGAAAATACGAATGTGTAGATCTTCTGTCTCCATGTGGAGTAACTAGTGTTTCTACGGTACAAAATTAAATGTTCCCTGATAAAAACATTCAAAACAATAAAGTACATCGATAATCCTGAAAACACAAACACAGAGTCTTTCACAATATTTCGGGTTGAGTTAGCCAAAACACAACCGGATATTTCTGGTTTCATCCAGTCATATCCGGACAAAGTTGTGTGGAATTCGTATGCAATGGACCGAGAAAATAACAGTAAAAATGGTTTTGGAGAAAAGTAAAGTCTTTTCGTTAGGCAAGTGCATAAAATGTCATCGATACCAACAGAAATATCATGTTTGTTTCCTGCAGTTCCTCTAGCTTTCTCTGTAGGAAATACGAATGTGTAGAGCTGTTGTCTCCACTTGGAGTCAACTAATGTTTCCCAGCACAAAATTAAATGTTCTGTAATAAAAAAAACATTCAAAATAATAAAGTCCGTTGTTAATATCCGGAAATCACAAACACAGAGGCAGTAGCAATTCCTGGGATTGAGTTAGCCAAAACACAACCGGATATTTCTTTTTTCATCAAGTCATATCTGGAAAAATGGGTGTGGAATTCATATGCAATGGACTGAGAAAATGACAATAAAAATGGATATGGAGGAAACCAAAGTCTTTTCTTTAGGGAAGTGCATAAAATGTCATCTACACAAACAGAAATATCATGTTTCTTTGCAGCAGTTCATTTAGATTTTTTCCTTGAAAATACGAAAATACAGAGCTCGTGTCTCCATGTGGAGTAACTAGTGTTTCTAAGGTACAAAATTAAATGTTCCCTGATAAAAATATTCAAAACAATTAGGTCCATCGATAATATCCTGAAAACACAAACACAGATGTTCTCACAATATTTCAGATTGAGTTAGGCAAAACACAACTGGATATTTTTGGTTTCATCCAGTCTTATCCGGACAAAATGGTGTGGAATTCATATGAAATGGACCGAGAAAATCACAGTAAAAATGGTTTTGGAGAAAAGCAAAGTCTTTTCGTTAGGCAAGTGTATAAAATGTCATCTATTGAAACCGAAATACCATGTATTTTTTGTGCAGTTCCTCTAACTTTCTCCCTAAAAAATACGAATGTGTGGAACTGGTGTCTCCATTTGGAGTCAAGTAGTGTTCCCCAGCACAAAATTAAATGTTCCCTGATAAAAAACATTCGAAACAATAAAGTCCGTTGATAACATCCAGAAAACACAAAAACAGAAGCTGTAGCAATATTTGGGATTTAGTTAGCCAAAACACAACCGGATATTTCTGGTTCATCCAATCTTATCCGGAGAAAGTACTGTGGAATTTGTATGCAATGGACTGAGAAAATCACAGTACAAATAGTTTTGGAGAAAAGCAAAGTCTTTTCCTTAGGCAAGCGTATAAAATGTAATCTATTCAAACCGAAATATCATGTTTTTTGGCGCAGTCCTTTAGCTTTCTCCCTTGAACATACGAATATATAGAGCTGTTGTCTCCAGGTGGAGTCAACCAGTGTTTCCCAGCACAAAATTAATTTTATCTGATAAAAAACATTCAAAACAATAATGTCCATTGAAAATATCCAGAAAACACAAACACAGAGGCTTAGCAATATCTGGGATTGAGTTATGCGAAACAAAACCGGATATTTCCGGTTTCATGCAGTCATATCCGGACAAACTGGTGTGGAATTCGTATGCAATGGACCGAGAAAATCACAGTACAAATAGTTTTGGAGAAAAGCAAAGTCTTTTCATAAGGCAAGTAGAAAAAATATCATCGAAACAAACAGAAATATCATGTTTGTTTGCTGCAGTTCCTCTAGCTTTCTTCTTGAAAATACGAATGTGTAGAGCTGGAGTCCCCATGATGAACCAACTAGTGTTTCTACGGTACAAAAATAAATGTTCCCTTATAAAAATACTCAAAACAATAAAGTCCATCGATAATATCCAGAAAACACAAACACAGAGGCTGTAGCAATATTTCGGATTGAGTTAGCCAAAACACAAATGGATGTTTCAGGTTTCATCCAGTCATATCCGGAGAAAATTGTGTGGAATTCGTATGCAATGGACCGAGAAAATCAGAGTAAAAATGGTTTTGGAGAAAAGCAAAGTCTTTTTGATATGCAAGTGCATAAAACGTCATCGATACAAACAGAAATATCATGTTTGTTTGCCGCATTTCCTCTAGTTTTCTACGTAGAAAATACGAATGTCTACAGCTGGTGTCTCCATGTAGAACCAATTAGTGATCCCAAGCACATAATGAAATGTTCCCCGATAAAAAACATTGAAAACAATAAAGTCCATTGATAATATCCAGAAAACACAAACACAGAGGCTGTAGCAATATCTGGGATTGAGTTAGCCAAAACAAAACCGTCTATTTATGGTTTCATCCAGTCATTAGCAGACAAACTGGTGTGGAATTCGTATGCAATGGACTGAGAAAATCACAGTAAAAATGGTTTTGGAGAACAGCAAAGTCTTTTCTTTAGGCAAGTGCATAAAACGTCATCTATACAAACAGAAATATCATGTTTGTTTGCCGCAGTTCCTCTAGCTTTCTCCCCAGAAAATACGAATGTGTAGAGCTGCTGTCTCCATGTGGAACCAGTTATTGTATCCAACTCAAAATAAAATGTTCCCCGATAAAAAAAATTGAAAACAATAACGTCTGTTGATAATATCCATAAAACACAAACAGAGGCTGTAGCAATATCTGGGATTGAGTTAACCAAACCAAAACCGGATATTTCCGGTTTAATCCAATCATACCCGGACAAACTGGTGTGGAATTCATATGCAATGGACTGAGAAAATCAGAGTAAAAATGGTTTTGGAGAAAAGCAAAGTCTTTACATTAGGCAAGTGCATAAAATGTCATCTATACAAACAGAAATATCATGTTCGTTTGCCGCAGTTCCTCTAGCTTTCTCCCTAGCAAATACGAATATGTAGAGCTGGTGTCTCCATGTGGAAACAATTAGTGTTTCCAAGCAAAAATTAAATGTTCCCTAATAAAAAATATTCAAAACAATAAAGTCCATCGATACTATATGGAAAACACAAACACAGAGGCTTTCACAATATTGGGATTGAGTTAGCCAAAACAGAACCGGATATTTCTGGTTTCATCCAGTCATATACGGACAAACTGGTGTGGAATTCGTATGCAATGGACCGAGAAAATCACAGTAAAAATGGTTTTGGAGAACAGCAAAGTCTTTTCATTAGGCAAGTGTATAAAATGTCATGGATACAAACATGAATGTCATGTTTGTTTGCCGCAGTTCCTCTAGCTTTCTCCCTAGAAAATATACAAATATGTAGAGCTGGTGTCTCCATGTGGAACCAATTAGTGTTTCAACGCTATAAAATTAAATGTTCCCTGATAAAAAACATTCAAAAAGTAAAGTCTGTGGATAATATCAGGAATACACAAACACAGAGGCTGTAGCCATATCTGGGATTGAGTTAGCCAAAACCAAATCCGAATATTTCCGGTTTCATCCAGTCATATCCGGACAAACTGGGGTGGAATTCATATGCAATGGACTGAGAAAATCACAGTAAAAATGGTTTTGGAGAAAAGCAATGTTTTCGCTTTAGGAAAGTGCATAAAATGTCATCGATACAAACAGAAATATCATGTTTGTTTGCCGCAATTCCTCTAGCTTTCTCCCTAGAAAATACGAATGTGCAGAGCTGGTGTCTCCATGATGAACTAATTAGTGTTTCAAGGGTACAAAATTAAATGTTCCCTGATAAAAACATTCACAACAAAAAAGTCGGTGGATAATATCCAGAAAACAAAAACACAGACGCTTTCACAATATTTCGGATTGAGTTAGCCAAAACACAACCGGATATTTCTGGTTTCATCCAGTCATATCCGGACAAACTGGTGTGGAATTCGTATGAAATCGACTGAGGAAATCAGAGTAACAATGGTTTTGGAGAAAAGCAAGATCTTTTCGTTAGGCAAGTGCATAAAATGTAATCTATACAAACAGAAATATCATCTTTGTTTGCCTCATTTCCTCTAGCTTTCTACCTAGAAAATTGAATATGTAGGGCTGGTGTAACCGTGTGGAACCTATTACTGTATCTGAGCTAAAAATAAAATGTTCTCTGATAAAAAACATTCAATACAATAAAGTCCATTGATAATATCCAGAAAACACAAACACAGAGGCTGTAGCAATATCTGGGATTGAGTTAGCCAAATACAACCGGATATTTCTGTTTTCATCCAGTCGTATCCGGACAAACTGGTGTGGAATTCGTATGCATTGGACCGAGAAAATCACAGTACAAATGGTTTTGGAGAAAAGCAAAGTGTTTTCATAAGGCAAGCGCATAAAATGTCATCTAGACAAACAGAAATATCATGTTTGTTTGCCTCAGTTCCTCTAGCTTTCTCCCTAGAAAATACGAATGTGCAGAGCTGGTGTCCCCAATATGAAACAATTAGTGTTTCTACGGTACAAAATTAAATGTTACCTGCTAAAAACATTCAAAACAATAAAGTCCATCATAATATCCGGAAAACACAAACACAGAGGCTTACACAGTGTTTCGGATTGCGTTAGCCAAAACACAACCGGATATTTCTGGTTTCATCCAGTGATATCCGGACAAAGTGGTATGGAATTCGTATGCACTGGACAGAGAAAATCACAGTAAAAATGGTTATGGAGAAAAGCAAAATCTTTTCGTTAGGCAAGTGCATAAAATTACATGTATACAAACAGAAATATCATGGTTGTTTGCCACAGTTCATCCAGCTTTCTCCCTAGAAAATACGAATGTGTACAGCTGGTGTCTCCATGTGGAACCAATTAGTGTTTCCAAGCACAAAATTAAATGTTCCCTGAAAAAAAAAATTGAAAAATATAAAGTCCATGGATAATATCATTAATACACAAACACAGAGGCTGTAGCAATATTTCGGATTCAGTTAGCCAAAACAAAACCAAATATTTCCGGTTTCATCCAGTCATATCCGGACAAACAGGTGTGGAATTCGTATGCAATGGACCGAGAAAATCACAGTAAAAATGGTTTTGGAGAAAAGCAAAGTCTTTTCGTTATGCAAGTAGATAAAATATCATCGATACAAACAGAAATATCATGTTTGTTTGGTGGAGTTCCTCTAGCTTTCTCCCTAGAAAATACAAATACGTAGAGCTGCTGTCTCCATGTGGAACCAACTAGAGATTCCAAGCACCAAATTAAATGTTCCCTGATAAAAGACATTCAAAACAATAAATCTGTGGATAACATCAGGAATACACAAACACAGAGGCTGTCGCAATACCTGGGATTGAGTTAGCCAAAACAAAACCGGATATTTCCGGTTTCATGCAGTCATATCCGGAAAAACTGGTGTGGAATTCGTATGCAATGGACCGAGAAAATCACAGTAAAAATGGTTTTGGAGAAAAGCAAAGATTTTTCATAAGGAAAGTAGATAAAATATCATCGATACAAACAGAAATATCATTTTGTTTGGCGCAGTTACTCTAGCATTCTCCCTAGAAAATACAAATATGTACAGCTGCTTTCTCTGTGTGGAACCAACTAGAGGTCGCAAGCACAAATTTAAATATTCCCTGATAAAAAAAACTCAAAACAATAAAGTCCGTTGATAATATCCAGAAAACACAAACACAGAGGCTGTAGCAATATCTGGGATTGGGTTAGCCAAAACTAAACCGGATAATTCCGGTTTCATCCAGTCATATCCGGACAAACTCCTGTGGAATTCCTATGCAAAAGACCGAAAAAAAAACAGTAAAAATGGTTTTGGAGAAAAGCAAAGTCTTTTCGTTAGGCAAGTGCATAAAATGTCATCTATACAAACAGATGTATCATGTTTGTTTGCCGCAGTTCCTCTAGCTTTCTCCTTAGAAAATACAAATGTGTAGAGCAGGTGTTCCCATTATGATCCAATTAGTGTTTCAACAGTACAAAATTAAATGTTCCCTGATAAAAATATTCAAAACAATAAAGTCCGTGGATAATATCAGGAATAAACTAACACAGAGGCTGTAGCAATATCTGGGATTGGGTTAGCCAAAACAAAACCGGATATTTCCGGTTTCATCCAGTCATATTCGGACAAACTGGTGTGGAATTCGTAAGCAATGGACGAAGAAAATCACAGTAAAAATGATTTTGGAGAAAAGCAAAGTCTTTTCGTTAGGCAAGTGCATTAAATGTCATCTATACAAACAGAATTGTGAGTTTTGTTTGCCACAGTTCCTCGAGCTTTCTCCCTAGGAAATATGAATGTGAAGAGACGGTGTCTCATGTGGAAACAATTAGTGTTTCGCAGCACAAAATTAAATGTTCCCTAATTAAAAATATTCAAAACAATATAATCTGTGGATAATATCAGGAATGCACAAACACAGAGTCTGTAGCAATATCTGGGATTGAGTAAGCCAAAACAAAACCGAATAATTCCGCTTTCATCCAGTCATATCCGGTACACTGGTGTGGAATTCATATGCAATGGACCGAGAAAATCACAGTAAAAATGATTTTGGAGAAAAGCAAAGTCTTTTCATTAGGAAGTGCATAAAATGTCATCTATACAAACAGAAATATCATGTTTGTTTGCCGCAATTCCTTTACCTTTCGTCCTGAAAATACGAATGTGTAGAGCTGGTGTCCCCATGATGAACCAATTAGTGGTTCTACGGTACCAAAATAAATGTTCCCTGATAAAAATACTCAAATCAATAAAGCCCATCGATAATATCCAGAAATCATAAACACAGAGGCTTTCACAATATTTCGGATTGAGTTATCCAAACACAACCGGATATTTCTGGTTTCATCCAGTCATATCCGGACAAATTGGTGTGGAATTCGTATGCAATGGACCGAGAAATCACAGTAAAAATGGTTTTGGAGAAAAGAAAAGTCTTTTCACTAGGTAAATAGATAAAATGTCATCTATACAAACAGAAATATCATGTTTGTTTGTCGTAGTTCCTCTAGCTTTCTCCCTAGAAAATACGAATGTGTAGAGCTGGTGTCTATAAGTGGAACCAAAACTGTATCCAAGCTCAAAATAAATTATTCCCCGATAAAAAACATTCAAAACAATAAAGTCCATTGATAATACCCAGAAAAAAAAAAAACACAGATGCTTTCACAATATTTGGGATTGAGTTAGCCCAAACAAACCGGATATTTCTGGTTTCATCTAGTCATATCTGGACAAACGGGTGTGGAATTCGTATGCAGTGGGCGGAGAAAATCACAGTTAAAATGGTGTTTGAGAAAAGCAAAGTCATTTCGTTAGGCAAGTACATAAAATGTCCTCTAGCCAAACAGAAATATCATGTTTGTTTGCCGCAGTTCCTCCAGCTTTCTCCCTAGAAAATATGAATGTGTAGAGCTGGTGTTCCCATTATGAAGCAATTCGTGTTTCAATGGTACAAAATTAAATGTTCCCTGACAAACATAAAAAAAAATAAGTCCATCGATAATATCCAGAAAACACAATCACAGAGGGTGTTGCAATATTTCGGATTGAGTTAGCCAAAACACAACCAGATATTTCTGGTTTCATCCAGTCATATCCGGACAAACTGGTGTGGAATTCGTATGCAATAGACTGAGAAAATCACAGTAAAAATGGTTTTGGAGAAAAGCAAAGCCTTTTCGTTAGGCAAGTGTATAAAATGTCATCTATACAAACAGAAATATCATGTTTGTTTGCCGCAGTTCCTCTAGCTTTCTCCCTAGAAAATACGAATGCGTAGAGCTGGTGTCTCCATGTGGAACCTTTTAGTGTTTCAACGGTACAAATTTAAATATTTCCTGATAAAAAACATTCAAAAAAATAAAGTCTGTGGATAATATCAGGAATACACAAACACAGAGGCAGTAGCAAAATCTGGGATTGAGTTAGCCTAAACACAGCCAGATATTTCTCTTTTCATCCAGTCATATCCAGACAAACTGGTGTGGAATTCGCATGTAATGGACCGAGAAAATCACAGTACGAATTGTTTTGGAGAAAAGCAAAGTCTTTTTATTAGGTAAGTAGATAAAATATCATCGATACAAACAGAAATATCATGTTTGTTTGCCGCAGTTCCTGTAGCTTTCTGCGTAGAACATACGAATGTGTAGTGTTGGTGTCCCCATGTGGAAGCAATTAATGTTTCCAAGTGCAAAATTAAATGTTCCCTGAAAAAGAAACATTCAAAAAACTAAAGTCCGTGGATAATATCAGGAATACACAAACACAGATGCTTTCACAATATTTCGGATTGAGTTATCCAAAATACACCCAGATATTTCTGGTTTCATCCAGTCATAGCCGGACAAAGTGGTGTGGAATTCGTATGCAATGGACCGAGAAAATCACAGTAAAATTGGTTTTGGAGAAAAGCAAACTCTTTTCATTAGGCAGGTAGATAAAATGTCATCTATACAAACAGAAATATCATGTTTGTTTGTCGTAGTTCCTCTAGCTTTCTACCTAGAAAATACGAATGTGTAGAGCTGGTGTCTCCATGTGGAACCAATTAGTATTTCCAAGCACAAAATTAAATGTTCCCTGATAAAAAAACATTCAAAACAATAAAGTCCGTGGATACTATCAGGAATAAACAAACACAGAGGCTGTAGCAATATCGGGATTGAGTTAGCCAAAACATAACTGGATATTTCCTGTTTCATCCAGTAATATCTAGAAAAACTGCTGTGGAATTCGTATGCAACGATTTGAGAAAATCACAGTAAAAATGGTTTTGGAGAAAAGCAAAGTCTTTACTTTAGGCAAGTGCATAAAATGACATCTACACAAACAGAAATATCATGTTTGTTTGCCGCAGTTCCTCTACCTTTCCCCCTAGAAAATACGAATGTGTAGAGCTGGTGTCTCCATGTGGAAACAATTAGTGTTTCCAAGCACAAAATTAAATGTTGCCTGAAAAAAAAACATTGAAAAATATAAAGTCCATGGATAATATTTGGAATACACAAACACAGAGGCTGTAGCAATATTTCAGATTGAGTTAGCCAAAACACAACCGGATATTTCCCGTTTCATCCAGTCATATCCATACAAAGTGGTGTGGAATTCGTATGAAATGGACTGAGAAAATCACAGTAAAAATGGTTTTGGAGAAAAGCAAAGTCTTTTCCTTAGGCAAGTGTATAAAATGTCATCACTACAAACAGAAATATCATGTTTGTTTGTCGCAGTTCCTCTAGCTTTCTCCCTGGAAAATATGAATGTGTGGAGCTGGTGTCTCCATGTGGAACGAATTAGTGTTTCCAAGCACACAAAAAAAAATATTCCCCTAAAAAAAATTTTCAAAAAATAAAGTCCGTGGATAATATCAGGAATACACAAACAGAGAGGCTGTAGCAATATCTGGGATTGAGTTAGCCAAAACACAATCGGATATTTCTCTTTTCATCCAGTCATATCCAGACAAACTGGTGTGGATTTTGTATGCAATGGACTGTGAAAATCACAGTAAAAATGGTTTTGGGGAAAAGTAAAGTCTTTTCGTTAGGCAAGTGCATAAAATGTCATCGATACAAACAGAAATATCATGTTTGTTTGCTGCAGTTCCTCCAGCTTTCTCCCTAGAAAATATGAATCTGTAGAGCTGGTGTCCCCATGATGAACCAATTAGTGTTTCAACGGTACAAAATTAAATGTTCCCTGAAAAAATATATTCAAAACTTTAAAGTCCATTGATACTATGCAGAAAACACAAACACAGAGGCTATAGCAATATCTGGGATTGAGTTAGCCAAAACAAAACCGGATATTTCCGGTTTCATCCAGTCTTACCCGGAGAAACTGGTGTGGAATTTGTATGCAATTGACCGAGAAAATCACAGTACAAATGGTTTTGGAGAAAAGCAAAGATTTTTCATAAGGCAAGTAGATAAAATATCATCGATACAAACAGAAATAATAGTTTTGTTTGCCGCAGTTCCTCTAGTTTTTATCCTAGAAAATACGAATGTGTAGTGCTGATGTTCCCAATATGAACCAATTAGTGTTTCAACGGTACAAAATGAAATGTTCCCTGATAAAAACATTCAAAACAATAATTCCATCGATAATATCCACAAAACACAAACACAGAGGCTGTAGCAATATCTGGGATTTTGTTAGAGAAAACAAAACCGGATATTTCCGGTTTCATCCAGTCATATCTATTCAAACTGGTGTGGAATTCATATGCAATGGACTGCGAAAATCACAGTAAAAATGCTTTTGGATAAAAGCAAGGTCTTTTCATTGGGCTAGTTGATAAATTATCATCAATACAAACAGAAATATCATGTTTGCTTGCCGCAGTTCCTCTAGCTATCTCCTTAGAAACTACGAATGTGTAGAGCTGGTGACTCCATTTGGAACCAATTAGTGTTTCCAAACAAAAAATTAAATGTTCCCTGTTAAAAAACATTCAAATCAATATGTCCATGTAGAATATCTGGAAAACACAAACACAGAGGCTGTAGCAATATCTCGGATTGAGTTAGCCAAAATAAAACCGGGTATTTCAGGTTTCATTCAGTCATATCCGGACAAACTGGTGTGGAATTCGTATGCAATGTACCGAGAAAAATCACAGTAAAAATGGTTTTGGAGAAAAGCAAAGTCTTTTCGTTAGGCAAGTGCATTAAATGTCATCTACACAAATGTAAACATCATGTTTGCCACAGTTCCTCTAGCTTTCTCCCCAGAAAATACTAATGTGTAGAGCTTGTGTCCCCATGATGAACCAAATTATGTTTCTACGGTACTACAATAAATGTTCACTGATAAAAACATCCAAAACAATAAAGTCCATGGATAATATCCGGAAAACACAAACACAGAGGCTGTAGCAATATTTCGCATTGACTTAGCCTAAACACAACCGGATATTTCTGGTTTCATCCAGCCATATCCAGACAATGTGGTGTGGAATTCGTATGCAATGGACCGAGAGAATGACAGTAAAAATGGTTTTGGAGAAAAGCAAAGTCTTTTCGTTAGGCAAGTGCATAAAATGTCATCTACACAAACAGAAATATCATGTTTGTTTGCCACAGTTCCGCTAGCTTTCTCCCTAGAAAATACACATGTGTAGAGCTTGTGTCCCCATGATGAACCAATTAGTGTTTTCAAGCACTAAATAAAATATTCCCTGATTAATAACATTCAAATCAATAAAGTCTGTGGATAATATCAGGAATACACAAACACAGAGGCTGTAGCAATATCTCGGATTATGATAGCCAAAACACAACCGGATATTTCTGTCTTCTTCCAGTCATATCCGGAGAAACTCCTGTGGAATTCCTATGGAATGGACCGAGAAAATCAGAGTAAAAATTATTTTGGAGAAAAGCAAAGTCTTTTCATTAGGCAAGTGCATAAAATGTCATATACACAAACAGAAATATCATGTTTTTTTGCCGCAGTTCCAGTAGCTTTCTCCCTAGAAAATACAAATGTGTAGAGCTGGTGACTCCATTTGGAACCAATTAGTGTTTCCAAGCAAAAAATTAAATGTTCCCTGATGAAAAAAACATTCAAATCAATAAGTCCATGGATAATATCCGGAAAACACAAACACAGAGGCTGTAGCAATATCTGGGATTGAGTTAGCCAAAACAAAACCGCGTATTTCAGGTTTCATCCAGTCATATCCGGACAAACTGGAGTGGAATTCGTATGCAATGGACCGAGAAAAATCACAGTAAAAATGGTTTTGGAGAAAAGCAAAGTTTTTTCATTAGGCAAGTGCATTAAATGTCATCTACACAAACATAAACATCATCTTTGCAGCAGTTCCTCTAGTTTTCTCCCCAGAAAATACGAATGTGTAGAGCTTTTGTCCCCATGATGAACCAAATTATGTTTCTACGGTAGAAAATTAAATGTTCCCTGATAAAAAACATTCAAAACAATAAACTCCCAGGAAAATATCAGGAATACACATGAGACAGTAGCAATACCGGGGATTGAGTTAGCCAAAACACAACCGGATATTTCTGGTTTCATCCAGTCATATCTGGACAAACGGGAGTGGAATTCGTATGCAATGGACCGAGATAATCAGAGTAAAAATGGATTTGCAGAAAAGCAAAGTCTTTTCGTTATGCAAGTGCATATAAAGTCATCTATACAAACAGAAATATAATGTTTGTTTGCCACTGTTCCTCTAGCATTCTCCCTAGAAAATACGAATCTGTAGAGCCGGTGTCTCAATGTGGAACCAATTAGTGTCTCCAAGCACAAAATTAAATGTTCCCTGATAAAAAAAATTCAAAGCAATAAAGTCCGTAGATAATATCAGGAATACACAAACACAGAGGCTGTAGCAATATCTGTGATTGGGTTAACCAAGCCAAAACCCGATATTTCTGGTTTCATCCAGTCATATATGAACAATGGTGTGGAAATCGTATGCAATAGACCGAGAAAATCACAGGAAAAATGGTTTTGGAGAAAAGCAAAGACTTTTCATTAGGCAACTGCATAAAGTGTCATCTACACAAACATAAATATCATGTTTGTTTGCCGTAGTTCCTCTTGCTTTCTCCGTAGAAAATATTAATGTGTAGAGTTGGTGTCTCCATGTGGAACCAATCAGTGTTTCAATGGTACAAAATTAAACGTTCCGTGATAATAAACATTCAAAACAATAAAGTCTGAGGAAAAGATCAGGAATACACAAACACAGAGTATGTAGCAATATCTGGTATT
Organism: Lepus europaeus; assembly: GCF_033115175.1. Lineage (NCBI taxonomy): Eukaryota > Metazoa > Chordata > Mammalia > Lagomorpha > Leporidae > Lepus > Lepus europaeus. The sequence goes on from NW_026909177.1 coordinate 5,613,911, forward strand.
GAGTTAGCCGAAACAAAACCGGATATTTCTGGTTTCATCCAGTCATATCCGGACAAACTGGTGTGGAATTCGTATGCAATTAGCCGAGAAAATCGCATAAAAATTTTTTTTGAAGAAAATCAAAGTCTTTTCATTAGGCAAGTAGATAATATATCATCGATACAAACAGAAATATCATGTTTGTTTGTCGAAGTTCCTCTAGCTTTCTCCCTAGCAAATAAGAATGTGTAGAGCTGGTGTCTCCATGTGGAACCAATTAGTGTTTCCAAGCACAAAACTTAATGTTCCCTGGTAAAAAAATTCAAAGCAATAAAGTCCGTGGATAATATCAGGAATGCACAAACACAGAGGCTGTAGCAATATCTGGGATTGAGTTAGCCAAAACAAAACCAGCTATTTTTGGTTTCTTCCAGTCATATCCGCAGAAACAGGTGTGGAATTCGTATGCAATGGGCCGAGAAAATCACAGTAAAAATGGTTTGGAGAAAATCAAAGTCTTTTCGTTAGGCAAGTGCATAAAATGTCATCTATACAAACAGAAATATCAGGTTTGTTTGCCGCAGTTCCTCTAGTTTCTCCCTAGAAAATATGACTGTGTAGAGCTGGTGTCCCCAGGATGAACGAATTAGAGTTTCTATAGTACAAAATGAAATGTTCCCTGATAAAAAATATCAAAACAGTAAAGTCCATCGATAGTATCCAGAAAACACAAACCCAGAAATTTCACAATATTTTGCATTGAGTTAGCCAAAACACAACCGGATATTTCTGGTTTCATCCAGTCATATGCGGAGAATGTCCTTTGGAATTCATATGCAATGGACCGAGAAAATCACTGTAAAAATTGTTTTGGAGAAAAGCAAAGTCTTTTCGTTAGGCAAGTGGATAAAATGTCATCGATACAAACAGAAACATCATGTTTGTTTGCCGCAGTTCCTCTAGCACTCTCCCTAGAAAATACGAATGTGCACAGCTGGTGTCTCCATTTGGAACCAATTACTGTATGCAAGCTCAAAATAAAATGTTCCCCAATAAAAAAACATTCAAAACAATAAAGTCCATTGATAATATCCAGAAACACAAACTGAGATGCTGTAGTAATATCTGGGATTGAGTTAGCCAAAACAAAACCGGATATTTCCGGATTCATCCAGTCATACCCAGACAAACTGGTGTGGACTTCGAATGCAATGGAACGAAAAAATCACAGTAAAAATGGTTTTGGAGTAAAGCAAAGTCTTTTCGTTAGGCAAGTGCATAAAATGTCATCTATACAAACAGAAATATAATGTTTGTTTGCCGCAGTTCCTCTAGCTTTCTCCCTAGAAAGTCCGAATGTGTAGAGCTGCTGTCTCCATGTGGAACCAATTAGTGTTCCAAGCACAAAATTAAATGTTCCCTGATAAAAACATTCAAAACAATAAAGTCCATCCATAATATCTGGAAAACACAAACACAGAGGCTGTCGCAACATGTGGGATTGAGTTAGCCAAAACACAGGCTGATATTTCTGGTTTCATCCAGTCGTATCCTGACAAAGTGGGGTGGAACTCGTATGCAATTGACACAGACAATCACAGTAAAAATGGTAGTGGAGAAAAGCAAAGTGTTTCCATTTAGCAAGTGCATAAAATGTCACCTATACAAACAGAAATATCATGTTTGTTTGCGGCAGTTCATCTAGCTTTCTCCCTAGAAAATACGAATATATAGAGCTGGTGTATCCATGTGGAACCAATTAGTGTTTACAAGCACAAAATTCAATGTTCCCTGATAAAAAACATTTAAATCAATAAAGTCCGTGGATAATATCCAGAAAAAACAAACACAGAGGCTGTCGCAAAATGTGGGATTGAGGTAGGCAAAACACAACTGGATATTTCTGGTTTCATCCAGTCATATATGGACATAGTGGTGTCGAATTCGTATGCAATGGACACAGACAATCACAGTAAAAATGGTATTGGAGAAAAGCAAAGTGTTTCTGTTAGGCAAGTGCATAAAATGTCACCTATACCAACAGAAATATCATGTTTGTTTGCCGCAGTTCCTCTTGATTTCTAACTAGAAAATACGAATGTGTAGAGTCGGTGTCTCCATGTGGAACCAATTAATGTTTCCAAGAACAAAATTAAATGTTCCCTTATAAAAAACACTTAAAATAATAAAGTTCCTCGATAATATCCAGAAAACACAAACACAGAGGCTGTCGCAATATGTGGGATTCAGTTAGCCAAAACACAACCGGATATTTCTGGTTTCATCCTATCATATCCTGACAAAGTTGTGTGGAATTCATATGCAATGCACTGGGAACATCACAGTAAAAATGGTTTTGAAGAAAAGCAAAGTTTTTCGTTACGCACGTGCATAAAATGTCACCTATCCAAACAGAAATATCAGGTTTGCTTGCTGTAGTTCCTCTAGCTTTCTCCCTAGACAATACGAGTGTGCAGAGCTGGTGTCTCCATGTGGAACCAATTAGTGTTTCCAAGCACAAAATTAAATGTTCCCTTATAAAAAACTTTTAAAACAATAAAGTCCGTTGATAATATCCAGAAAATACAAACACAGAAGCTGTCGCAACATGTGGGATTTTGTTAGCCAAAACACAATCGGATATTTCTGGTATCATCCAGTCATATCCTGACAAAGTGATGTGGAATTTTTATGCAATCAACTGGGAACATCACAGTAAAAATGTTTTTGAAGAAAAGCAAAGTTTTTCCGTTAGGCAAATGCATAAAATGTCACCTATACAAACAGAAATATCATGTTGTTTGCCGCAGTTCCTCTTGCTTTGTCCCTACAAAATACGAATGTGTAGAGCTGGTGTCTCCATGTGGAACCAAATAGTGTTTCCAAGCAGAAAATTAAATGTTCCTTGATAATAAACATTCAATAAAGTAAAGTCCTTCGAAAAAATCCAGAAAACCCCATCACAGTGCCTCTCGCAAAATGTGGGATTGAGTTAGCCAAAACACAACTGGGTATTTCTGGTTTCATCCAGTAATATCCGGACAAAGTGGTGTGGAATTTGTATACAATACACAAAGACAATCACAGTACAAATGGTTTTGGAGAAAAGCAAAGTCTTTTCGTTAGGCAAGTGCATAAAATGTCATCTACACAAACAGAAATATCATCTTTGTTAGCAGCAGTTCCTCTAGCTTTCTCCTTATAAAATACGAATATGTAGAGCTGGTGCCTCAATGTGGAAACAATTACTGTTTCCAAACACAAATATAATGTTCCGATGTAAAAAACATTCAAAACAATAAAGTCCGTCGATAATATCCAGAAAACACAAACACAGAGTGTCGCCATATGTGGGATTGAGTTATCCAAAACACAACAGGATATTTCTGGTTTCATCCAGTCATATCTGGTCAAAGTGGTGTGGAATTCCTATGCAATGGACCGGGAACATCACCGTAAATATGGTTTTGGAGGAAAGCAATGTCTTTTCGTTAGGCAAGTGCATAAAATGTCATGTGTACAAACAGAAATATCATGTTTGTTTGCCGCAGTTCCTCTAGCTTTCTCCCTAGAAAATACGAATGTGCGGAGCTGGTGTCTCCATTTGGAGTCAATTAGTGTTTCCAACCGCAAAATTGAATGTTCCCTGATAAAAAACTTTCAAAACAATAAAGTCCGTCGATAATATCCAGAAAACACAAACTCAGATGCTTACAAAATATTTGCTATTCAGTTAACCAAAACACAGCCAGATATTTCTGGTCTCATCCACTTATATCTCCACAAGTGGTCTGGAATTTGTATGCAATGGATCGAGAAAATAACAGTAAAATTGGTTTTGGAGAAAAGCAATATCTTTTCATTAGGCAAGAGCATAAAATGACATCTAAACAAACAGAAATATCATGTATGTTTGCATCAGTTCCTCTAGCTTTCTCGCTAGAAAATACGAATGTGTAGAGCTGGTTTCTCCATTTGGAGACAATTAGTGTTTCCCAGCACAAAATTAAATGACCCCTGATAAAAAACATTCAAAAAAATAACGTCCATCGATAATATCCAGAAATCACAAACACAGAGTCTATAGCAAAATCTGGGATTGAGTTAGCCAAAACACAACCGGATATTTCTGGTTTCATCCATACATATCCAAACAAAATGGTTTGGAATTCGTATGAAATGGACCAAGAAAATCATAGTAACAATGGTTTTGGAAAAAAGCAAACTCATTTCATTAGACAAGTGCATCAAATGCCATGTACACAGAAATATCATGTTTATTTGACCCAGTTCCTCTAGATTTTCCCTAGAAAACACGAATGTTTACAGCTGGAGTCTCCATGTGGAAACAATTAGTGTTTCCCAGCATAAAAATAATGTTCACTGATAAAAAATATTCAAAACAATAAAGGCCATCGATGATATCCAGAAAACACAAACAGAAATACTTTCACAATATCTGGGATTGAGTTAGCCAAAACACAACCGGATATTCCTGGTTTCATCCACTCATATCCCCACAATGTCATGTGGAATTTGTATGCAATGGACCGAGATAATCACAGGAAAATTGGTTTTGGAGAAAAGCAAAGTCTTTTCATTAGGCAAGTGCATAAAATGTCATTTATACAAACAGAAATACCATGTTTGTTTGCCACAATTTCTCTAGCTTTCTAACTAGAATATACAAATGTGTAGAGTTTGTGTCTCCATGTTGAACCAATTAGTGTTTCCCAGCACAAAGTTAAATGTTCCCTGATAAAAAACAATCAAAACAATAAAGTCCCTCTATAATATCCAGAAATGACAAAAACAGAGGCTTTCACAATATTTCAGATTGAGTTAGCCAAAACACAACCGGATATTTCTGGTTTCATCCAGTCATATCCAAGCAAAGTGGTGTGGCATTCATATGCAATGGACCGAAAAAAATCACAGCACAAACATTTTTGGAGAAAAGCAAAGTCCTTTCTTTAGGCAAGTGCCTAAAATGTCAACTATACAATCAGAAATATCATGTTTGTTTGCCGCAGATCCACTAGCTTTCTCCCTAGAAAATACGAATGTATAGAGCTGGTGTCTCCATGTGGAACCAACTATTGTTTACCAGCAGAAAATTAAATGTTCCCTGATTAAAAACATTCCAAACAATAAATTCCATCGATAATAGTCCGAAAACACAAACACAGAGACTTTCGCAATATCTCAAATTGAGTTAGGAAAACACAACCGGATATTTCTGGTTTCATCCAGTCATATCCGGACAAAGTGGTGTGACATTCATATAAAATGGACATAGACAATCACAGGAAAAATGGTTTTGGAGAATAGCAAAGTATTTTCCTTAGGCAAGTGCATAAAAAGCCATCTATACAAACAGAAATACCATGTTTGTTTGCCACAGTTGCTCTAGGTTTATCCCTAAAAAATACGAATGGGTAGAGCTGGTGGCTCCATGTGGAACCAAATTGTGTTTCCCAGAACTAATTTAAATATTCCCCGAAAAAAACATTCAAAACAATAAAGTCCATCGATAATATCCAGGAAACACAAACACAGAGGCTGTCTCAATATCTGGGATGGGGTTAGCCAAAACACAAAGGAATCTTTCTGGTTTCATCCAGTCACATCCGGACAAAGTTGTGTGGCATTCGTATGCCAGGACTGAGAAAATCACAGTAAAATGGTTTTGGAGAAAAGGAAAGTCTTTTCCTTAGGCAAGTGCATAAATTGTCATGTATACAAACAGAAATATCATGTTTCTTTGCCGCATATCCTCTAGCTTTCTCCATAGAAAATACGAGTGTGTAGATCTGGTGTCTGCACATGGAACCAATTAGTGTTTCCAAGCACAAAAATAAATGTTCCCTTATAAAATACATTCAACACCATAAATTCCGTTCATAATATCCGGAATACACAAAGAAAAAGGCTGTAGCTATATGTGGGATGGAGTTAGCCAAAACACATCCGGATATTTCTGATTTCATCCAGTCTTATCCGGGCAAAGGGGTGTGGAATTCGTATGCAATGGAGCAAGAAAATAAAAATACAAATGGTTTTGGAGTAAAGCAAAGTCTTTTCCTTAGGCAAGTGCATAAAAAGCCATCTATACAAACAGAAATACCATATTTGTTTGCCACAGTTGCTCTAGGTTTATCCCTAAAAAATACGAATGAGTAGAGCTGGTGTCTCCATGTGGAACCAATTAGTGTTTCCCAGCACTAAATTAATTATTCCCTGAAAAAAATATTCAAAACTATAAAATCCATGGATAATATCCGGAAAACAGAAACACAGAGGCTGTCACAATATCTGGGATGGGGTTAGCCAAAACACAAAGGAATCTTTCTGGTTTCATCCAGTCATATCCGGACAAAGTTGTGTGCCGTTCGTATGCAAGGACTGAGAAAAATCGCAGTGAAATGGTTTTGGAGAAAAGGAATGTCTTTTCCTTAGGCACGTGCATAAATTGTCATGTATACAAACAGAAATATCATGTTTCTTTGCCGCATATCCTCTAGCTTTCTCCATAGAAAATACGAATGTATAGATCTGGTGTCTGCACATGGAACCAATTAGTTTTTCCAAGCACAAAAATAAATGTTCCCTTATAAAATACATTCAACACCATAAAGTCCGTTCATAATATCCGGAATACACAAAGAAAGAGGCTGTAGCTATATGTGGGATGGAGTTAGCCAAAACACATCCAGATATTTCTGATTTCAACCAGTCTTATCCGGGCAAAGGGGTGTGGCATTCGTATGCAATGGAGCAAGAAAATAAAAATACAAAAGGTTTTGGAGAAAAGCAAAGTCTTTTCGTTATGCAAGTGCATAAAATATCATCTATACAAACAGAAATATCATGTTTGTTTGCCGCAGTTTCTCTAGCATTCTCCCTAGAAAATAGGAATGTGTAGAGCTGGTGTCTGCATTTGAAACCATTTTGTTTTTCCAAGCACAAAATTAATTGTTCCCTGATAAAAAAACATTCAAAACAATAAAGTCCATGGATAACATCCAGAAAACAGAAACACAGAGGCTGTCGCAATATCTACGATTGAGTTAGCCAAAACACAACCGGATATTTCTGGTTTCATCCAGTCATATCCGGACAAACTGGTGTGGAATTCATATACAATGGACAGAGAAAATCAGAGTAAAAATGGTTTTGGAGAAAAGCAAAGTCTTTCGTTAGCCAACTGCATAAAATGTCATCTGTACAAACAGAAATATCATGTGTGTTTGCAGCAGTTCCTCTAACTTTCTCCCTAGAAAATACGAATGTGTGGAGCTGGTGTCTCCATGTGGAACCAATTTGTGTCCCAGCACTAAATTAAATGTTCCCTGATAAAAAACATTCAAAACAAGACAGTATGTCGATAATATCCGGAAAACACAAACAGAGAGGCTCTCACAAATCTGGGATTGAGTTAGCCAAAACACAACCAGATATTTCTGGTTTCATCCAGTCATATCCGGACTAAGTGTTGTCCAATTCGTAGGAAATGGACTGGGAAAATCACAGTAAAATGGTTTTGGAGAAAAGCAAAATCATTTCATTAGGCAAGTGCATAAAATGTCATCTATACAAACAGAAATACCATGTTTGTTTGCCGGAATTCCTCTGGATTTCTCCCTAGAAAATACGAATGTGTAGAGCTGGTATCTCCATGTGGAACCAATTAGTGTTTCCAAGCTAAAAATAAAATGTTCCCTGATAAAAACATTCAAAACAATAAAGTCCATCGATAATATCCAGAAAACACAAACACAGAGGCTGTAGCGATATCTGGGATTGAGTTAGCCAAAATAAAACCGGATATTTCTGGTTTCATAAGTAATGCCAGGACAAACTGGTGTGGAATTCGTATGCAATGGACCGAGAAAATCACAGTAAAAATGGTTTTGGAGAAAAGTAATGTCTTTTCAATAAATAAGTGCTTAAAGTGTCATCTATTCAAACAGAAATGTCATGTTTGTTTGCCGCAGTTCCTCTAGCTTCCATCCCTGAAAATACAAAAGTGCAGAGCTGGTGTCTCCATGTGGAATCAGCTAGTGTTTCCAAGCAAAAAGTTAAATGTTCCCTGACAAAAACATAAAAACAATAAAGTCCATCGTTAATATCCAGAAAACACAAACACAGAAGCTGTAGCCATATCTGGGATTGAGTTATCCAAAACACAACCGGATATTTCTGGTTTCATTCAGGCATATCCGGACAAAGTGGTGTGGAATTCATATACAATGGACCGGAGTGAGAAAGTCACAGTAAAAATGGTTTTGGAGAAAAGCAAAGCCTTTTCGTTAGGCAAGTGCATAAAATGTCATCTATACAAACAGAAATATCATGATTGTTTGCCGCAGTTCCTCTAGCTTTGTACCTAGAAATATGAATGTGTAGAGCTGGTGTCTCCATGTGGAACCAATTAGTGTTTCTATGGTACACAATTAAATGGAACCTGATAAAATCATTCAAAACAATAAAGTCCATCGATAATATCCAGAAAACACAAACAGAGGCTTTCAAATATTTCGGATAGTGTTATCCAAAACACAACCGGATATTTCTGGTTTCATACAATCTTATCCGGACAACGTGGTGTGAAATTCGTATGCAATGGACCGAGTAAATCACAGTAAAATATTTTTAGAGAAAAGCAAAATATTTTGCTTCAGCCAGAGCATAAAATGTCATCTATACAAACAGAAATATCATGAATGTTTGCTGCAGTTCATCTAGCTTTCTCCCTAGAAAATACGAATGTGAAGAGCTGGTGAACCAAGTGGAGTCAAGTAGTGATTCTACGGTATAATATTAAATGTTCCATGATAATAAACATTCAAAACAAAAAGTCCGTTGATAATATCCAGAAAACACAACCACAGAGGCTGTAGCAATATCTGGGATTGAGTTAGCCAAAACACAACCGGATATTTCTGTTTTCATCCAGTCATATCCTGACAAACTGGTATGGAATTCGTATGCAATGGACCGAGAAAATCACAGTAAAATGGTTTTGGAGAAAAGCAAAGTGATTTCATTAGACAAGTGCATAAAATGTCATCTAGACAAACAGAAATATCATGTTTGTTTGCCACAGTTCCTCTAGTTTTCTCCCTAGAAAATATGAATGTGTAGAGCTGGTGTCTCCATGTGGAACCAATTAGTGTTTCTATGGAAAAAATTAAATTTTCCCTGATAAAAACATTCAAAACAATAAAGCCTGTCGATAATATCCAGAAAATATTATCACAGTGCTGTAGCAGAATCTTGGATTGAGTAGGCAAAACACAACCGGATATTTCTGGTTTCATCTAGGCATATCCGGACAATGCGGTGAGGAATTCATATGCAATGGACCAAGAAAATCACATTAAAATGGTTTTGGAGAAAAGCAAATTCTTTTCTTTAGGCAAGTGCATAGAATGTCATCTATACAAAGAGAAATATCATGTTTGTTTGCTGCAGTTCCTCTAGCTTTCTTCCTAGAAAATATGAATGTGTAGAGCTGGTGTCTGCATGTCGTACCAATTAGTGTTTCTATGAGGGAAAAATAAATGTTTCCTGATAAAAAAAAATCAAAACAATAAAGTCCATTAATAATATCCAGAAAACAAAAACACAGAGGGTGTCGCAATATCTGGGATTTAGTTAGCCTAAACACAACCGGATATTTCTGGGTTCATCCAGTCATATCCAGACAAATTGGTGTAGAATTCATAAGCAATAGACTGAAAAATCATAGTAAATACGGTTTTGTAGAAAAGTAAAGTCTTTTCATTAGGCAAGTGCAGAAAATGTCATCTATACAAACAGAAATATCATGTTTCTTTGGAGAGTTCCTCTAGCTTTCTCCCTAGAAATCACAAATGTGTAGAGCTTGTATCTCCATGTGGAACCAATTAGTGTTTCAAGCAAAAAATTAAATGTTCACTGATAAAAAAACATTCAAAACTATAAAGACCATCGATAATATCCAGAAAACAGAAACACAGAGACTGTCACAATATCTGGGATTGAGTTAGACAAAACACAACCGGATATTTCTGGTTTCATCCATGCATATCCGGACAAAGTGGTATTGAATTCATATACAATGGATCGAGAAAATCACAGTAAAAATTGTTTTTCAGAAAAGCAAAGTCTTTTCTTAGGCAAGTGCATAAAATATCATCTATGCAAACAGATATATCATGATTGCGGCAGTTCCTCTAGCTTTCTCCCTAGAAAAGATGAATGTGTAGTGCTGGTGACTCCATGTGGAACCAATTAGAGTTTCCGAGCAGAAAATTAAATGTTCCCTTGTAAAAAATATTCAAAACAATAAATTCCGTCGATAATATCCAGAAACACAAACACAGACGCTTTCACAATATTTCCGATTCAGTTAGCTGAAACACAACCGGATATTTTGGTTTAATTCAGTCATATCTGGAGAAAGTCGTGTGCAATTCGCATGCCATGTACCAATAAAATCAGAGTAAAAATGGTTTTGGAGAAAAGCAAAGACTTTTCGTTAGGCAAGTGTATAAAATGTCATCTATTCAAACAGAAATATCATGTTTGTTTGCCATAGTTCCTCTAGATTTCTCCCTGGAAAATACTAATTTGCAGAGCTGGTGTCTCCATGTGGAACCAATTAGTGTTTCTATGGTACAAAACTAAATGTTCCCTGATAAAAACATTCAAAAAAATAAAGTCTGTCGATCATATCCGGAAAATATTATCACAGAGCCTGCAGCAATATCTGGGATTGTGTTAGCCAAAAACACAACCGGATATTTCTGGTTTCATCCAGGCATATCCGGACAAAATTGTGTGTAATTCATATGCAATGGACCTAGAAAATTACAGTAAAAATCGTTTTGGAGTAAAGCAAAGAGTTTTCGTTAGGCAAGTGCTTAAAACGTCATCTATACAAACAGAAATATCATGTGTGTTTGCCACAGTTCCTCTAGCTTTCTTCCTAGAAAATATGAATGTGTAGAGCTGGTGTCTCCATGTGGAACCAATTAGTGTTTCTATGGTACAAAATTAAGCGTTCCCTTATAAAAACATTCAAAACAATAAAGTCCATTAATAATATCCAGAAAACACAAACAGAGATGCTGTTTCGATATCTGGGATTGTGTTAGCCAAAACTCAACCGGATATTTCTAGATTAATCCAGTCATATCTGGACAAAGTGGTTTGGAATTCGTATACAATGGACCGAAAAATCACAGTAAAAACGGTTTTGGAGAAAAGCAAATTCTTTTCTTTAGACAAGTGCATAAAATGTCATCTTACAAACAGTAATATCACGTTTGTTGCCGCATTTCCTCTAGCTTTCTCACTATAAAATAAGAATGTGTAGAGCTGGTGTCTCAATGTGTAATCAACAAGTGTTTCCCAGCACAAAATTACATGTTCTTTGATAAACAACATTCAAAATAAGAAAGTCCATCAATAATATCCAGAAAACAAAAAACACAGAGGCTTTCACAATATTTCGGATTGAGTTAGTAAAACACAACCGGATATTTCTGGTTTCATCCACTCATACCCGGACAAAGTGGCATGGAATTCATATGCAATGGACTGATAAAATCAGAGTAAAAATGGTTTTGGAGAAAAGCAAAGTCTTTTCCTTGGGGCAGTGCATAAAATGTCATGTATACAAACAGAAATATCATGTTTGTTTGCCGCAGTTCCTCTAGTTTTCCCCTAGGAAATACGAATGTGTAGAGCTGTTATCTCCATTTGGAGTCAACTAGTGTTTCTACGGTACAAAATTAAATGTTCCCTGATAAAAACATTCAAAACAATAAAGTCCATCGATAATATCCGGAAAACTTTAACACAGAACCTGTAGCAATAACTGGGATTGAGTTAGCCAAAACACAACCGGATATTTCTGGTTTCATCAAGTCATATCTTGAAAAAGTGGTGTGGAATTCGTATGCATTGGACTTAGAAAATCACAGTAAAAATGGTTTTGGAGAAAAGCAAAGTCTTTTCCTTGGGCAAGGGCATAATATGTCATCTATACAAACAGAAATGTCAAGTTTGTTTGCCGCACTTCCTCTAGCTTCCTCCCTAGAAAATATCAATGTGTAGAGCTGGTGTCTCCATGTGGAACCAATTAGTGTTTCCCAACACAAAATTAAATGTTCCCTGTTAAAAACATTCAAAATAATAAAGTCCCTCGATAATATACAGAAAACACAAACACAGAGTCTGTAGCAATATCTGGGATGGAGTTAGCGAAAACATAACTGGATATTTATCATGTCTTCCAATCATATCCGGACAAAGTCGTGTGGAATTCTTATGCAACAGAACGGGAAAATCACAATAAAAATGGTTTTGGAGAAAAGCAAAGTCTTTTCCTTGGGCTAGTGCATAAAATGTCATCTATACAAACTGAAATATCATGTTTCTTTGCCGCAGTACCTCTAGCTTCCTCCCTAGAAAATACGAATGTGTAGAGCTGGTGTCTCCATGTGAAATCAACAAGTGTTTCCCAGCACAAAATTAAATGTTCTGTGATAAAAAAACATTCAAAACAATAAAGTCTATCGATAATTTCTGGAAAAAACCTAGACAATGGCAGTAGCAATATCTGGGAATTAGATAGCCACAACACAACCGGATATTTCTGGTGTCATCCAATCATATCCGGACAAAGTGGTGAGGAATTCGTATGTAATGGGCCGAGAAAATCACAGTGAAAAAGATTTGGAGAAAAGCAAAGTCTTTTCGTTAGGCAAGTGCATAAAATGTCATGTAAACAAACAGAAATATCATGTTTGTTTGCCGCAGATCCTCTGGCTTTCGCCCTAGAAAATACGAATGTGTAGAGCTGGTGTCTCCATGTGGAATCAACTATGTTTCCCAGCACAAAACTAAATGTTCCCTGATAAAAACATTCAAAACTATAAAGTCCTTCGATAATATCCATAAAACACAAACACAGAGGCTCTCGCAATATCTGGGATTTAGTTAGCCAAAACACAACCGCATATTTCTGGTTTCATCCACTCATATCCGGACAAAATGGTGTAGAATTCGTATGCAATGGACTGATAAAATCACAGTAAAAATGGTTTTGGAGAAAAGCAAAGTCATTTCGTTAAGCAAGTGCATAAAATGTCATCTATTCAAAGAGAAATATCATGTTTGTTTGCCAAAGTTCCTCTTGCTTTCTCCCTGAAAACATGAATGTGTAGATCTGGTGTCTCCATTTGGAACCAGTTAGTATTTCCCAGTACAAAATTAAATGTTCCATGATAAAAACATTCAAAACAATAAAGTCCATCGATAATATCCAGAAAACACAAACAAAGAGGCTGTAGCAATATCTGGGATTGAGTTAGCAAAACTGAACCGCATATTTCTGGTTTCATCCAGTCATATCCGGACAAAGTGGTGCGGAATTCGTATGCAATAGACCGAAATATCACAGTGAAAATGGTTTTGGACGAAAGCAAAGTCTTATCGTTAGGAATTGCATAAAATATCATGCATATAATCAGAAATATCATGTTTGTTTCCCACGGTTCCTCTAGCATTCTCCTAGAAAATACGAATGTGTAGAGCTGGTGTCTCCATGTGGAACCAATTAAAGTTTCCCAGTACAAAATAAAATTTTCCCTGATAAAAAACATTCAACACAATAAAGTGCATCCATAATAACCAGAAAACACAAACACAGAAGTGGTAGCAAGATCTGGGATTGAGTGAACCATAACATTAGAGGATATTTCTGGTTTCCTCCAAGCATATCCGGAAAAAGTGCTGTGGAACTCTATGCAATGGACACAGATAATCACTTTCAAACTGTTTTTGGAGACTAGCAAAGTATTTTCTTAGGGAAGTGCATAAAATTTCATCTACACCAACACAAATATTCTGCATAGACAGCACGAATGTGTTGAGTTTGTGTCTCCATGTGGAGCTAATTAGTGTTTCCCAGCAGCAAAGAAAATAGCCCCTGCTTAAATTCATTCAAAACCTTAAAGTCCATTGATAATATCAAAAACACAAAGCAGAGCCTGTAGCAAGGTCTGGGATTGAGTTAGCCATAACACAAGAGGATATTTCTGGTTTCATCCAGTCATTTCCAGACAAAGTGCTCTGGAACTGGTATGCAGTGGACTTAGAAAATCACTCTGAAACTGGTTTTGGAGAAAAGCAAACTCTTTTTCTTCTGCATGTGTATAAAAATTCATGTTTGCAAATATAAATATCCTGTTTGTTTGCAACATTTGCTCTCGCTTTCTGCGTAGTAAATACAAATGTGAACATGTTTGGCATGCATATGGAAGCACTTAGCATGTCCAGCACAAAACAAAATTTCCTCTACTGAAATTCATTCTAAAATGTAAAGTCCATTGATAATATCAAAAAACACAAACAGAGAGGTTGTAGCATATCTGGGATTGAGTATAAAAATGTATAAAAATCATGTTTGCCAATATCAATATCCTGTTTGTTTGCAAGGATTGCTCTAGCTTTCTGCATAGAAAACAGAAATGTGAACACATTGGGCCTGCATATGGAATCACTTAGCATTTCCAGCACAAAACAGAATTTCTTCTACAGAAATTCATTCTAAAACGTAAAGTTAATTGATAATATCCAGAAAACACAAACACAGAGGTTGTAGCAATATCTGGGATTGAGTTAGCCATAACACAAGAGGATATTTCAGGTTTCATCCAGGCATATCCAGACAAAGTGCTGTGGAACTGGTATGCAGTGGACTCAGAAAATCACCCTGAAACTGGTTTTGGAGAAAAGCAAACTCTTTTTCTTCTCCATGTGTATAAAGTCATGTTTGCAAATATAAATATCCTGTTTGTTTGCAACGATTGCTTTCGCTTTCTGTGTAGAAAATACAAATGTGAACATGTTTGGCATGCATATGGAAGCACTTAGCATGTCCAGCACAAAACAAAATTTTTTCTACTGTAATTCATTCTAAAATGTGAAGCTCATTGATAATATCCAGAAAACACAAACACAGAGGTTGTAGCAAGATCTGGGATTGAGTTAGCCATAACACAAGAGGATATTTCTGGTCTCATCCAGGCATATCCAAAGTGCTGTGGAACTGGTATGCAATGGACTCAGATAATCACAGTCAAACTGGTTTTGGAGACTAGCAAAGTATTTTCATAGGCAAGTGCATAAAATGTCATCTACACCAACAAAAATATCATGTTTCTTTGCAGCAATTGCTGTAGTTTTCTGCCTAGACAGCACGAATGTATTGAGTTTGTGTCTCCATGTGGATCTAATTAGTGTTTCCCAGCACCAAAGTAAATATTCCCTGCTTAAATTCATTCAAAACCTTAAAGTCCATTGATAATATCAAAAACACAAAGCAGAGCCTGTAGCAAGATCTAGGATTGAGTTAGCCATAACAGAAGAGGATATTTCTGGTTTCATTCAGTCATTTCCATTCAACATGTCGTGGAACTAGTATGCAATGGACTCAGAAAATCACCGTCAAACTGGTTTTGGAGAAAAGCAAACTCTTTTTCTTGGCCAAGTGCCTAAAAAGTCATGTTTACGAATATAAATATCCTGTTTGTTTGCAATGATAGCTCTAGCTTTCTGCGTAGAAAACACAAATGTGAACATGTTTGGCCTGCATATGAAACCAATTAGCATTTCCAGCACAAATCAAAATATCCTCTACTGAAATTCATTCTAAAACGTAAAGTCCATTGATAATATCCAGAAAACACAAACACAAAGGTTGTAGCAAGATCTGGGATTGAGTTACCCAAAACAGAAGAGGATATTCCTGGTTTCATCCAGGCATATCCAGACAAAGTGCTGTGGAACTGGTATGCAATGGACTCAGATAATCACAGTCAAACTGGTTTTGGAGACTAGCAAAGTATTTTCTTAGGCAAGTGCATAAAAGGTCATCTACACCAACACAAATATCATATTTGTTTCCAGCAATTGCTGTAGTTTTCTGCCTAGACAGCACGAATGTGTTGAGTTTCTGTCTCCATGTGGAACTTATTAGTGCTTCCCAGCACCAAAAAAATCCACTGCTTAAATTCATTCAAAACCATAAAGTCCATTGATAATATCAAAAAACACAAAGCAGAGCCTGTAGCAAGATCTAGGATTGAGTTAGCCATAACACAAGAGGATATTTCTGGTTTCATCCAGTCATTTCCATTCAACCTGTTGTGGAACTGGTATGCAATGGACTCAGAAAATCACCGTCAAACTGGTTTTGGAGAAAAGCAAACTCTTTTTCTTGGCCAAGTGTATAAAAAGTCATGTTTGCCAATATCAATATCTTATTTCTTTGCCACGATTGCTCTAGCCTTCTGCGTAGAAAACACAAATTTGAACACATTGGGCTTGCATATGGAATCACTTAGCATTTCCAGCACAAAACAGAATTTCTTCTACAGAAATTCATTCTAAAATATAAAGTCCATTGATAATATCCAGAAAACACAAACACAGAGGTAGTAGGAAGATCTGGGATTGAGTGAGCCATAACACAAGAGGATATATCTGCTTTCCTCCAGTCATATCCACACAAAGTGCTGTAAAACTGGTATGCAATGGACTCAGATAATCACAGTCAAACTGGTTTTGGAGACTAGAAAAGTATTTTCTTATGCAAGTGCATAAAATGTCATCTACACCAATATAAATATCATGTTTCTTTGCAGCAATTGCTGTAGTTTTCTGCCGAGAAAAAAAAATTGAATGAGTTTGAGTCTCCATGTGGAAATAGAGTTTCCCAGCACCAAAGAAAATATTCCCTGCTTAAATTCATTCAAAACCATAAAGTCCATTGATAATATCAAAAAACACAAAGCAGAGCCTGTAGCAAGATCTGGGATTGAGTTAGCCATAACACAAGAGGATATTTCTGGTTTCATCCAGGCATATCCGGACAAAGTGCACTGGAATTGGTATGCAATGGACTCAGATAATCACAGTCAAACTGGTTTTGGAGACTAGCAAAGTATTTTCTTAGGCAAGTGCATAAAATGTCATCTACACCAACACAAATATCATGTTTCTTTGCAGCAATTGCTGTAGTTTTCTGCCTAGACAGCACAAATGTGTTGAGTTTGTGTCTCCATGTGGAACTTATTAGTGCTTCCCAGCACCAAACAAAATATCCCCTGCTTAAATTCATTCAAAACCATAAAGTCCATTGATAATATCAAAAAACAAAGAGCAGAACCTGTAGCAAGATCTGGGACTGAGTTAGCCATAACACAAGAGGATATTTCTGGTTTCATCCAGTCATTTCCAGACAAATTGTTGTGGAACTGGTATGCAATGGCCTCAGAAAATCACCCTCAAACTGGTTTTGGAGAAAAGCAAATTCTTTTTCTTGGCCAAGTGGATAAAAAGTCATGTTTGCCAATATAAATATCCTGTTTGTTTGCAATGATAGCTCTAGCTTTCTGCGTAGAAAACACAAATGTGAACATGTGTGGCCTGCATATGAAACCAATTAGCATTTCCAGCACAAAACAAAATTTCCTCTACTGAAATTCATTCTAAAATGTAAAGTCCATTGATAATATCCAGAAAACACAAACACAAAGTTTGTAGCAAGTTCTGGGATTGAGTTAGCCATAACACAAGAGGATATTTCTGGTTTCCTCCAGGCATATCCGGACAAAGTGCACTGGAATTGGAATGCAGTGTACTCAGATAATCACAGTCAAACTGGTTTTGGAGTATAACAAAGTATTTTCTTAGGCAAGTGCATATAATGTTATCTACACAAACACAAATATCATGTTTGTTTGCAGCAATTGCTATAGTTTTCTGCCTAGACAGCACGAATGTGTTGAGTTTCTGTCTGCATGTGGAACTAATTAGTGTTTTCCAGAACCAAAGTAAATATTCGCTGCGTAAATTCATTCAAAACCATAAAGTCAATTGATAATATCAAAAAACACAAAGCAGAGCCTGTAGCAATATCTAGGATTGAGTTAGCCATAACAGAAGAGGATATTTCTGGTTTCCTCGAGTCATTTCCATTCAACCTGTTATGGAACTGATAGGCAATGGACTCAGAAAATCACCGTCAAACTGGTTTTGGAGAAAAGCAAACTCTTTTTCTTGGCCAAGTGTATAAAAAGTCATGTTTGCCAATATAAATATCCTGTTTGTTTGCAATGATAGCTCTAGCTTTCTACGTAGAAAACACAAATGTGAACATGTTTGGCCTGCATATGAAACCAATTAGCATTTCCAGCACAAAACAAAATTTCCTCTACTGAATTTCATTCAAAAACGTAAAGTCCATTGATAATATCCAGAAAACACAAACACAAAGTTTGTAGCAAGATCTGGGATTGAGTTAGCCATAACAGAAGAGGATATTTCTGGTTTCATCCAGGCATATCCGGACAAAGTGCTGTGGAACTGGTATGCAATGGACTCAGATAATCACAGTCAAACTGGTTTTGGAGACTAGCAAAGTATTTTTTTAGGCAAGTGCATAAAATGTCATCTACACCAACAAAAATATCATGTTTCTTTGCAGCAATTGCTGTAGTTTTCTGCCTAGACAGCACGAATGTGTTGAGTTTGTGTCTCCATGTGGAACTAATTAGTGTTTCCCAGCACCAAAGAAAATATTCCCTGCTTAAATTCATTCAAAGCTATAAAGTCCATTGATAATATCAAAAAACAGAAAGCAGAGCCTGTAGGAAGATCTGGGATTGAGTTAGCCATAACACAAGAGGATATTTCTGGTTTCCTCCAGGCATATACAGACAAAGTGCAGTGGATTCGGTATGCAATGGACTCAGATAATCACAGTCAAACTGGTTTTGGAGACTAGCAAAGTATTTTTTTAGGCAAGTGCGTAAAATGTCATCTACACCAACACAAATATCATGTTTCTTTGCAGCAATTGCTGTAGTATTCTGCCTAAACAGCACGAATGTGTTGAGTTTGTGTCTCCATGTGGAGCTAATTAGTGCTTCCCAGCACCAAAGAAAATATCCCCTGCTTAAATTCATTCAAAACCATAAAGTCCATTGATAATATCAAAAAACACAAAGTAGAACCTGTAGTAAGGTCTGGGATTGAGTTAGCCATAACACAAGATGATATTTCTCGTTTCATCCAGTCATTTCCATTCAACCTGTTGTGGAACTGGTAGGCAATGGACTCAGAAAATCACCCTGAAACTGGTTTTGGAGAAAAGCAAACTCTTTTTCTTGGCCAAGTGCCTAAAGTCATGTTTACGAATATAAATATCCTGTTTGTTTGCAATGATAGCTCTAGCTTTCTGCATAGAAAACACAAATGTGAACATGTTTGGCCTGCATATGAATCCAATTAGCATTTCCAGCACAAAACAAAATTTCCTCTACTGAAATTCATTCAAAAACGTAAAGTCCATTGATAATATCCAGAAAACACAAACACAAACTTTGTAGCAAGTTCTGGGATTGAGTTAGCCATAACACAAGAGGATATTTCTGGTTTCATCCAGGCATATCCACACAAAGTGCTGTAAAACTAGTATGCAATGGACTCAGATAATCACAGTCAAACTGGTTTTGGAGACTAGCAAAATATTTTCTTAGGCAAGTGCATAAAATGTCTTCTACACCAACACAAATATCATGTTTCTTTGCAGCAATTGCTGTAGTTTTCTGCCTAGACAGCACGAATGGGTTGAGTTTGTGTCTCCATGTGGAACTTATTAGTGCTTCCCAGCACCAAAGAAAATATCCCCTGCTTAAATTCATTGAAAAGCATAAAGTCCATTGATAATATCAAAAAACACAAAGCAGAGCCTGTAGCAAGATCTGGGATTGAGTTAGCCATAACACAAGATGATATTCCTGGTTTCATCCAGTCATATCCGTAGCAAGAGGTGTGGAATTCATATTCAATGGACCGAGAATATCACAGTAAAAATGGTTTTGGAGAAAAGGATAGTCTTTTCTTTAGTCCAGTTTCTAAATTGTCAGATATACAAACAGAAATATCATGTTTCTTTACCACAGTACCTATGCCTTTCTCCCTTGAAAATACGAATACGTAGAGCTGGTGTCTCCATGTGAAATCAATTACTCTATCCAAGGTCAAAATAAAATGTTCCCCGGTAAAAAACATTTAAAACAATAAAGTTCATTGATAATATCCACATAACAAAAACACAGAATCTGTACCAATATCTGGGATTGAGTTAGCCAAAACTCAACCGGATATTTCCGGTTTCATCCAGTCATATCCGGACAAAGTGGTGTGGAATTCGTATGCAATGGACCGATAAAATCACAGTACAAATGGTTTTGGATAAAAGCAAAGTCTTTTCATTAGGCAAGTAGAAAAATATCATCGATACAAACAGAAATATCATGTTTGTTTGCCGCAGTTCCTCTAGCTTTCTCCCTAGAAAATACGAATGTGTAGTGCTGGTGTCTCCATGTGGAACCAATTAGTGTTTCCAAGCACAAAATTAAATGTTCCCTGAAAAAAAACATTCAAATAATAAAGTCCGTGGATAATATCAGGAATACACCAACACAGAGGCTGTAGCAATATCTGGGATTGAGTTAGCCAAAACACAACCGGATATTTCCGGTTTCATCCAGTTATATCCGGACAAACTAATGTTTCAAAGGTACAAAATTCAATGTTCCCTGATAAAAACTTTCAAAACAATAAGTCCCTTGATAATATCCAGAAAATACAAACACAGGCAAGTGCATAAAATGTCATCTATACAAACAGAAATATCATGTTTGTTTGCTGAAGTTCCTCTAGCTTTCTCCCATGAAAATAGGAATGTGTAGAGCTTGTGTCTCCATGTGGAAACAATTAGTCTTTCCAAGCAAAAAATAATGTTCCCTGATAAAAACAAACATTCAAAACAATAAAGTCTGTGTATAATATCAGGAATACACAAACACAGAGGCGGTAACAATATCTGGGATTTAGTTAGCCAAAACAAAACCGGATATTTCCGGTTTCATCCAGTCATCTCTGGACAAACTGGTGTGGAATTCGTATGCAATGGACTGAGAAAATCAGGTAAAAGAGGTTTTGGAGAAAAGCAAAGTCTTTTCGTTAGGCAAGTGCATAAAATGCCATCTAGAGAAACAGAAATATCATGTTTGTTTTCCGCAGTTCCTCTAGCTTTCTCCCTCGAAAATACGAATTTGTAGAGCAGGTGTCCCCATGATGAAGCAATTAGTGTTTCTACGGTACAAAATGAAATGTTCCCTGAGTAAGCATTCAAAACAATAAAGTCCATCGATAATATCTAGTAACCCAACCACAGAGGCTTTCACAATATTTTCGATTGAGTTAGCCAAAACTCAAGTGGATATTTCTTGTTTCATCCAGTATATCCGGAAAAGTCCTCTGGAATTCGTATGCAATTGACCGAGAAAATCACAGTAAAAATTGTTTTGGAGAAAAGCAAAGCCTTTTCGTTAGGCAAGTGCATAAAATGTCATCTATACAATCAGAAATATCATGTTTGTTTGCCGCACTTCCTCTAGCTTTCTTCCTAGAAAATAGGAATGTGTAGAGCTGGTGTCTCCATGTGAAACCAATTACTGTATCATACATCAAAACAAAATGTTCTCCGATAAAAAACATTCAAAAAAATAAAGTCCATTGATAATATCCAGAAAAAAACACAGAGGCTGTAGCAATATTTTGGAATGAGTGAGCCAAAATGAAACCGGTTTCATCCAGTCATATCTGTACAAACTGGTGTGGAATTCGTATGAAATGCACTGAGAAAATCACAGTAAAAATGATTTTGAAGAAAAGCAAAGTCTTTTCGTTAGGCAAGTGCATAAAATGTCATCTATACAAACAGAAATATCATGTTTGCTTGCCGCAGTTCTTCTAGCTTTCTCCCTATGAAATTACGAATGTGTAGAGCTGCTGTCTCCATGTGGAACCAATTAGTGTTTCCAAGATCAAAATAAAATGTTCCCTGATAAAAAACATTCAAAACAATAAAATCCGTGGATAATATCAGGAATAAACAAACACAGAGGCTGTAGCAATATCTGGGATTGAGTTAGACAAAATAAAACCGGATATTTCCGGTTTCATCCAGTCATATCCGGTAAACTGGTGTGGAATTCGTATGCAATGGACAGAGAAAATCACAGTAACAATGGTTTAGGGGTAAAGCAAAGTCTTTTTGTTAGGCAAGTACTTAAAATGTCATGAATAGAAACAAAAATATCATGTTTCTTTGCCCAGGTTCCCTTGGCTTTCTCCCTAGAAAATACAAATGTGTAGAGCTGGTGTCCCCATGATGAACCAATTAGTGTTTCAACGGTACAAAATTAAATGTTCCCTGATAAAAACATTCAAAACAACAAAGTACATCGATAATATCCAGAAAACACCAACACAGAGGCTGTAGCAATATTTCGGATTCAGTTAAGAAAAACACAACCGGATATTTCCGGTTTTATCCAGTCATATACGGACAAAGTGGTGTGGAATTCATATGCAATGAACTGAGAAAATCACAGTAAAAATGGTTTTGGTGCAAGCAAAGTTTTTTCATTAGGCAAGTGCATAAAATGTTATCTACACAAACAGAAATATCATGTTTGCTGCAGTTCTTCTAGCTTTCTCCCTAGAAAATACGAATACATAGAGCTGGTGTCTCCATGTGGAACCAATTACTGTATGCAAGCTCAAAATAAAATGTTCCCCGATAAAAAACATTCAAAACAATAAAGTCCGTTGATAATCTCCAGAAAACACAAACACAGAGGCTTTCACAATATTTCGGATTGAGTTAGCCAATACAAAACCATATACTTCCGTTTTCATCCAGTCATATACGGACAAACTGGTGTGGAATTCGTATACAATGGGCTGAGAAAACCGCAGTAAAAATGGTTTTGGAGAAAAGCAAAGTCTTTTCATTAGGCAAGTGCATAAAATATCATCGATAAAAACAGAAATATCATGTTTGTTTGCCACAGTTCCTCCAGTTCTCTCTCTAGAAAATAGGAATGTGTAGAGCTGGTGTCTCCATGTGAAACCAATCAGTGATTCCAACCAAAAATTAAATGTTCCCTGTTAAAAAACTTTCAAAAAATAAAGTCCGTGGATTATATCAGGCATACACATACACAAAGCCTGTAACAATATCTGGGATTGAGTTAGCCAACACAAAACCGGATATTTCCGGTTTCATCCAGTAATATCCGGACAAACTGGTGTGGAATTTGTATGCAATGGACTGAGAAAATCATAGTAAAAATGGTTTTGGAGAAAAGCTAAGTATTTTCATTAGGTAACTGCATAAAACGTCATCTATACAAAAACAAATATCATGTTTGTTTGTTGTATTTTCTCTAGCTTTCTCCCTAGAAAATAAGAATGTGTAGAGCTGGTGTCCCCATGATGAACGAATTAGTGTTTCTAAGGTACAAAATTAAATATGCCCTGATGAAATCATTCAAAACAATAAAGTCCATCGATAATATATAGGAAACACAAACACAGAAGCTTTCACAATATTTGTAGATTGAGTTAGCCAAAAAAAAAAAAAAGCGGATATTTCCGGTTTCATCCAGTGTTGTCCGGATATTCTGGTGTGGAATTCATATGCAATGGACTGATAAAACCAATTATAAATGGGTTTGGAGGAAAGCAAAGTCTTTTCGTTAGGCAAGTGCTTAAAATGAAATCTAGACAAACAGAAATATCATGCTTGTTTGCCGCAGTTTCTCTAGCTTTCTCCCTAGAAAATACGAATGTGCAGAGCTGATCTCTCCATGTGGAACCAATTAGTGTTTCCAAGTTCAAAATAAAATGTTGCCTAATTAAAAAAAATCAAAACAATAAGGTCTGTGGATGATTCAGGTATACACAAACCCAGAGGCTGTAGCAATATGTGGGATTGAGTAAAACAAAACACAACCGGATATTTCAGGTTTCATCCAGTCATATCTGGACAAACTGGTGTGGATTTCGTATGCAACAGATCGAGAAAATCACAGTAAAAATGGTTTTGGAGATAAGCAAAATCTTTTGCTTCTAGCAGTGCATAAAATGTCATCTATACAAACAGAAATATCATGTTTCTTTGCCGCTATACCTCTAGCTTTCTCTGTAGAAAATACGAATGTGTAGAGCTGGTGTCTCCATGTGGAACCAATTAGTGTTTCCATGGTTCAAAATCTTATGTTCCCTGATAAAAACATTCAAAACAATTAAGTCCGTTGATAATATCCGGAAAGCACAAACACAGAATCTTTCAAAATATTTCGAATTGAGTTAGCCAAAACACAACCGGATATTTCCGGTTTCATCCTGTCATATCCGGACAACCTGGTGTGGAATTCGTATGCAATGGACCGAGAAAATCACAGTAAAAATGGTTTTGGAGGAAAGCAAAGTCTTTTCATTAGTCAAGTGCATAAAATGTCATCAATACAAACAGAAATGTCATGTTTGTTTGCCGCAGTTCCTATAGCTTTCTCCCTAGAAAATACGAATGCGTAGAGCTGGTGTCTCCATGTGGACCCAATTAGTGTTTCTAGGATACAAAATTAAATATTCCCTGATAAAAATATTCAAAACTGTAAAGTCCATCGATAATATCCCGAAAACACAAACACAGATGCTTTCAATAATTTCGAATTGAGTTAGCCGAAACAGACCCAGATATTTCTGGGTTCATTTAGGCATATCCAGAAAAAGTGGTGTGGAATTTGTATGCAATGGACCGAAAAAATACATTAAAAATTGTTTTGGAGAAAAGCAAAGTCTTTTCGTTAGGCAAGTGCATAAAATGTCATCAATACAAACAGAAATGTCATGTTTGTTAGACGGACTTCCTCTAGCTTTCTCCCTTGAAAATAGGAATGTGTAGAGCTGGTGTCTCCATGTGGAGTCAACTAGTGTTTCTACGGTACAAAATTAAATATTCTCTGATAAAAACATTCAAAACCGTAAAGTCCATCGATAATATCCAGAAAACACAAACACAGATGCTTTCAATAATTTCGGATTGAGTTAGTCGAAACACAACTGTATATTTTTGGTTTCATCCCGCCATATCCGGACAAAGTGGTGTGAAATTCATATGCAATGGACCGAAAAATCACAGTAAAAATGGTTTTGGAGAAAAGCAGAGACTTTTCGTTAGGCCAGTGCATAAAATGTCTTCTATACATACAGAAATATCATATTTGTTTGCCGCAGATCCTCTGGCTTTCTCCATAGAAAATATGAATATGTAGAGATGGTGTCTCTATGTGGAACCAATTACTGTTTCCCAGCACAAAATTAAATGTTAACTGATAAAAAACATTCAAAACATAAATCCTTGGATAATATCTGAAAACAGAAACACAGAGCATGTAGCAATATCTGGGATTGAATTAGCCAAAACACAACCGGATATTTCTAGCTTCATCCATTCATATCCGGACAAAGTGGGGTGGAATTCGTATGCAATGGTCCGAGAGAATCACAGTAAAAATGGTATGGAGAAAAGCAAACTCTTTTCGTTAGGCAAGTTCATAAAATGTCATCAATACAAACAGAAATGTCATGTTTGTTTGCTGCTGTTCCTCTAGCTTTCTCCCTAGAAAATACAAATGTGTAGAGCTGGTGTCTCCATGTGGAATAAACTAGAGTTTCTAAGCACAAAATTAAATGTTTCCTGATAAAAAACATTCAAAACCATAAAGTCCCTCGATAACATCTGGAAATCACAAACACAGAGGCTGCAGCAATATCTGGGATTGAGTTAGCCAAAACACAACCGGATATTTCTGGTTTCATGCAGTCATATCCAGACAAATTTTTTTGGAATTCGTTTGCAATGCACCGAGAAAATCACAATAAAAATTGTTTTGGAGAAAACACAGACTTTTCGTTAGGCAAGTGCTTAAAATGTCATGAATAGAAACAGAAATATCATGTTTGTTTGCCAGAGTTCCTCTAGCTTTCTCCCTAGAAAATACGAATGTGTGTAGAGCTGGTGTCTCCATGTGCAGTCAACTAGTGTTTCCCAGCACAAAATTAAATGTTCCCTGATAAAAAACATTCAAAAGAATAAAGTCCATCGATAATATCCAGAAAACACAAACACAGAGGCTGTAGCAATAACTGGGATTAAGTTAGCCAAAACACAAGAGGATATTTCTGGTTTCATCCAGTCATTTCCATTCAACCTGTTGTGGAACTGGTATGCAATGGACTCAGAAAATCACGCTGAAACTGGTTTTGGAGAAAAGCAAACGCTTTTTCTTGGCCAAGTGTATAAAAAGTCATGTTTCCAAATATCAATATCCTGTTTGTTTGCAACGATTGCTCTAGCTTTCTGCGTAGAAAACACAAATGTGAACACGTTGTGCCTGCATATGGAATCACTTAGCATTTCCAGCACAAAACAGAATATCTTCTACAGAAATTCATTCAAAACCGTAAAGTCCATTGATAATATCAAAAAACACAAAGCAGAGCCTGTAGCAAGATCTGGGATTGAGTTAGCCATAACACAAGAGGATATTTCTGGTCTCATCCAGGCATATCCGGACAAAGTTCTGTGGAACTGGTATGCAATGGACTCAGAAAAACACCCTCAAAGTAGTTTTGTAGCATTGCAAAGTAATTTCTTAGGCAAGTGCTTAAAATGTCATCTACACCAACACAAATATCATGTTTGTTTGCAGCAATTGCTGTAGTTTTCTGCCTAGACAGCACGAATGTGTTGAGTTTGTGTCTCCATGTGGAACTTTTTATTGCTTCCCAGCACCAAAGAAAATATTCCCTGCTTAAATTCATTCAAAACCATACAGTCCATTGATAATATCAAAAAACACAAAGCAGAGCCTGTAGCAAGATCTGGGATTGAGTTAGCCATAACACAAGAGGATATTTTTGTTCTCATCCAGGCATATCCAGACAAAGTGCTGTGGAACTGGTATGCAATGGACTCAGATAATCACAGTCAAACTGGTTTTGGAGACTAGCAAAGTATTTTCTTAGGCAAGTGCATAAAATGTCATCTACACAAACACAAATATCATGTTTGTTTGCAGCAATTGCTGTAGTTTTCTGCCTAGACAGCACGAATGTGTTGAGTTTGTGTCTCCAGGTGGAACTAATTAGTGTTTCCCAGCACCAAAGAAAATATTTCCTGCTTAAATTCATTCAAACCCATAAAGTCCATTGATAATATCAAAAAACACGGCCGGCGCCGTGGCTCAACAGGCTAATCCTCCGCTTAGCAGCGCCAGCACACCGGGTTCTATTCCTGGTCAGCGCACCGATCCTGTCCCGGTTGCCCCTCTTCCAGGCCAGCTCTCTGCTGTTGCCAGTTAGTGCAGTGGAGGATGGCCCAAGTGTTTGGGCTCTGCACCCCATGGGAGACCAGGATAAGCACCTGGCTCCCGCCATCAGAACAGCGCGGTGCGCAGGCCAAAGCGCGCTACCACGGCGGCCATTGGAGTTAGCCATAACACAGAGGATATTTGTGGTTTCATCCAGTCATATCCAGACAAAGCGGTGTGGAATTCGTATGCAATGGATCGAGTAAATCACAGTAAAAATGGTTTTGGAGAAAAGCAAATCTTTTCATTAGCCAAGTGTATAAAATGTCATCTATTCAAACAGAAATATCATGTTTGTTTGCCGCAGTTCCTCTAGATTTCACCCTAGAAAATACGAATGTGCAGAGCTGGTGTCTCCATGTGGAACCAATTAGTATTTATACGGTACAAAATAAAATGTTCCCTGATAAAAACACTCAAAACAATAATGTCTATCGATAATATCCAGAAAACACAAACACAGATGCTTTCACAGTATTTTGGATTGAGTTAGCCAAAATACAACCTGATATTTCCGGTTTCATCCAGTCATATCCGGACAAAGTGGTGTGGAATTCGTATGCAATGGACCGAGAACATCATAGTAAAAATGGTTTTGGAGAAAAGCAAAGTCTTTTCGTTAGGCAAGTGCTTTAAATGTCATCTATATAAACAGAAATATCATGTTTGTTTGCTGCAGTTCCTCTAGTTTCTCCCTAGAAAATATGAATGTGTAGAGCTGGTGTCTCCATGTGGAGTCAACTACTGTTTCCCAGCACAAAATTAAATGTTCCCTGATAAAAATCATTCAAAACAATAAAGCCTGTCGATAATATCCAGAAAACATTATCACAGAGCCTGTAGCAATATCTGGGATTGAGTTAGCCAAAACACAACTGGATAATTCTGGTTTCATCCAGAAAGAGCTGGACAAAGTGGTGTGGAATTCGTATATATTGGAATGAGACAATCACAGTATAAATGGTTTTGAAAAAAAGCAAAGTCTTTTCGTTAGGAAAATGTATAAAATTTCATCTATTCAAAGAGAAATATCATGTTTGTTTGCCGCAGTTCCTCTAGCTTCTCCCTAGAAAATATGAATTTGCAGAGCTGGTGTCACCATGTGGAACCAATTTGTGTTTGTATGGTACAAAAATAAATGTCCCCTGATAAAAACATACAAAAAAATAAAGTCATCGATAATATCCAGAAAACACAAAAACAGAAGCTGTAGCAATATCTGGAATTGAGTTAGCCAAAACACAACTGGATATTTCTGGTTTCATTCAGGCATATTAAACAAAGTGATATTGAATTCATATAACATGGATTGAGACAATCACTGTAAAAATGGTTTTGGAGAAAAGCAAAGTCTTTTATTTAGGCAAGTGCATAAAATGTCATCTATACACACAGAAATATCAAGTTTGTTTGCCGGAGTTCCTCTAGCTTTCTGCCTAGAAAATATGAATGTGTAGATCTTTTGTCTCCATGTGGAGTAACTAGTGTTTCTACGGTACAAAATTAAATGTTCCCTGATAAAAACATTCAAAACAATAAAGTACATCGATAATCCTGAAAACACAAACATAGAGTCTTTCACAATATTTCGGGTTGAGTTAGCCAAAACACAACCGGATATTTCTGGTTTCATCCAGTGATATCCGGACAAAGTGGTGTGGGATTCGTATGCAATGAACCAAAAATATCACATCACAAATGGTTTTGGAGAAAAGCATAGTCTTTTCGTTAGGTAAGGGCATAAAATGTCATCTAGACAAACAGAAATATCATGTTTGTTTGCCATAGTTCCTCTAGCTTTCTCCGTAGGAAATACGAATGTGTAGAGCTGTTGTATCCACTTGGATTCAACTAATGTTTCCCAGCACAAAATTAAATGTTCCCTGATAAAAAAAACATTCAAAATAATAAAGTCCGTTGTTAATATCTGGAAATCACAAACACAGAGGCAGTAGCAATTCCTGGGATTGAGTTAGCCAAAACACAACCGGATATTTCCGGTTTCATCAAGTCATATCTGGAAAAAGGGGTGTGGAATTCGTATGCAATGGACTGAGAAAATGACAATAAAAATGGATATGGAGGAAACCAAAGTCTTTTCTTTAGGGAATTGCATAAAATGTCATCTATACAAACAGAAATATCATGTTTGTTTGCTGCAGTTCATTTAGATTTTTCCCTAGAAAATACGAAAATACAGAGCTCGTGTCTGCATGTGGAGTAACTAGTGTTTCTAAGGTACAAAATTAAATGTTCCCTGATAAAAATATTCAAAACAATTAGGTCCATCGATAATATCCTGAAAACACAAACACAGATGTTTTCACAATATTTCAGATTGAGTTAGGCAAAACACAACCGGATATTTTTGGTTTCATCCAGTCTTATCCGGACAAAGTGGTGTGGAATTCGTATGAAATGGATGGAGAAAATCACAGTAAAAATGGTTTTGGAGAAAAACAAAGTATTTTCGTTAGGCAAGCGTATAAAATGTCATCTATTGAAACCGAAATACCATGCATTTTTGGCGCAGTTCCTCTAGCTTTCTCCCTAGAAAATACGAATGTGTAGAGCTGGTGTCTCCATGTGGAGTGAAGTAGTGTTCCCCAGCACAAAATTAAATGTTCCCTGATAAAAAACATTCGAAACAATAAAGTCCGTTGATAATATCCAGAAAACACAAACACAGAAGCTGTAGAAATATTTGGGATTTAGTTAGCCAACACACAACCGGATATTTCTGGTTCATCCAATCTTTCCGGAGAAAGTGGTGTGGAATTCGTACGAAATGGACCGAGGAAGTCACAGGACAAATAGTTTTGGAGAAAAGCAAAGTCTTTTCCTTAGGCAAGCGTATAAAATGTCATCTATTCAAACCGAAATATCATGTTTTTTGGCGCAGTCCTTTAGCTTTCTCCCTTGAACATACGAATATGTAGAGCTGTTGTCTCCAGGTGGAGTCAACTAGTGTTTCCCAGCACAAAATTCAATTTACCTGATAAAAAACATTCAAAACAATAATGTCCGTTGAAAATATCCAGAAAACACAAACACAGAGGCTTAGCAATATCTGGGATTGAGTTATGCGAAACAAAACCGGGTATTTCCGGTTTCATGCAGTCATATCCGGACAAAGTGGTGTGGAATTCGTATGCAATGGACCGAGAAAATCACAGTAAAAATGGTTTTGGAGAAAAGCAAAGTCTTTTCATAAGGCAAGTAGAAAAAATATCATCAAAACAAACAGAAATATCATGTTTGTTTGCCGCAGTTCCTCTAGCTTTCTCCCTAGAAAATACGAATGTGTAGAGCCGGTGTCCCCATGATAAACCAATTAGTGTTTCTACGGTACAAAATTAAATGTTCCCAGGTAAAAGCATTCAAAACAATAAAGTCCATCATAGTATCCATAAAACACAAACACAGAGGCTTTCACAGTATTTAGGATAGAGTTAGCCATAACAAAACCGGATATTTCTGGTTTCATCCAGTCATATCCGGACAAACTGGTGTGGAATTCATATGCCATGGACCGAGAAAATCACAGTAAAAATGGTTTTGGAGAAAATAAAAGTCTTTTCGTTAGGCAAGTGCATAAAATGTCATCGATACAAACAGAAATATCATGTTTGTTTGCCGTAGTTCCTCTAGGTGTCTCCTAGAAAACACGAATGTGTAGAGCAGGTGTTCCCATTATGAACCAATTAGTGTTTCAATGGTACAAAATTAAATGTTCCCTGATAAAAATATTCAAAACAATAAAGTCCATTGATAATACCCAGAAAACACAATCACAGAGGCTGCAGCAATATTTGGGATTGAGTTAGCAAAAAATAAAACTGGATATTTCTGGTTTCATCCATTCATATCAGAACAAAGAGGTGTGGAATTCGTATGCAACGGACCGAGAATATCACAGTAAAAATGGTTTTGGAGAAAAGCAAAGTCATTTCGTTAGGCAAGTACAAAAAATGTCATCTAGACAAACAGAAATATCATGTTTGTTTGCCGCAGTTCCTCTAGCTTTCTCCCTAGAAAATACGAATGTGTAGAGCTGGTGTCCCCATGATGAACCAATTAGTGTTTGTATGGTACAAAATTAAATATTTCCTTCTAAAAATATTCAAAACAATAAAGTCCATCATAATGTCCAGAAAACACAAACACAGAGGCCTCCACAGTATTTCGGATTGAGTTAGCCAAAATAAAACCAAATATTTCTGTTTTCATCCAGTCATATGAGGACAAAGTGGTGTAGAATTCATATGCCATGGACCGAGAAAATCACAGTAAAAATGGTTTTGGAGAAAAGCAAAGTGTTTTCGTTAGGCAAGTGCATAAAATCTCATCTATACAAACAGAAATATCATGTTTGTTTGCCGCAGTTCCTCAGGCTTTCTCCCTAGAAAATCGAATGTGTAGAGCTGGTGTTCCCATGATGAACCAATTAGTGTTTCAACGGTACAAAACTAAATGTTCCCTGATAAAAATATTCAAAACAATAACGTCCATCAAGAAAATCCAGATAACACAAACACAGATGATTCACAATATTTAGCATTGAGTTAGCCAAAACACAACCGGATATTTCTGGTTTCTTCCAGTCATATCCGGACAAAGTGGTGTGGAATTCGCATGCAATGGACCGAGAAAATCAGAGTATAATTGGTTTTGGAGAAAAGCAAAGTCTTTTCATTAGGCAAGTGCATAAAATGTCATCTCTACAAACAGAAATATCATGTTTGTTTGCCGCAGTTCCTCGAGCTTTCTCACTAAAAAATACGAATGTGTAGAGCTGGTGTCCCCATGAAAAACCAATTAGTGGTTCAACGGTACAAAATGAAATGTTCCCTGAAATAAACATTCAAAAGCATAAAGTCCATCAATAATATCCAGAAAACACAAACACAGAGGCTGTAGCAATATTTCAGATTGAGTTAGCCAAAACACAACCGGATATTCTGTTTCCATCCAGTCATATCCGGACAAAGTGGTGTGGAATTCGTATGCAATGGTTCGAGAAAATCACAGTACAAATACTTTTGGAGAAAAGCAAAGTCTTTTCGTTAGGCAAGTACATAAAATGTCATCGATACAAACAGAAATATCATGTTTGTTTGCCGCAGTTCCTCCAGCTTTCTCCCTAGAAAATACGAATGTGTGGAGCTGGTGTTCCAATTATGAACCAACTAGTGTTTCAACGGTACAAAATTAAATGTTCCCTGATAAAACATAAAAAAAAGTCCATCGATAATATCCAGAAAACACAAACACAGAGGGTATAGCAATATTTCGGATTGAGTTAGCCAAAACATAGCCAGATATTTCTGGTTCCATCCAGACATATCGGGACAAAGTGGTGTGGAATTCGTATGCTGCAGACCGAAAAATCACAGTAAAAATGGTTTTGGAGAAAAGCGAAGGCTTTTCATTAGGCAAGTGCATAAAATGTCATCTATACAAACAGAAATATCATGTTCGTTTGCTGCAGTTCTTCTAGCTTTCTCCCTAGCAAATACGAATGTGTAGAGCTGGTGTCTCCATGTGGAAAAAATTAGTGTTTCCAAGCAAAAATTAAATTTTCCCTAATAAAAACCATACAAAACAATAAAGTCCATCGACAATATCCGGAAAACACAAACACAGAGGAATTCACAATATTTGGGATTGAGTTAGTCAAAACACAGCCGGATATTTCTGGTTTCATCCAGTCATATCCGGACAAACTGGTGTGGAATTCGTATGCAATGGAACGAGAAAATCGCAGTAAAAATGGTTTTGGAGAAAAGCAAATCTTTTTGTTAGGCAAGTGCATAAAATGTCATCTATACAAACAGAAATATCATGTTGTTTGCCGCAGTTCCTCTAGCTTTCTCCCTAGAAAATATGAATGTGTAGAGCTGGTGTCTCCATGTGGAACCAATTAGTGTTTCCAAGCACAAAATTAAATGTTCCCTGATAAAAAACATTCAAAAAAATAAAGTCTGTGAATAATATCAGGAATACAGAAACACAAAGGCTGTAGCAATATCTGGGATTGAGTCATTCAAAAACAAAACCGAATATTTCCGGTTTCATCTAGTCATATCCGGACAAACTGGTGTGGAATTAGTATGCAATCAACTGAGAAAATCAGAGGAAAAATGGTTTTGGAGAAAAGCAAAGTCTTTTCTTTAGGCAAGTGCATAAAATGTCATCTACAGAAACATAAATATCATGTTTTTTTGCCGAAGTTCCTCAGGCTTTCTTCTTGAAAATACGAATGTATAGAGCTGGTGTCCCCATGATGAACCAATTAGTGTTTCTACGGTACAAAAATAAATGTTCCCTGATAAAAATACTCAAAACAATAAAGTCCATCGATAATATCCGGAATACACAAACACGGAGGCTTTCACAATATTTTGGATTGAGTTAGCCAAAACACAACCGGATATTTCTGGTTTCATCCAGTCATATCGGACAAAGTGGTGTGGAATTTGCTTGCAATGGACCAAGAAAATCAGAGTAAAAATGGTTTTGGAGAAAAGCAAATTCTATTCTTTAGGCAAGTGCATAAAATATCATCTAGACAAGAGAAATATCATGTTTGTTTGCCACAGTTCCTCTAGCTTCCTCCCTAGAAAATACGAATGTGTAGAAATGGTGTCTCCATGTGGAACCAATTAGTGTTTCCAAGCACAAAATTAAATGTTCCCTGAAAAAAAAATTGAAAAATATAAAGTCCATGAATAATATCAGGGTATACAAACACAGAGGCTGTAGCAATATTTCAGATTGAGTTAGCCAAAACAA
Organism: Lepus europaeus; assembly: GCF_033115175.1. Lineage (NCBI taxonomy): Eukaryota > Metazoa > Chordata > Mammalia > Lagomorpha > Leporidae > Lepus > Lepus europaeus. The sequence goes on from NW_026909177.1 coordinate 5,648,044, forward strand.
AACCAGATATTTCTGGTTTCATCCAGTCATATCTGGACAATGTGGTGTGGAATTCGTATGCAATGGACCGAGAAAATCGCAGTAAAAATGGTTTTGGAGAAAAGCAAAGTCTTTACATTTGGCAAGTGCATAAAATGTCATCTGGACAAACAGAAATATCATGTTTCCTCCCACATTTCCTCTAGCTTTCTCCCTGAAAAATACGAATGTTAGAGCTGGTGTCTCCATGTGAAACCAATTAGTGTTTCCAAGCACAAAATTAATGTTCCCGGAAAAAAAACATTGAAAAAAATAAAGTCCGTGGATAATAATAGGAATACACAAACACAGAGCCTATCATAATATTTCGGATAGAGTTAGCCAAAACACAAACGGATATTTCTGGTTTCATCCAGTTATATCCGGACAAACTTGTGTGGAATTCGTATGCAACGGACCGTGAAAATACAGTAAAAATGGTTTTTGAGAAAAGCAAAGTCTTTTCGATAGGCAAGTGCATAAAATGTCATCGATACAAACAGAAATATCATGTTTGTTTGCCACAGTTCCTCTAGCTTTCTCCCTAGAAAATACAAGTGCGTAGAGCTGGTGTCTCCATGTCGAACCAATAAGTGATTCCAAGCACAAAATTAAATGTTCCCGGAAAAAACTTTCAAAACAATAAAGTCCGTGGATAATATCAGAAATACAGAAACACAGAGTCTGTAGCAATATCTGGGATTGAGTTACCCCAAACAACCGGATATCTCCGCTTTTCTCCAGTCATATCCGTACAAACTGGTGTGGAATTCGTATGCAATGGACCGAGAAAATCACAGTAACAATGGTTTGGATAAAGCAATGTCTTTTCCTTAGGGAAGTGCAGAAAATGTCATCTATACAAACAGAAATGTCATGTTTGTTTGCCACAGTTCCTCTAGCTTTCTCCCTAGAAAATACGAATACATAGAGCTGTTGTGTCCCTGTGGAACCATTTACTGTATCCAAGCACAAAATAAAATGTTCCCCGATAAAAAACATTCAAAACAATAAAGCCCTTGGATAATATCAGGAATACACAAACACAGAGGCTGCAGCAATATCTGGGATTCAGTTAGCCAAAACACAATCGGATATTTCCGGTTTCATCCAGTCATATCCGTACATACTCGTATGGATTTCGTATGCAGTGTATCGAGAAAATCAGAGTAAAAATTATTTTGGAGAAAAGCAAAGTCTTTTCGTTAGGCAAGTGCATAAAATGTCATCTACACAAACAGAAATATCATCTTTGGTTGGCGCAGTTCTTCTAGCTTTCTCCCTAGAAAGTACGAATGTGTAGAGCTGCATAAAATGTCATCAGTACAAATATAAATTGGCTGTAGATGTTTGGATTGATTTCTGGTTTTTCTATTCTGTTCCATTGGTCTATCCATCTGTTTCTGTGCCAGTACCATGCTGTTTTGATAACGACTGCCCTGTAGTATGTCCTGAAATCAGGTATTGTGATGCCTCTGGCTTTGTTTTTATTGTACAGGATTGCTTTGGCTATTCGAGGTCTTCTGTGTCTCCATATGAATTTCAGCATCATTTTTTCCAGATCTGAGAAGAATGTCTTGGTATCTTGATGGGTATTGCATTGAATGTAAAAATTGCTTTTGGGAGAATAGACATTTTGATGATATTGATTCTTCCAATCCATGAGCATGGAAGATTTCTCCATTTTTTGGTATCCTCTTCTATTTCTTTCTGTAAGGTTTTGTAGTTTTCATCGTAGAGATCTTTAGCGTCTTTGGTTAAGTTTATTCCAAGGTATTTGATTGTTTTTTTAGCTATTGTGAATGGGATTGATTTTAGAAGTTCTACCTCAGCCGTGGCATTGCCTGTGTATACAAAGGCTGTTGATTTTTGTGGATTGATTTTATATCCTGCTACTTTGCCAAACTCTTCAATGAGTTCCAGCAGTTTCTTAGTAGAGTTCTTTGGGTCCCCTAAATAAAGAATCATATCATCTGCAAAGAGGGATAGTTTGAGTTCTTCCTTCCCGATTTGTATCCCTTTAATTTCTTTTTCTTGCCTAATAGCTCTGGCTAAAACTTCCAGAACTATATTGAATAGCAGTGGTGAGAAAGGGCATCCCTGTCTGGTACCAGATTTCAGTGGAAATGCTTCCAACTTTTCCCCATTCAATAGGATGTTGGCCGTGGGTTTTTCATATATTGCTTTGATTGTATTGAGGAATGTTCCTTCCATACCCAGTTTGCTTAGAGTTTTCATCATGAACGGGTGTTGTATTTTATCAAATGCTTTCTCTGCGTCTATTGAGAGAATCATATGGTTTTTCTTCTGCAGTCTGTTAATGTAGTGTATTACGTTGATTGTTTTGCGAATGTTGAACCATCCCTGCATACCGGGAATGAATCCCACTTGGTCTGGGTGGATGATCTTTCTGATGTGTTGTTGCATTCTATTGGCCAGAATTTTATTGAGTATTTTTGCATCTATGTTCATCAGGGATATTGGTCTGTAATTCTCTTTCAATGTTGCATCTCTTTCTGGCTTAGGAATTAAGGTGATGGTGGCTTCATAGAAAGAATTTGAGAGGATTCCCTCTTTTTCGATTGCTCTGAATAGTTTGAGAAGAATTGGAGTTAGTTCTTCTCTAAATGTCTGGTAGAACTCAGCAGTGAATCCATCTGGCCCTGGGCTTTTCTTTGTTGGGAGGGCCTTTATTACTGTTTCAATTTCTGTGTCAGTTATGGGTCTGTTTAGGTTTTCTATGTCTTCCTGGCTCAATTTAGGGAGGTTGTATGTGTCCAAGAATCTGTCCATTTCTGATAGATTTCCCTGTTTGCTGGCATACAAGTCCCTGTAGTAATTTCTGATGATTCTTTTTATTTCTGCGGTGTCTGTTGTTACGTTTCCCTTTTCATCTCTGATCCTATTGATTTGGGTCTTTTCTCTTCTTCTTTTAGTGAGTTGGGCCAATGGGGTGTCAATTTTGTTTATTTTTTCAAAAAACCAGCTCCTCGTTTGGCTGATTTTTTGTAATTTTTTTTGGATTCAATCCTGTTGATTTCTTCTTTGATTTTAATTATTTCTCTTCTCCTACTGGGTTTGGGTTTGGTTTGCTGCAGATTTTCTAGATCCTTGAGATGACTTGAAAGCTCATCTATTTGGTGCCTGTCCAATTTCTTGATGTAGGCACCTATTGATATAAACTTTCCTCTTAACACTGCTTTTGTTGTATCCCAGAGGTTTTGGTATGTTGTGCTGTTATCCTCATTTACTTCCAGAAAATTTTTGATTTCTCTTTTAATTTCTTCTATGACCCATTGTTCATTCAGGAGCATGTTGTTCAATCTCCATGTGTTTGCATGTGCTCTGGGGATTCCCGAGTTGCTAATTTCCAATTTCATTCCTTTGTGGTCTGAGAAGCTGCATGGTATGATTCTAAATCTTTTGAATTTGCTGAGACTTGCTTTATGGCCTAGTATGTGGTCAATCCTAGAGAAGGTTCCATATACTGCTGAGAAGAATGTAAAGTCCTTAGATGTAGGATGAAATGTTCTGTAGATATCTGTTAGATCCATTTGGGCTATAGTGTCATTTAAATCTACTGTCTCCTTGTTGATCTTCTCTCCTGATGATCTGTCTATCTCTGAGAGTGGAGTATTGAAGTCCCCCAGTACTATTGTATTGGGGTCTAAGTCTCCCTTTAAGTCCCTTAACAAGTCTTTTAAATAAGCTGGTGCCCTGTAATTGGGTGCATATACATTGATAATCGTTATATCTTTCTGTTGAGTGGATCCCTTAATCATTATATAGTGCCCCTCTTTGTCTCTCCTAACAGTTTTTGTGGAAAAGTTTATGTTGTCCGATATTAAGATGGCTACGCCCGCTCTTTTTCATTTCTGTTGGCATGGTATATCTTTTTCCAGCCTTTCACTTTCAGCCTATATGGATCATTGTTGGATAGATGGGTTTCTTGTAAGCAGCAAAAAGATGGGTTTTGTTCCTTAACCCAATCAGCCAATTGGTGTCTTTTAATTGGACAGTTCAAGCCATTAACATTCAATGTGACTATTGAGAAGGAGTAACTTTGTCCTGCCATTTGCCAAAGATACTTTCTAATATATGGTTTGAGATTCCTGTGATCTTTTGGTGTGAGGTTTCCTTCCTTTATCTTCTTTCATATTGGTGACCGTGTTTCTGTGTTTCTGTATGTAACACATCTTTAAGCATCTTTTTTTTAGGGCTGGACGAGTGGCGACAAATTCTTTCAATTTCTGTTTGCTGTGAAAGGTCTTTATTTCACCTTCATTCACAAATGAGAGCTTTGCATGACATAATATTCTGGGTTGGCCGTTTTTCTCTCTTAGTACCTGGGATATGTCTTGCCATTCTCTCCTAGCTTGTAGGGTTTCTGAAGAGAAGTCAGCTGTGAGTCTAATTGGAGATCCTCTGAGAGTAATCTGGCGTTTCTCTCTTGCACATTTTAAGATCTTTTCTTTATGTTTCACTGTGGTGAGTTTGATTACAACGTGTCGTGGTGAGGATCTCTTTTGGTCATGTTTATTAGGGGTTCTATGAGCTTCCTGTACTATGATGTCTCTGTCCTTCTCCAAACCTGGGAAATTTTCTGCTAGTATCTCACTAAAAAGGCCTTCTAATCCTTTCTCCCTCTCCATGCCTTCAGGAACTCCTAGGACCCGAATGTTCAGCTTTTTAATGGTATCCTGTAGATTCCCGACAATATTTTTTAGATTTCTAATTTCCTCTTCTTTTCTTTGGTTTGCCTGTTTCCTTTCCTGTTCTCTGTCTTCTAAGTCTGATATTCTCTCTTCTGCTTCACCCATTCTGAACGGGGCCATCAAAGAAGGAGGTACCTTTCTCCGAAGGGAGGAGAGAACTTCCACTTTGACTATGACCCTATCAGAATAAGATTAAAGTCAGCAAACTCTAAAGGCTTCCATAGCCATGGCAACTCATGACTAGAGCCTAGGGAGATTACTGACGCCATGAACAGGAGTGTCAAATTGTTAAATCAGCAACAGGAGTCACTGTGTACTTACACCCCATGTGGGATCTGTCCTTAATGTGTTGTCTAATGTGAATTGATGCTATAACTAGTACTGAAACAGTACTTTTATACTTTGTGTTTCTGTGTGGGTACAAACTGATGAGGTCTTCACTAATTATATACTGAATTGATCTTCTGTATATGAAGAGATTTGGAAATGAAAAAACAACCTGGTGTTAAATTGGAAATGCCATAGAAAATTTATTAATTTTTATAAAAAAACTATTATGTAGTATCTCTGATTTAATGTGCTGTACATTGTTATTTAATGCTATAATTAGTACTCCAATGGTAGTTTTTTCACTTTGTGTTGCTATATGGGCAAACTGTTGAAATCTTTACCTAATATGTACTAAACTGATCTTCTGTATACAAAGAGAATTGAAAATGAATCTTTACATGAATGGAAGGGGAAAGGGAGCGGGAAAGAGGAGGGTTGCGGGCGGGAGGGAAGCTATGGGAGGGGGGAAGCCATTGTAATGCATAAGCAGTACTTTGGAAATTTACATTCATTAAATAAAAAAAGTCATCCATATAAAGAGATATATCATGTTTGTTTGCCGCAGTTCCTCTAGCTTTCTCCCTAGAAAATATGAATCTGTAGAGCTGGTGTCTCCACGTGGAACTAATTAGTGTTTCCAAGCTCAAAATAAACTGTTCCCTGATAAAAATCATTCAAAACAATAAAGTCCGTGGATAATGTCAGGAATACACAAACCCAGAGGCTGTAGCAATATCTGGGATTGAGTTAGCCAAAACAGAACCGGATATTTCTAGTTTCATCCAGACATATCCGGACAAACTCCTGTGGAATTCCTAAGCAATGGACCGAGAATATCACAGGAAAAATAGTTCGGATAAAAGGAAAGTCTTTTCGTTAGGCCAATACATAAAATGTCATTTATACAAACAGAAATATCATGTTTCTTTGCCGCAGTTCCTCTTCTTTCTCCCTAGAAAATACGAATGTGTAGAGGTGGTGTCTCCATGTAGAACCAATTACTGTATCCAAGCTCTAATTAAAATGTTCCCTGATAAAAAAAATTCCAAACAATAAAGCCCGTGGATAATATCAGGAATAAACAAACACAGAAGCTTTAGCAATATTTCGGATTGAGTTAGCCAAAACACAATCAGATATTTCTAGTTTCATCCAGGCAATCCAGACAAAGTGATGTGGAACTGGTATGCAATGGGCTCAGATAATCACAGTCAAACTGGTTTTGGAGACTAGCAAAGTATTTTCTTAGGCAAGTGCATAAAATGTCATCTACACCAACACAAATATCATGTTTCTTTGCAGCAATTGCTGTAGTTTTCTACCAAGAAAACACAAATGAATGAGTTTGAGTCTACATGTGGAACTAATTAGAGTTTCCCAGCATCAAAGAAAATATTCCCTGCTTAAATTCATTCAAAACCATAAAGTCCATTGATAATATCAAAAAACACAAAGCAGAGCCTGTAGCAAAATCTGGGATTGAGTTAGCCATAACACAGAGGATATTTGTGGTTTCATCCAGTCATATCCAGACAAAGCGGTGTGGAATTCGTATGCAATGGATCAAGTAAATCACAGTAAAAATGGTTTTGGAGAAAAGCAAATCTTTTCATTAGCCAAGTGTATAAAATATCATCTATTCAAACAGAAATATCATGTTTGTTTGCCGCAGTTCTTCTAGATTTCTCCCTAAAAAATACGAATGTGCAGAGCTGGTGTCTCCATGTGGACTATTTAGTATTTATATGGTACAAAATGAAATGTTCCCTGATAAAAACACTCAAAACAATAAAGTCCATCGATAATATCCAGAAAACACAAATACAGATGCTTTCACAGTATTTTGGATTGAGTTAGCCAAAACACAACCAGATATTTCTGGTTTCATCCAGGCATATCCGGACAAACTGGTGTGGAATTCATATGCAATGGACCGAGAACATCATAGTAAAAATGGTTTTGGAGAGAAGCAAAGTCTTTTCATTAGGCAAGTGCTTTAAATGTCATCTATACAAACAGAAATATCATGTTTGTTTGCCATAGTTACTCTAGTTTCTCCCTAGAAAATACGAATGTGTAGAGCTGGTGTCTACATGTGGAGTTAACTACTGATTCCCAGCACAAAATTAAATGTTCTCTGATAAAAAACATTCAAAACAATAAAGCCTGTCGATAATATCCAGGAAACATTATCACAGAGCCTGTAGCAATATCTGGGATTGAGTTAGCCAAAACACAACCGGATAATTCTGGTTTCATCCAGGCAGAGCCGGACAAAGTGGTGTGGAATTCGTATATATTGGAACGAGACAATCACAGTATAAATGGTTTTGAAAAAAAGCAAAGTGTTTTTGTTAGCAAAATGTATAAAATTTCATCTATTCAAACAGAAATATCATGTTTGTTTGCCGCAGTTCCTCTAGCTTTTCACTAGAAAATATGAATTTGCAGAGCTGGTGTCTCCATATGGAACCAATTTGTGTTTGTATGGTACAAAATTAAATGATCCCTGATAAAAACATACAAAAAATAAAGTCATTGATAATATCCAGAAAACACAAACACATTAGCTGTAGCAATATCTGGGATTGAGTTAGCCAAAACACAACTGGATATTTCTGGTTTCATTCAGGCATATCAGACAAAGTGGTATTGAATTCATATAAAATGGATTGAGACAATCACTGTGAAACTGGTTTTGGAGAAAAGCAAAGTCTTTTCATTAGGCAAGTGCATAAAATGTCATCTATACACACAGAAATATCAAGTTTGTTTGCCGGAGTTCCTCTAGCTTTCTCCCTAGAAAATACGAATGTGTATATCTTCTGTCTCCATGTGGAGTAACCAGTGTTTCTACGGTACAAAATTAAATGTTCCCTGATAAAAACACTCAAAACAATAAAGTCCATCGATAATATCCAGAAAACACAAACACAGATGCTTTCACAGTATTTTGGATTGAGTTAGCCAAAACTCAACCGGATATTTCTGGTTTCATCCAGTCATATCCGGAAAAAGTGGTGTGGAATTCGTATGCAATGGACCAAAAAAATCACATCAGAAATGGTCTTGGAGAAAAGCATAGTCTTTTCATTAGGCAAGTGCATAAAATGTCATCTAGACAAACAGAAATATCATGTTTGTTTACCGCAGTTCCTCTACCTTTCTCCCTAGAAAATACAAATATATAGAGTTGCTGTCTCCATGTAGAATCAATTAGATTTTCCAAGCACAAAATTAAATGTTCCCTGATAAAAAAAAAACATTCAAAACAATAAAGTCTGTTGGTAATATCCAGAAAACACAAACACAGAGGCTGTAGCAATATCTGGGATAGAGTTAGCCAAAGTACAACCAGATATTTCTGGTTTCATACAATCATATCCGGACAAACTGGTGTGGAATTCGTATGCAATGGACCTAGAAAATAATCGTAAAAATGGTTTTGGAGAAAAGCAAAGTCTTTTCATCAGGAAGTGCATAAAATGTCATCTACACACACAGAAATATCATGTTTTTTTGCCACAGTTCCTCTAGCTTTCTACCTAGAAAATACGAATGTGTAGAGCTGGAGTCCCCATGATGAACCAATTAGTGTTTCTACAGTACAAAATTAAATGTTCCCGGATAAAAGCATTCAAAACAATAAAGTCCATCATAATATCCATAAAACACAAACACAGAGGCTTTCACAGTATTTCGGATTAAGTTAGCCAAAACAAAACCGGATATTTCTGGTTTCATCCAGTCATATCCGGACAAACTGGTGTGGAATTCATATGCAATGGACCGAGAAAATCACAGTAAAAATGGTTTTGGAGAAAAGCAAAGTCTTTTCATTAGGCAAGTGCATAAAATGTCATCTAGAAAAACAGAAATATCATGTTTGTTTGCCGTAGTTCCTCTAGCTGTCTCCCTAGAAAACATGAATGTGTAGAGCTGGTGTCTCCATGTGGAAACAATTAGTCTTTCAACGGTAAAAATTAAATGTTCCCTGATAAAAAACATTGAAAACAATAAAGTCTGTGGATAATATCACGAATGCATAAACACAGAGGCTGTAGCAATATATGGGATAGAGTTAGCCAAAACAAAACCGGATATTTCCTGTTTCATCCAGTCATATCCGGACAAACTGCTTAGAATACGTATGCAACGGACCGAGAAAATCACAGTAAAAAAGGTTTTGGAGAAAAGCAAAGTCTTTTCGTTAGGCAAGTACAAAAAATGTCATCTAGACAAACAGAAATAGATGTTTGTTTGCCGCAGTTCCTCTAGCTTTCTCCCTAGAAAATACAAAAGTGTAAAGCTGGTGTCCCCATGATTAACCAATTAGTGTTTGTATGGTACAAAATTAAATATTCCCTTCTAAAAACATTCAAAACAATAAAGTCCATCATAATTTCCAGAAAACACAAACACAGAGGCTTTCACAGTATTTGGGTTTGAGTTAGCCAAAACAAAACCAGATATTTCTGGTTTCATCCAGTCGTATCCGGACAAAGTTGTGTGGATTTCGTATGCAATGTACTGAGAACAAACAGGACAAATGGTTTGGAGAAAAGCGAAGTCTTTTCGTTAGTCAAGTGCATAAAATATCATCTAGACAAACAAAAATATCATGTTTGTTTGCCTCAGTTCCTCTAGCTTTCTCACTAGGAAATACGAATGTGTAGAGCTGGTGTCTCTATGTGGAACCTATTAGTGTTTCCAAGCACAAAATTAAATGTTCTCTGAAAAAAAAACATTGAAAAATATAAAGTCCATCGATAATATCCAGAAAACACAAACACAGAGTCTTTCACAATATTTCGGTTTGAGTTAGCAAAAAAAACCCGGATATTTCTGGTTTCTTCCAGTCATATCCAGACTTAGTTATTTGGAATTCGTATGCAATGGACCGAGAAAATCACAGTACAAATGGTTTTGGAGAAAAGCAAAGTCTTTTCATTAGGCAAGTGCATATATTGTCATCGATATAAACAGAAATATCATGTTTGTTTGCTGCAGTTCCTCTAGCTTTCTCCCTAGAAAATACGAATGTGCAGAGCTGGTGTCTCCTTTTGGAACCAATTAGTGTTACCAAGTACAAAAATAAATGTTTCCTGAAAAAAAAAAACATTCAAAAAAATGAAGTCCGTGGATAATATAAGGAATACACAAAGACAGAGGCTGTAGCAATATTTCGGATTGAGTTAAGAAAACATAACCAGATATTTCTGGTTTCATCCAGTCACATCCAGACAAACTGGTTTGGAATTCATATGCAATGGACCGAGAAAATCACAGTAAAAAAGGTTTTGGAGAAAAGCAAAGTCTTTTTGTTAGGCAAGTGCATGAAATGTCATCTACACAAACATAAATATCTTGTTTGTTTGCCGCAGTTACTCTAGTTTTCTCACTAGAAAATACGAATGTGTGGAACTGGTGTCTCCATGTGTAACCAATTAGTGATTTAAGCACAAATTAAATGTTCCCTGATAAACATTCAAAACAATAAAGTGTGTGGATTATATCAGGAATGCACAAACACAAGGCTGTAGCAATATCTGGGATTGAATTAGCCAAAACAAAACCGGATATTTCCGGATTCATCCAGTCATATCCAGGAAACTGGTTGGAATTCGTATGCAATGGACCGAGAAAGTCACAGTGAAAATGGTTTTGGAGAAAAGCAAAGTTTTTTTTTATTAGGTAAGTAGATAAAATATCATCGATACAAACAGAAATATCATGTTTGTTTTCCACAGTTCCTCTAGCTTTCTCCCTAGAAAATACGAATGTGCAGAGCTGGTGTCTCCATGCAGAACCAACTAGTGTTTCCAAGCACAAAATTAAATGTTCCCTGAAAAAAACATTCAAAACAATAAAGTCTGTGGATAATATCAGGAATACACAAACACGGAGGCTGTAGCAATACTTCGGATTGAGTTAGCCAAAACACAACCGGATATTTCTGGTTTCATCCAGTCATATCCGGACAAACTGGTGTGGAATTCGTATGCAATGGACCGAGAAAATCACAGTTAAAATGGTGTTGGAGAAAAGCAAATTCTTTTCATTAGGCAAGTGCATAAAATGTCATCTATACAAACAGAAATATCATGTTCATTTGCCGCAGTTCCTCTAGCTTTCACACTAGCAAATAAGAATGTGAAGAGCTGTTGTCTCCATGTGGAAACAATTAGTGTTTCCAAGCAAAAATTAAATGTTCCTTAATAAAAAACATACAAAACAATAAAGTCCATCGATAATATCCGGAAAACACAAACACAGAGGCTTTCACAATATTTGGGATTGAGTTAGCCAAAACACAACCGGATATTTCTGGTTTCATCCAGTCATATCCGGACAAACTGTTGTGGAATTCATATGCAATGGACCGAGAAAATCAGATTAAAATGGTTTTGGAGAAAAGCAAAGTCTTTTCATTAGGCAAGTGTATAAAATGTCATCGATACAAACATGAATGTCATTTTTTTTGGCCGCAGTTCCTCTAGCTTTCTCCCTAGAAAATACGAATGTGTAGAGCTGGTGTCTCCATGTGGAACCAATTAGTGTTTCAACGGTATAAAATTAAATGTTCCCTGATAAAAAACTTTCAAAAAAATAAAGTCTGTGGATAATATCAGGAATACACAAACACATAGGTTGTAGCAATATCTGGGATTGAGTCAGCCAAAAGAAAACCGAATATTTCCGGTTTCATCTAGTCATATCCGGAAAAACTGGTATGGAATTCGTATGCAATCAACCTAAGAAAATCACAGTAAAATGGTTTTGGGGAAAAGCAAATTCTTTTCGTTAGGCAAGTGCATAAAATGTCATCTAGACAGGAATTCGTATGCAATCAACAGAGAAATTTTCATCTAGACAAAAAGAAATATCATGTTTGTCTGCCGCAGTTACTCAGGCTTTCTTTTTGAAAATACGAACGAGTAGAGCTGGTGTCCCCATGATGAACCAATTAGTGTTTCTATGGTACAAAAATAAATGTTCCCTGATAAAAATACTCAAAACAATAAAGTCCATCGATAATATCCAGAAAACACAAACACAGAGGCTGTAGCAATAATTCGGATTGAGTTGGCAAAAACACAACCGGATATTTCTGGTTTCATCCAGTCATATGCGGACAAACTGGTGTGGAATTCGTATCCAATGGAGCGAGAAAATCACAGTACAAATGGTTTTGGAGAAAAGCAAAGTCTTTTCGTTAGGCAAGTGCATAAAATGTCATCTATACAAACAGAAATATCATTTTTTTTGTTGCGGTTCCTCTAGCTTTCTCCCTAGAAAATAGTAATGTGTAGAGCTGGTGTCCTATGTGTAAACAATTAATGTATCTAAGCTCAAAATAAATTATTCCCCGATAAAAAACATTCAAAACAATAAAGTCCATCGATAATATCCAGAAAACACAAACACAGAGGGTTTCACAATATTTCGGATTGAGTTAGCCAAAACAAAACCGGATATTTCTTTTTTATCCAGTCTTATCCGGACAAAGTGGTATAGAATTCGTATGCAATGGACCCTAAAATTCACAGTAAAAATGGTTTTGGAGAAAAAGCAAACTCTGTTTGTTAGGCAAGTGCATAAAATGTCATCGATACAAACAGAAATATCATGTTTGTTTGCCGCAGTTCCTCTAGAATCCTCCCTAGAAAATACGAATGTGTAGAGCTGGTGTCTCCATTTAGAACCAATTAGTGTTTCATAGGAGAAATTAAATAGTCCCTGATAAAAAACATTCAAAACAATAAAGTCCATGGATAAATCAGGATACACAAACACAGAGGCTGTAGCAATATTTAGGATTGAGTTAGGCATAAAAAACCAGATATTTCCGGTTTCATCCAGTCATATGAGGACAAAGTGGTGTGGAATTCGTATGCAATGGACTGAGAAAATTACAGTAAAAAAGGATTTGGAGAAAAGCAAAGTCTTTTCGTTAGGCAGGTACATAAAATGTCATCGATACAAACATAAATGTCAGGTTTGATTGCAGCAGTTCCTCTAGCTTTCTCCCTAGAAAATACGAATGTATAGAGCTGGTGTCTCCATGTAGAAACAATCAGTTTTTCAAGGGTATAAAATTAAATGTTCCCTGATTAAAAATATTCAAAAAAATAAAGTCTGTGGATAATATCAGGAATACACAAACACAGAGTCTGTAGCAATATCTGGGATTGAGTTAGCCAAAACAAAACCGAATATTTCCGGTTTCATCCAGTCATATCCGGACAAAATAGTGTGGAATTCGTATGCAATGGTCCGAGAAAATCACAGTAAAAATGGGTTTGGAGAAAAGAAAAGGCTTTTCGTTAGGCAAGTGCATAAAATGTCATCTAGAAAAACAGAAATATCATGTTTGTTTGCCGCAGTTCCTCTAGCTTTCTCAAATGAAAATACGAATGTGCAGAGCTGGTGTATTGATGTGGAACCAATTACTCTATCCAAGCTCAAAATTAAATGTTCCCAGATAAAAAACATTCAAAACAATAAAGTCCGTTGATAATATCCAGAAAACACAAACACAGAGGCTGTAGCAATATCTGGGATTGAGTTTGCCAAAACAAAACCAGATATTTCCGATTTCATCCAGTCATATCCAGACAAACTGGGGTGGAATTCGTATGTAATGGACCATTGAAATCACAGTAAAAATAGTTTTGGAGAAAAGCAAAGTCTTTTTGTTAGGCGAGTGCAGAAAATGTCAACCATACAAAAAGGAATATCATGTTTGGTTGCTGCAGTTCCTCTAGCTTTCTCCCTAGAAAATACGAATATGTAGAGCTGGTGTTCCCATGATGAACCAATTGGTGTTTCTACGGTACAAAATTAAATATTCCCTGATAAAATCATTCAAAAAATAAGTCCCTCGATAATATCCAGAAAACACAAACACAGAGACTGTAACAACATTTCGGATTGAGTTAGCCAAAACACAACCGGATATTTCTGGTTTCATCCAGTCATATCCGGAGAAAGTGGTGTGGAATTCGTATGCAATGGACTGAGAAAATCACAGTAAAAATGGTTTTGGAGAGAAGCAAAGTCTTTACTTTAGGCAAGTGCATAAAATGTCATCTATACAAACAGAAATATCATGTTTGTTTGCCACAGTTCCTCTAGCTTTCTCCGTAGAAAATACGAATGTGTAGAGCTGGTGTCCCCGTGATGAACCAATTAGTGGTTCAACGGTACAAAATGAAATGTTCCCTGAAAAAAAACATTCAAAACTATAAAGTCCATCGATAATATCCAAAAAACACAAACACAGAGGCTTTCACAATATTTCAGATTGAGTTAGCCAAAACACAACCGGATATTCTGTTTCCATCCAGTCATATCCGGACAAAGTTCTGTGGAATTCATATGCAATGGTTCGAGAAAATCACAGTAAAAATACTTTTGGAGAAAGAAAAGTCTTTTTGTTAGGCAAGTACAGAAAATGTCATCGATAGAAACAGAAATATCATGTTTCTTTGCCGCAGTTCCTCTAGCTTTCTCCCTAGAAAATCCGAATGTGTAGAGCTAGTGTCTCCATTTGGAACCACTTAGTGATTCCAAGCACAAATTAAATGTTCCCTGATAAAACACATTCAAAACAATAAAGTCTGGGGATAATATCAGGAATACACAAACACAGAGGCTGTAGCAATAGCTGGGATTGAGTTAGCAAAAAAAAAATTGGATATTTCCAGTTTCATCCAGTCATATCCGGACAAACTGGTGTGGAATTTGTATGCATTGGACCGAGAAAATCACAGCTAACATGATTTTTGAGAAAAGCAAAGTCTTTTCGTTAGGCAAGTGCATAAAATGTCATCTATACAAACAGAAATATCATGTTTGTTTGCCACAGTTCCTCTAGCTTTCTCCCTAGAAAATACGAATGTGTAGAGCTGGTGTCTCCATGTGGAACCAATTAGTTTTTCCAAGCACAAAATTAAATGTTCCCTGAAAAAAAAAACATTGAAAAAAATAAAGTCTGTGGATAATATCAAGAATATGCAAACACAGAGGCTAAGCAATATTTCGGATTCAGTTAGCCAAAGCACAACCGGATATTTTTGGTTTCATCCAGTCATATGCAGACAAAGTAGCCTGGAATTCGTATGCAACGGACTGAGAAAATCACAGTTAAAATGGTTTTGGAGAAAAGCAAAGTGTTTTCGTTAGGCAAGTGCATAAAATCTCATCTATACAAACAGAAATATCATGTTTGTTTGTCGCAGTTCCTCTAGCTTTCTCCCTAGAAAATACGAATGTCTAGAGCTAGTGTCTGCATGTGGAAGCAATTAGATTTTCTACGGTAAAAAATTAAATGTCCCATGATAAAAAACATTCAAAACAATAAAGTCTATTGATAATATCCAGATAACACAAACAAAGAGGCTTTCACAATATTTTGAATTGAGTTACCCTAAATACAACCATATATTTCTGGTTTTATCAAGTCATATCCTGACAAAGTGGTGTGGAATTCGTGTGGAATGGACAGAGAACATCACAGTAAAATGGTTTTGGAGAAAAGCAAAGACTTTTCATTAGGCAAATGCATAAAATGTCATCTATTCAAACAAAAATATCATGTTTGTTTGCCGCAGTTCCTCTAGCTTTCTCCCTAGAATATACGAATGTGTAGAGCTGGTATCTCCATGTGGAGTCAATTAGTGTTTCCCAGCACAAAATTAAATGTTCACTGATAAAAAAAACATTCAAAATATAAAATCTGTCGATATTATCAGGAAAAAAAAAACACAGATGCTGCAGCAATATCTGGGAATGAGTTAGCCAAAACATAACCGGATAATTCTGGTTTCATCCAGGCAAATCCGGACAAAGTGGGGTGGAATTCATATACAATGGACAGAAAAATCACAGTAAATATGGTTTTGTAGAAAAGCAAAGTCTTTCCTTTAGGCAAGTGCATAAAATGCCATGTATACAAACAGAAATATCATCTTTGTTTGCCACAAATCCTCTGGCTTTCTCCCTAGAAAATACGAATGTGTAGAGCTGGTGTCTCCATGTGGAGTCAACTAGTGTTTCCCAGCACAGAACTAAATGTTCTCTGATAAAAAACATTCAAAATAATACAGTCTGTCAATCATATCCGGAAAGCATTAACACAGAGCCTGTAGCAAGATCTGGCTTTGAGTTAGCCATAACACAGTGGATATTTGTGGTTTCATCCAGTCATATCTGGACAAAGTGGTGTGGAATTCATATGCAATGGACCGAGAAAATCACAGTAAAGAATGGTTTTGGAGAAAAGCAAAGTCTTTTCATTTGGCAAGTGCATAAAATGTCTTCTATACAAACAGAAATATCATGTTTGCTTGCCGCAGTTCCTCTACTTTTTCCCTAGAAAATACGAATGTGTAGAGGTGCTGTCTCCTTGTGGAACCAATTAGAGTTTCCAAGAAGGAAATTAAATGTTCTTGTTTAAAAACTTCAAAACAATAAAGTCTTTTGATAATATCCAGAAAACACAAACACACAGGCTGTAGCAATATCTGGGATTGAGTTAGCCTATACAGAACCGGACATTTCTGGTTTCATCCAGTCATATCCGGACAAAGTCGTCTGAGATTCGTATGCAAAGGACCAAATAAATCAGAGTAAAAATGGTTTTGGAGAAAAGCAAAGTCTTGGGAGAGGCGGCAAGATGGCGGAATAGGAACGGAGCACACGATTAGTCCGGAGAGAGAGACAGGTTAATATAAGTGGAGATACTGCAGGGTCAAGGAAGAGTAGGGGATGAAACAGCATAGGAAACTCTTCCGGAACTAGTGATTCACAGTGTACCTGCGTGGAGAGCGTGGGAGCCCAAGTTCGGGACACCAGCAGCAGACTCAACGCACCAGCGCTGGAACGCGAGGTGAGCCGAACCACAATAGCCCGAGACACCAGCGGGGAAGTGGAAAGAGGAGGCTAGAGGGAACGAGGCTTGAAACTTCGTGGGGAAAAGTTCACCAGGCTAACTAGAAGAGAGAGAGGAAAAAAATAAAAAAAGCGGCAGATACGGACACAAGTTTCTCTCTCTCCGCTCACCTCTCAAAGGCGAGAAAGACAGAGCAGGCGCCATTTTGGACATACGTCATAAGCAGGGCGACCTCAGGTCTGCACCGGCCCTGAGCCTAGCAGAAAAACCTGACTCTGGGGGGAGGGGTGAAATAACAGGAGATTAGCATCTAACTTGGCAACCCAGTGGGAGATTTCAGGAGAATTGGAGCCCACACTGAGGGCAGCAGAGATTCCCTGTGTGGTCCGTGGGAAAGAGCTTCCGATCTCTGGCTCCTGTGGGTATATAATTTGCCTGCTAACTACCTCCAATTACGTTCAGCTGTGCGGAATTACTTCCCTTTTGAATCAAAAAAGAGAGAGATTTACCACACCTAACTTGGGAGTGTCATCTTTGACACACCCTCAGCCCTGAGGAACCAAACACAGCTCTCAGTCCACGCTCATCTCAAGCCTCTAAGGCACCACTGAAAGCAGACAGTCCACTTAATATAGAGCCATAGTGTAACAAGAAAAAACACCACAGTGAAGAAACCAAATATCTCCAACATGCCAAACAACAAACGCAAAAACCGAGGTAACAAGAACAAGGAAGACACTATGACACCCCCAAATGAAAAAGACACCCCAATTCAAGATTATGAAGATGAGGAGATTGAAGAAATACAAGAAGCAGATCTCAAAAAATTGATAAGAACATTAAGAAGTTCTCAAAAACAAATTCTTGAACTACAGAAATCCTTAATGGACAAGGTAGAAAATCTCTCTCGTGAAAATGAAATATTAAGGAGGAATCAAAATGAAATGAAACAACTAGTGGAACAAGAAATGGTGATAATGACGAGAAATCATAATGAAATGAAGAATTCAATAGATCAAATGACAAACACATTAGAGAGCCTTAAAAACAGAATGGGCGAAGCAGAAGAGAGAATATCAGACTTAGAAGACAGAGAACAGGAAAGGAAACAATCAAATCAAAGAAAAGAAGAAGAAATCAGAAATCTAAAAAATACTGTCAGGAATCTACAGGATACTCTTAAAAAACCCAACATTCGGGTTCTAGGAGTACCTGAAGCCATGGAGAGAGAGAAAGGATTAGAAGGCCTTTTTAGTGAGATACTAGCAGAAAATTTCCCAGGTTTGGAGAAAGACAGAGACATCCTAATACAGGAAGCTCATAGAACCCCTAATAAACATGACCAAAAGAGGTCCTCACCACGACACGTCGTAATCAAACTCACCACAGTGAAACACAAAGAAAAGATCCTAAAATGTGCAAGAGAGAAACGCCAGATTACTCTCAGAGGATCTCCAATTAGACTCACAGCTGACTTCTCTTCAGAAACCCTACAAGCTAGGAGAGAATGGCGAGACATAGCCCAGGTGCTAAGAGAGAAAAACTGCCAGCCCAGAATATTATATCCTGCAAAGCTCTCATTTATAAATGAAGGTGAAATAAAGACCTTTCACAGCAAACAGACATTGAAAGAATTTGTCGCCACTCGCCCAGCCCTGCAAAAGATGCTTAAAGATGTGTTACATACAGAAACACAGAAACACGGTCACCAATATGAAAGAAGGTAAAGGTAGGAAACCTCACACCAAAAGATCACAGGAATCTCAAACCATATATTAGAAAGTATCTTTGGCAAATGGCAGGGCAAAGTTACTCCTTCTCAATAATCACATTAAATGTTAATGGCTTGAACTGTCCAGTTAAAAGACACCAATTAGCTGATTGGGTTAAGGAACAAAACCCATCCTTGTGCTGCTTAGAAGAAACCCATCTATCCAACAATGATCCATACAGGCTGAGAGTGAAAGGCTGGAAAAAGATATACCACGCCAACAGAAATGAAAAGAGAGTGGGCGTAGCCATCTTAATATCGGACAACATAAACTTTACCACAAAAACTGTTAGGAGACACAAAGAGGGGCACTATTTAATGATTAAGGGATCCATTCAACAGGAAGATATAATGATTATCAATGTATATGCACCTAATTACAGGGCACCAGCTTATTTAAATGACTTGTTAAGGGACTTAAAGGGAGACTTAGACCCCAATACAATAGTACTGGGGGACTTCAATACTCCACTCTCAGAGACAGATCAACAGGACAGAAGATCAACAAGGAGACAGTAGATTTAAATGACACTATAGCCCAAATGGATCTAACAGATATCTACAGAACATTTCATCCTACATCTAAGGACTTTACATTCTTCTCAGCAGTACATGGAACCTTCTCTAGGATTGACCACATACTAGGCCATAAAGCAAGTCTCAGCAAATTCAAAAGAATTAGAATCATACCATGCAGCTTCTCAGACCACAAAGGAATGAAATTGGAAATTGGCAACTCAGGAATCCCTAGAGCACGTGCAAACACATGGAGATTGAACAACATGCTCCTGAATGAACAACGGGTCATAGAAGAAATTAAAAGAGAAATAAAAAATTTTCTGGAAGTAAATGAGGATAACAGCACAACATACCAAAACCTCTGGGATACAACAAAAGCAGTGTTAAGAGGAAAGTTTATATCAATAGGTGCCTACATCAAGAAATTGGACAGGCACCAAATAGATGAGCTTTCAAGTCATCTCAAGGATCTAGAAAATCTGCAGCAAACCAAACCCAAACCCAGTAGGAGAAGAGAAATAATTAAAATCAGAGAAGAAATCAACAGGATTGAATCCAAAAAAACATTACAAAAATCAGCCAAACGAGGAGCTGGTTTTTTGAAAAAATAAACAAAATTGACACCCCATTGGCCCAACTCACTAAAAAAAGAAGAGAAAAGACCCAAATCAATAGGATCAGAGATGAAATGGGAAACATAACAACAGAAGCCACAGAAATAAAAAGAATCATCAGAAATTACTACAAGGACTTGTATGCCAGCAAACAGGGAAATCTATCAGAAATGGACAGATTCTTGGACACATACAACCTCCCTAAATTGAGCCAGGAAGACATAGAAAACCTAAACAGACCAATAACTGACACAGAAATTGAAGCAGTAATAAAGGCCCTCCCAACAAAGAAAAGCCCAGGACCAGATGGATTCACTGCTGAGTTCTACCAGACATTTAGAGAAGAACTAACTCCAATTCTTCTCAAACTATTCAGAGCAATCGAAAAAGAGGGAATCCTCTCAAATTCTTTCTATGAAGCCAGCATCACCTTAATTCCTAAGCCAGAAAGAGACGCAACATTGAAAGAGAATTACAGACCAATATCCCTGATGAACATAGATGCAAAAATACTCAATAAAATTCTGGCCAATAGAATGCAACAACACATCAGAAAGATCATCCACCCAGACCAAGTGGGATTCATCCCCGGTATGCAGGGATTGTTCAACATTCGCAAAACAATCAACGTAATACACTACATTAACAGACTGCAGAAGAAAAACCATATGATTCTCTCAATAGACGCAGAGAAAGCATTTGATAAAATACAACACCCTTTCATGATGAAAACTCTAAGCAAACTGGGTATGGAAGGAACATTCCTTAATACAATCAAAGCAATATATGAAAAACCCACGGCCAACATCCTATTGAATGGGGAAAAGTTGGAAGCATTTCCACTGAAATCTGGTACCAGACAGGGATGCCCTCTCTCACCACTGCTATTCAATATAGTTCTGGAAGTTTTGGCCAGAGCTATTAGGCAAGAAATAGAAATTAAAGGGATACAAATCGGGAAGGACGAACTCAAACTATCCCTCTTTGCAGATGATATGATTCTTTATTTAGGGGACCCAAAGAACTCTACTAAGAGACTGCTGGAACTCATCGAAGAGTTTGGCAAAGTAGCAGGATATAAAATCAATCCACAAAAATCAACAGCCTTTGTATACACAGGCAATGCCACGGCTGAGGAAGAACTTCTAAAATCAATCCCATTCACAATAGCTACAAAAGCAATCAAATACCTTGGAATAAACTTAACCAAAGACGTTAAACATCTCTACGATGAAAACTACAAAACCTTACAGAAAGAAATAGAAGAGGATACCAAAAAATGGAGAAATCTTCCATGCTCATGGATTGGAAGAATCAATATCATCAAAATGTCTATTCTCCCAAAAGCAATTTTTACATTCAATGAAATACCCATCAAGATCCCGAAGACCTTCTTCTCAGATCTGGAAAAAATGATGCTGAAACTCATATGGAGACACAGAAGACCTCGAATAGCCAAAGCAATCCTGTACAACAAAAACAAAGCCAGAGGCATCACAATACCTGATTTTAGGACATACTACAGGGCAGTTGTTATCAAAACAGCATGGTACTGGTACAGAAACAGATGGATAGACCAATGGAACAGAATAGAAACACCAGAAATCAATCCAAACATCTACAGCCAACTTATATTTGACCAAAGATCCAAATCTAATCCCTGGAATAAGGACAGTCTATTCAATAAATGGTGCTGGGAAAATTGGATTTCCACGTGCAGAAGCTTGAAGCAAGACCCATACCTATCACCTTACACAAAAATTCACTCAACATGGATTAAAGACTTAAATCTACGACCCGAAACCATCAAATTAGTAGAGAGCATTGGAGAAACCCTGCAAGATATAGGCACAGGCAAAGACTTCCTGGAAAATACTCCAACAGCACAGGCAGTCAAAACCAAAATTAACAATTGGGACGGCATCAAATTGAGAAGTTTCTGTACTTCAAAAGAAACAGTCAGGAAAGTGAAGAGGCAACCAACAGAATGGGAAAAAATATTCGCAAACTATACTACAGATAAAGGATTGATAACCAGAATCTACAAAGAAATCAAGAAAATCCACAACAACAAAACAAACAACCCACTTAAGAGATGGGCCAAGGACCTCAATCGACATTTTTCGAAAGAGGAAATCCAAATGGCCAACAGACACATGAAAAAATGTTCAAGATCACTAGCAATCAGAGAAATGCAAATCAAAACCACAATGAGGTTCCATCTCACCCCGGTTAGAATGGCTCACATTCAGAAATCTACCAACAACAGATGCTGGAGAGGATGTGGGGAAAAAGGGACACTAATCCACTGTTGGTGGGAATGCAAACTGGTTAAGCCACTATGGAAGTCTGTCTGGAGATTCCTCAGAAACCTGAACATAGCCCTACCATAGAACCCAGCCATCCCACTCCTTGGAATTTACCCAAAGGAAATTAATTTGGCAAATAAAAAAGCCATCTGCACATTAATGTTTATTGCAGCTCAATTCACAATAGCTAAGACCTGGAACCAACCCAAATGCCCATCAACAGTAGACTGGATAAAGAAATTATGGGACATGTACTCCATAGAATACTATACAGCAGTAAGGAACAATGAAACCCAGTCATTTGCAACAAGATGGAAGGATCTGGAAAACATCATGCTGAGTGAATTAAGCCAGTCCCAAAGAGAAAAATATCATTTGTTTTCCCTGATCGGTGACAACTGAGCGCCAAAGGGGAAACCTGTTAAGTGAAATGGATACTATAAGCAACAATGAACTGATCAGCTCCTGTCCTGACTTTAGATGTACAATGTAATACTTTATCCTTTTTAGTATTTGTTGTTGTGGTGGTGGTTCTAGTACTATTGGTTGAACTCAGTAATTAACACACAATTATTCTTAGGTGTTTAAATTTTAACTGAAAAGTGATCCCTGTTAAATCTAAGAGTGGAAAAAGAGAGGGAGGAGATGAAGAGCTATAGGTTATTTAACTATGTGCTTATTTTCAAAGACTTGAATAATCACCTTGTAACAATGATCAGATTTGGTCTATGTTATGTCATGATTTTAAGGAATCTTATTTCAACCAGATATTTTGGATTTTGATATTGGTCTATTATGCTATGTTATATGTGCGTACATATTGTATGTCCACATGGGGAAATTTTATTAAGAGTTTTATTTTAAATGGCTTTTAGATAAGATTGTCCATAAATTTAAGCTGCTAAAATCAATCAAAGATACATTTTAATTTGTATGACCTGAATCTTTGTATCATATGTTTTAAACTTGTTGGTAGAAAGAAACTAAAAACATTTTATATGGTTGTGCTTAAGTTTACTGGTTAAACAAACTACACCATGTTAGATATTTAAGAGGTGTTTTCAAATACATGATTCTTAAAATTTATAGAAGTCATTGGACCTTCCGGTAAATGTTTTGTTAAGTTCTTATCTAAGGGTTGAAACGGCTTGCTAAGTATTCATGTGATATTGCTATTGTCAGCAAATGATCTAGGACTTGCTCCCTCATTTCTCTATTCTAAGCCCAACTTGTTCTTTCACTTCTCTATTCTCCTCAAGGTAGGGAACTAATTCTATTATGAAGGAATCTGTAGGATGCACAATTTAATCTTTAGACCTTATAAGAGATGGCTAACATTTTTCTGTAATAGCATAGCCAAAATAAGAACTTAACTAATAATCTCATAGCTAGATTCACATCGCCATCAGCGAAGTATACAGTAAGTAGAAAAAAAAAACCTCCCTTTCAGACCAAAGGGAAAGAAAGTTTTAAAGTGAGAATATAATTTTCCTCATGGGCATTGTCTACCTTAGAAAAACTACTACAGAACATGCCTGTGACTGTAGACTTGTAGTTCAGGCCACCAAAGATTAGAGATGGGACACGGGCACTCCCTTGACTTGCATCCTCTGGTCTGCTTTAACACAAACCAGGAGGAAAAGAAAGCTAGGCATCAGAAGCAATGGGTGGCAGGCCTATTAATGGCTGATCTGTACAGTGATCTGCCCTCAAGGAGACCCAACAGGCCAGTCCACTGCAGTGGCTTTCAATGTGGTAAGCCTGGGCTTCAGCAGAAGTCAGCTTGTGAAGAGCCCTGGCAGCTCTGCCAAGAGTTGGATCACTGGAAATGGACCTGGCCTGGAGTCGAAGGATGCCCAGGTCAGAGCCACAGATCTTATTGGCTCTAAGCTGAAAAGCCCTTCACTCAGCCCAACTTCCAAAGTGACCACTGCAGTTGAGGGGACAGCCAAATAGGGTCAGCAACATTGCAGGCAGAACTGTAAATTTCTTGTTAGAGATGCCACCTGCCTTTACCTGGCCAGCTCTCCTCCCAGCCCAGCCAAGTCATGAAAGTCAACAGAGTGCCTTCCCCTAGGAGGTTCACACCTCCCTTAGGATATACCCCATGTGAAGAGATAGATAGGTCTGGGCCTCTGAATTTACAAGGCCTAAAGCCCACCAGATTATTATCAAGCCCATTCTGTCAGGTTCTATTTGCCTCTCAATCAGAAAAATTACTTGTAGCTTAGACAGCACCTTTCTTAGCTCCTCTAATAATGACTCTGTCCTTTGTTCTAGGCCCTGTCTAGTGCACTTGGGCCTAATTCCTTTGTAATCATAACCTCTACTCTACCACCAATGGCTCTACTCCAAACCTGTGTGTACTGATGGTCCTCTTCACCACTTAATGCTGTATAATTGTTCAAACATGGTAAATGCCACTCTTAGGATCATTGGTTACTATCCTCACTCTGTCTTGTATGACCTTGTCTAAATATGATCAGAGTCGGCAAACTTGGAAGGCTTCCATAGCCTTGGCAACTCATGACGACAGCCTAGGGTGGTTACTGGCGCCATAAACTAGAGTGTCAATTTGTTGAGTCAACAACAGGAGCCACTGTGCGCTTGCTCCTCATGTGGGATCTCTGTCCTTAATGTACTGTACATTTTGATTTAATGCTGTAACTAGTACTCAAACAGTATGCTTCACTTTGTGTTTCTATGTGGGTGCAAACTGTTGAAGTATGTATACTAAATTGATCCTCTGTATATAAATAGAATTGAAAATGAATCTTGATGTGAATGGAAAGGGAGAGGGAGCGGGAGAGGGGAGGGTTGCGGGTGGGAGGGAAATTATGGGAAGGGGAAGCCATTGTAATCCATAAGCTGTATACTGGAAATTTATATTCATTAAATAAAAGTTAAAAAAAAGAAAAGAAAACAAAAGTCTTTTCGTTAAGCAAGTGCTTAAAATGTCATCTCTACTAACAGAAATATCATGTTTGTTTCCCGCAGTGCCTCTAGCTTCCTCCCTTGAAAATATGAATGTGTAGAGCTGGTGTCTCCATGTGGAGTCAACTAGTGTTTCTAGGGTACAAAATAAAATGCCCGGAGATAAAAACACTCAAAACAATAAAGTCCATTGAGAATATCCAGAAAACACAAACTCAGAGCCTGTAGCAATATCTGGAATTGAGTTAGCCAAAACACAAGAGGATATTTTTTGTTTCATCCAGGCATATCCGGACAAAGTGCTGTGGAACTGGTATGCAGTGGACTCAGATAATCACCCTCAAACTGGTTTGGAGAAACTCTTTTTCTTGGCCAAGTGTATAAAAAGTCATGTTTGCAAATATCAATATCCTGTTTGTTTGCAACGATTGCTCTCGCTTTCTGAGTAGAAAACACAAATGTGAACACGTTGTGCCTGCATATGGAATCACTTAACATTTCCAGCACAAAAAAGAATTTCTTCTACTGAAATTCATTCTAAAACGTAAAGTCCATTGATAATATCCAGAAAACACAAACACAAAGTTTGTAGCAAGATCTGGGATTGAGTTAGCCATAACACAAGAGGATATTTCTGGTTTCATCCAGGCATATCCACACAAAGTGCTGTAAAACTGGTATGCAATGGACTCAGATAATCACAGTCAAACTGGTTTTGGAAAATAGCAAATTATTTTCTTAGGCAAGTGCATAAAATGTCATCTACACCAACACGAATATCATGTTTGTTTGCAGCAATTACTGTAGTTTTCTGCCTAGAGAGCACGAATGTGTTGAGTATGAGTCTCCATGTGGAACTAATTATTGCTTCCCAGCATCAAAGAAAATATTCCCTGCTTAAATTCATTCAAAACCATAAAGTCCATTGATAATATCAAAAAACACAAAGCAGAGCCTGTAGCAAGATCTAGGATTGAGTTTGCCATAACACAAGAGGATATTTGTGGTTTCATCCAGTCATTTCCAGACAAAGTGTTGTGGAACTGGTATGCAATGGACTCAGAAAATCACCCGCAAACTGGTTTTGGAGAAAAGCAAACTCTTTTTCTTGGCCAAGTGTATAAAAAGTCATGTTTGCAAATATCAATATCCTGTTTGTTTGCAACCATTGCTCTAGCTTTCTGAGTAGAAAACACAAATGTGAACACGTTGTGCCTGCATATGGAATCATTAACATTTCCAGCACAAAACAGAATTTCTTCAAAGAAATTCATTCTAAAACATAAAGTCCATTGATAATATCCAGAAAACACATACACAGAGGTTGTAGCAAGATCTGGGATTCAGTTAGCCATAACACAAGAGGATATTTCTAGTTTCATCCAGTCATTTCCCCACAAAGTGCTGCAAAACTGGTATGCAATGGACTCAGATAATCACAGTCAAACTGGTTTTGGAGAATAGCAAAGTATTTTCTTATGCAAGTGCATAAAATGTCATCTACACAAACACAAATATCATGTTTCTTTGCAGCAATTCCTGTAGTTTTCTGCCTAGACAGTACGACTGTGTTGAGTTTGTGTCTCCATGTGGAACTAATTAGTGCTTCCCAGCACCAAAGAAAATATTCCCTGCTTAAATTCATTCAAAGCCATAAAGTCCACTGATAATATCAAAAAACACAAAGCAGAGCCTGTAGCAAGATCTGGGATTGAGTTTGCTATGACTCAAGATGATATTTCTGGTTTCATCCAGTCATTTCCAGACAAAGTGTTGTGGAACTGTTATGCAATGGACTCAGAAAATCATCCTCAAACTGGTTTTGGAGAAAAGCAAAGTCTTTTTCTTGGCCAAGTGCCTAAAAAGTCATGTTTACTAATATAAATATCCTGTTTGTTTGCAATGATAGCTCTAGCTTTCTGCGTAGAAAACACAAATGTGAACATGTTTGGCCTGCATATGAAACCAATTAGCATTTCCAGCACAAAACAAAATTTCCTCTACTGAAATTCATTCTAAAACGTAAAGTCCATTGATAATATCCAGAAAACACAAACACAAAGGTTGTAGCAAAATCTGGGATTAAGTTAGCCATAACACAAGAGGATATTTCTGGATTCATCCAGGCATATCCAGACAAAGTGCTGTGGAACTGGTATGCAATGGACTCACATAATCACAGTCAAACTCGTTTTGGAAAATAGCAAAGTATTTTCTTAGGAAAGTGCATAAAATGTCATCTATACCAACACAAATATCATGTTTCTTTGCAGCAATTGCTGTAATTTTCTGCCTAGACAGCACGAATGTGTTGAGTTTGTGTCTCCATGTGGAACTAATTAGTGTTTCCCAGCACCAAAGAAAATATTCCCTGCTTAAATTCATTCAAAACCATAAAGTCCATTGATAATATCAAAAAACACAAAGCAGAGCCTGTAGCAAGATCTGGGATTGAGTTAGCCATAACACAAGAGGATATTTGTGGTTTCATCCAGAAATTTCCAGACAAAGTTTTGTGGAAATGGTATGCAATGGACTCAGAAAATCACCCTCAAACTGTTTTTGGAGAAAAGCAAACTCTTTTTCTTGGCCAAGTGTATAAAAAGTCATGTTTGCAAATATCAATATCCTGTTTGTTTGCAACGATTGCTCTAGCTTTCTGCGTAGAAAACACAAATGTGAACATATTGTGCCTGCATATGGAATCATAGCATTTCCAGCACAAAACAGAATTTCTTCTACAGAAATTCATTCTAAAACGTAACGTCCATTGATAATATCCAGAAAACACAAACGCAAAGTTTGTAGCAAGATCTGGGATTGAGTTAGCCATAACACAAGAGGATATTTCTGGTTTCATCCAGGCATATCCACACAAAGTGCTGTAAAACTGGTATGCAATGGACTCAGATAATCACAGTCAAACTGGTTTTGGAGACTAGCAAAGTATTTTCTTAGGCAAGTGCATAAAATGTCATCTACACAAACACAAATATCATGTTTCTTTGCAGCAATTGCTGTAGTTTTCTGCCTAGACAGCACGAATGTGTTGAGTTTGTGTCTCCATGTGGAGCTAATTAGTGCTTCCTAAAACCAAAGAAAATATTCCCTGCTTAAATTCATTCAAAGCCATAAAGTCCATTGCTAATATCAAAAACCACAAAGTAGAGCCTGTAGAAAGATCTGGGATTTAGTTTGCCATAACACAAGAGGATATTTCTGATCTCATCCAGGCATATCCAGACTAAGTGCTGTGGAACTGGTATGCAATGGACTCAGATAATCACACTCAAATTGGTTTTGGAGAAAAGCAAACTCTTTTTCTTGGCCAAGTGCCTAAAAAGTTATGTTCACGAATATAATATCCTGTTTGTTTGCAATGATAGCTCTAGCTTTCTGAGTAGAAAACACAAATGTGAACACGTTTGGCCTGCATATGAAACCAATAGGCATTTCCAGCACAAAACAAAATTTCCTTCTACTGAAATTAATTCTAAAACATAAAGTCCATTGATAATATCAAGAAAACACAAACACAAAGGTTGTAGCAAGATCTGGGATTGAGTTAGCCATAACACAAGAGGATATTTCTGGTTTCATCCAGGCATATCCAGACAAAGTGCTGTGGAACTGGTATGCAATGGACTCAGATAATCACAGTCAAACTGCTTTTGGAGAATAGCAAAGTATTTTCTTAGGCAAGTGCATAAAATGTCATCAACACAAACACAAATATCATGTTTCTTTGCAGCAATTGCTGTAGTTTTCTGCATAGACAGCACGAATGTGTTGAGTTTGTGTCTCCATGTGGAACTAATTAGTGCTTCCCAGCACCAAAGAAAATATTCCCTGCTTAAATTCATTCAAAGCCATAAAGTCCATTGATAATATCAAAAAACACAAAGCAGAGCCTGTAGCAAGATCTGGCTTTGAGTTAGCCATAACACAGTGGATATTTGTGGTTTCATCCAGTCATATCTGGACAAAGTGGTGTGTAATTCGTATGCAATGGATCGAGTAAATCACAGTAAAAATGGTTTTGGAGAAAAGCAAAGTCTTTTCATTAGCCAAGTGCATAAAATGTCATCTATTCAAACAGAAATATCATGTTTGTTTGCCGCAGTTCCTGTAGCTTTCTCCCTAGAAAATACGAATATGTAGAGCTGGTGTCTCCATGTGGAGTCAACTAGTGTTTCCCAGCACAAAATTAAATGTTCCCTGATAAAAATCATTCAAAACAATAAAGTCCGTTGGTAATATCCAGAAAACACAAACACAGAGGCTGTAGCAATATCTGGGATTGAGTTAGCCAAAACAAAACTGGATATTTCTGGTTTCATCTAGTCATATGCGGACAAAGTGTTGTGGCATTCGTATACAATGGACCAAAAAATCACAGTAAAAATGGTTTTGGAGAAAAGCAAATTCATTTCTTTAGGCCAGTGCATAAAATGTCATCTCTACAAACTGAAATATCATGTTTGTTTGCCGCTGTTCCTCTAGCTTTCTCCCTAGAAAATACGAATATGTAGTGCTGGTGTCTCCATGTGGAGTCAACTAGTGTTTCCCAGCACAAAATTAAATGTTCCCTAATTAAAAACATTAAAAATAATAAAGTCTGTTGAAAATATATGGAAATCACAAACACAGAGGCTTTCACAATATTTCGGATTGAGTTAGCCAGAACACAAAAGGATATTTCTGGTTTCATTCAGTCACTTCCCGAAAAACTGTTGTGGAATTCGTATGCAATGGACCAAGAAAATCACAGTAAAAATGGTTTTGAAGAAAAACAAGTCTCTTCCTTTGTCCAGTGCATAAAATGTCATCTATTCAAACAAAAATATCATGTTTGTTTGCCGCAGTTCCTCTAGCTTTCTCCCTAGAAAATACGAATGTGTACAGCTGGTGTCTCCATGTGGAGTCAACTAGTGTTTACCAGCCCAAATCTAAATGTTCTCTCATAAGAAACATTCAAAATAATAAAGTCTGTATATAATATCCGAAACATTAACACAGAGCCTGTAGCAATATCTGGGATTGAGTTAGCCAAACCAAAAACCGATATTTCCGTTTTCATTGAGGCATATCTGGACAAAGAGGTGTGGAATTCGTATACAATGGACCGAGAAAATCACAGTAAAAATGGTTTTGGAGTAAAGCAAAGTCATTTCGTTAGGCAAGTACATAAAATATCATCAATACAGACAAAAATATCATGTTTGTTTGCCGCAGTTCCTCTAGCTTTCTTCCTAGAAAATACGAATATGTAGAGGTGGTGTCTCCATGTGGAACCAATTAGTGTTTCCCAGCAAAAATTAAATGTTCCCTGATAACAAACATTCAAAACAGTTAGGTCTGTCGATAATATCCAGAAAACACAAAAAGAGAGTCCGGCGCCGCGGCTCACTAGGCTAATCCTCCGCCTTGCGGCGCCGGCACACCTGGTTCTAGTCCCGGTCGGGGCACCGATCCTGTCCCCGTTGCCCCTCTTCCAGGCCAGCTCTCTGCTATGGCCCGGGAAGGCAGTGGAGGATGGCCCAAGTGCTTGGGCCCTGCACCAAATGGGAGACCAGGAGAAGCACCTGGCTGCTGGCTTCGTATCAGTGCGGTGCACCAGCCGCAGCGCGCTAAATCTGCAGCCATTGGAGGGTGAACCAACGGTAAAAGGAAGACCTTTCTCTCTGTCTCTCTCTCTCACTGTCCACTCTGCCTGTCAAAAATTAAAAAAAAAAGAAAAAAAAAACAGAGCCTGTGGCAATAGCTGGGATTGAGTTAGCCAAAACACAACCGGATATTTCTGGTTTCATCAAGTCATATCTGGAAAAAGTGGTGTGGAATTCATATGAAATGGACTGAGAAAATTACAATAAAAATTGATATGGATGAAATCAAAATATTTTCTTTAGGCAAGTGCATAAAATGTCATCTATACAAACAGAAATATCAAGTTTCTTTGCCACAGTTCCTCTAGCTTTCTACCTAGAAAATAGGAATGTGTAGCGCTGGTGTCTCCATGTAAACAATTAGTGTTTCGCAGCACAAAATCAAATGTTCCCTGATGAAAAACATTCAAAACAATAAAGTCTGTGCATAATATCAGGAATACACAAACACAGAGGCTGTAGCAATATCTGGGATTGAGTTAGCAAAAACAAAACCGGATATTTCCGGTTTCATGCAGTCATATCCGGACAAACTGGTGTGGAATTCATACGCAATGGACCGAGAAAATCAGAGTAAAAATGATTTTGGAGAAAAGCAAAGTCTTTACATTAGGAAAGTGCATAAAATGTCATCTAGACAAACAGAAATATCATGTTTCTTTTCCGCAGTTCCTCTAGCAGTATCCCTAGAAAATACGAATGTGTAGAGCTCATGTACCCATTAAGAACCAAGTACTGTTTCAACGATAAAAAATTAAATATTCACTGATAAAAACATTCAAAACAATAAAGTCAATCATAATATCCAGAAAACACATACACAGAGGCTTTTACAATATTTCTGATTGAGTTAGCCAAAATACAACACGATATTTCTGGTTCCATCCAGTCATATCCGGACAAACTGGTGTGGAATTCGTATGCAATGGACTGAGAAAATCACAGTAAAAATGGTTTTGGAGAAAAAGCAAAGTGTTTTCATTAGGCAAGTGAATAAAATGTCATCAATACAAACAGAAATATCATGTTTGTTTGCCGCAGTTACTCTAGAATCCTCCCTAGCAAATACGAATGTGTAGAGCTGGTGTCTCCATGTAGAAACAATTAGTGTTTCCAAGCACAAAATTAAATGTTCCCTGAAAAAAAATCATTCTAAAAAATTAAGTCCGTGGATAATATCAGGAATACACAAACACAGAGGCTTTCACAATATTTAGCATTGAGTTAGCCAAAACACAACCAGATATTTCTGGCTTCATCCAGTCATATCCGGACAAAGAGGAGTGGAATTCGTATGCAATGGACCGAGAAAGTCACAGTAAAAATGGTTTAGGAGAAAAGCAAAGTCTATTCATTAGGCAAGTGCATAAAATGTCATCTCTACAAACAGAAATATCATGTTTGTTTGCCGCAGTTCCTCTAGCTTTCTCTGTAGAAAATATGAATGTGTAGAGCTGGTGTCTCCATGTGGAACCAATTAGTGTTTCCAAGCACAAAATTAAATGTTCCCTCAAAAAAAAATTGAAAAAAATAAATTCCGTGGATAATATCAGGATACACAAACACAGAGGATGTAGCAATATTTCAGATTGAGTTAGCCAAAACACAACCGGATATTTCTGGCTTCATCCAGTCATATCTGGACAAACTGGTGTGGAATTCGTATGCAATGCACTGAGAAAATCACAGTAAAAATGGTTTTGGAGAAAAGCAAAGTCTTTTCGTTAGGAAAGTGCATAAAATGTCATCTAGACAAACAGAAATATCATGTTTGTTTGCCGCAGTTCCTCTAGCTTTCTCCCTAGAAAATACGAATGTGTACAGCTGGTGTCTCCATGTGGAACTAATTAGTGTATCCAAGCTCAAAATAAAATGTTCCCTGATAAAAACATTCAAAACAATAAAGTCTTTTGATAATATCCAGAAAACACAAACACAGAGGCTGTAGCAATATCTGGGATTGAGTTAGCCAAAATAAAACCGGATATGTCTGGTTTCATGCAGTCATATCTGGACAAACTGGTGTGGAATTCATATGCAATGGATTGAGAAAATCACAGTAAAAATGGTTTTGGAGAAAAGTAAAGTCTTTTGGTTAGGCAAGTGCATAAAATGACATCTAGACAAACAGAAATATCATGTTTGTTTGCCGCAGTTCCTCTAGCTTTCTCCAAAGAAAATACTAATGTGTAGAGCTGGTGTACCCATGATAAACCAATTAGGGTTTCAACAGTACAAAATTAAATGTTCCCTGATAAATACATTCAAAACAATAAAGTCCATCGATAATATCCAGAAAACACAAACACAGAGGCTTTCACAACATTTCGGATTGAGTTAGCCAAAACTCAACCGGATATTTCTGGTTTCATCCAGTCATATACAGACAAAGTTGTGTGGAATTCGTATGAAATGGACCGAGAAAATCACAGTAGAAATGGTTTTGGAGAAAAGCAAAGTCTTTTCATTAGGCAAGTAGATAAAATGTCATCTACACAAACAGAAATATCAGGTTTATTTGTGGCAGTTACTCTAGAATTCTCCATAGAAAATACGAATGTGTAGAGCTGGTGTCTCCATGTAAACAATTAGTGTTTCGCAGCACAAAATCAAATATTCCCTGATGAAAAACATTCAAAACAATAAAGTCTGTGCATAATATCAGGAATACACAAACACAGAGGCTGTAGCAATATCTGGGATTGAGTTAGCAAAAACAAAACCGGATATTTCCGGTTTCATGCAGTCATATCCGGACAAACTGGTGTGGAATTCATATGCAATGGACCGAGAAAATCAGAGTAAAAATGATTTTGGAGAAAAGCAAAGTCTTTACATTAGGCAAGTGCATAAAATGTCATCTAGACAAACAGAAATATCATGTTTCTTTGCCGCAGTTCCTCTAGCAGTCTCCCTAGAAATTACGAATGTGTAGAGCTCGTGTACCCATTAAGAACCAATTACTGTTTCAACGATACAAAATTAAATATTCCCTGATAAAAACATTCAAAACAATAAAGTCCATCATAATATCCAGAAAACACATACACAGAAGCTTTCACAATATTTCGGATTGAGTTAGCCAAAATACAACCCGATATTTCTGGTTTCATCCAGTCATATCCGGACAAACTGGTGTGGAATTCGTATGCAATGGACTGAGAAAATCACAGTAAAAATGGTTTTGGAGAAAAAGCAAAGTCTTCGTTAGGCAAGTGCATAAAATGACATCTATAGAAACAGAAATATCATGGTTGTTTCCCGCAGTTCCTCTAGCTTTCTCTGTAGAAAATACGAATGTGTAGAGCTGGTGTCTCCATGTAGAAACAATTAGTGTTTCTAAGCACAAAATTAAATGTTCCCTGAAAAAAAACATTGAAAAAAATAAAGTCCGTGGATAATATCAGGAATACACATACACAGAGGCTGTAGCAATATCTGGGATTGAGTTAGCAAAAACACAACCAGAGATTTCTGGCTTCATCCAGTCATATCCGGACATAGAGGAGTGGAATTCGTATGCAATGGACCGAGAAAGTCACAGTAAAAATGGTTTTGGAGAAAAGCAAAGTCTATTCGTTAGGCAAGTGCATAAAATGTCATCTAGACAAACAGAAATATCATGTTTGTTTGCCGCTGTTCCTCTAGCTTTCTCCCTAGAAAATACGAATTTGTAGAGCTGGTGTCTCCATGCGGAACCAACTAGTGTTTCCAAGCACAAAATTAAATGTTCCCTAAAAAAAAATTCAAACAATAAAGTGTTTGGATAATATCAGGAATACACAAACACAGAGGCTGTAGCAATATCTGGGATTGAGTTAGCCAAAACAAAACCGGATTTTTCTGGTTTCATCCAGTCATATCCGGACAAAGTTGTGTGGAATTCGCATGCAATGTACCGAGAAAATCACAGTAGAAATGATTTTGGAGAAAAGCAAAGTCTTTTCATTAGGCAAGTAGATAAAATGTCATCTACACACACAGAAATATCATGTTTGTTTGACGCAGTTCCTCTAGCTTTCTCTCTAGAAAATACAAATATGTAGAGCTGGTGTCTCAATGTGAAACCAACTAAAGTTTCGCAGCAAAAAATTAAATATTCCCTGATAAAAAACTTTCAAAACAATAAACTCTGGGGATAATATCAGGAATACAAAAACACAGAGGCTGTAGCAATATCTGGGATTGAGTTAGCCAAAACACAACCGGAGATTTCTGGTTTCATCTAGTCATATCCGGACAAACTGGTGTGGAATTCGTATGCAATGGACCGTGAAAATCACAGTATATATGGATTTGGAGAAAAGCAAAGACTTTTCATTAGGCAACTGCATAAAGTGTCATCTACACAAACATAAATATCATGTTTGTTTGCCGCAGTTCCTCTAGCTTTCTCCCTAGAAAATCGAATGTGTAGAGCTGGTGTTCCCATGATGAACCAATTAGTGTTTCAACGGTACAAAACTAAATGTTCCCTGTTAACAATATTCAATACAATAAAGTCCATCAATAATATCCAGATAACACAAACACAGATGATTCACAATATTTCGCACTGAGTTATCCAAAACACAATCGGATATTAATGGTTTCTTCCAGTCATATCCGGACAAAGTGGTGTGGAATTCGCAAGCAATGGACCAAGCAAATCACAGTACAATTGGTTTTGGAGAAAAGCAAATTCTTTTCATTAGGCAAGTGCATAAAATGTCATCTAGACAAACAGAAATATCATGGTTGTTTGCCACAGTTCATCTAGCTTTCTCCAAAGAAAATAAGAATGTGTAGAGCTGGTGTACCCACGATAAACCAATTAGTGTTTCAACAGTACAAAATTAAATGTTCCCTGATAAAAACATTCAAAACAAGAAAGACCATCGATAGTATCCAGAAAACACAAACAAGAGGCTTTCACAATATTTCGGAATGAGTTACCCAAAACAAAACCGGATATTTCTGGTTTCATCTAGTCATATCCGGACAAATTGTGTGGAATTCATATGCAATGGACCGAGAAAATCACAGTAAAAATGGTTTTGGAGAAAAGCAAAGTCTTTTCGTTAGGCAAGTGCATAAATGTCATCTATACAAACAGAAATATCATGTTTGTTTGCTGCAGTTCCTCTAGCTTTCTCCTTAGAATATACGAATGTGTAGAGGCGGTGTCCCCAGGATGAACCAATTAGTGTTTGTACGTTACAAAATGAAATGTTCCCTGATAAAAACAATCAAAACAATAAGTGCCTCGATAATATCAAGAAAACACAAACACAGAGTCTTTCTCAATATTTTGGATTGAGTTATCCAAAACACAACCAGATATTTCTGGTTTCATCCAGTAATAACCGGACAAACTGGTGTGGAATTTGTATGCAATGCACCGAGAAATTCACTGTAAAAATGGTTTTGGAGAAAAGCAAAGTCTTTTCGTTTGGCAATTGCATAAAATGTCATCGATACAAACAGAAATATCATGTTTGTTTGCCGCAGTTCCTCTAGCTTTCTCCCTAGAAAATACGAATATGTAGAGCTGGTGTCTCCATGTGGAACCAATTAGTGCATTCAAGCTCAAAATAAAATGTTCCCCAATAAAAACATTCAAAACAATAACATCTGTTGATAATATCCAGAAAACACAAACACAGAGGCTGTAGCAATATCTGGGATTGAGTTAGCCAAAACAAAACCGGATATGTCTGGTTTCATCCAGTCATATCCGGACAAACTTGTGTGGAATTCATATGCAATTGACTGAGAAAATCAGAGTAAAATTGGTTTTGGAGAAAAGCAGTCTTTTCATTAGGCAAGTGCATAAAATGTCAATTATACAAACAGAAATATCATGTTGGTTTATCGCAGTTCCTCTAGCTTTCTCCCTAGAAAATACGAATGTGCAGAGCTTGTGTCTCCATGTGGAACCAATTAATCTTTCCAAGCAATAAATTAAATGTTCTCTGAAAAAAAAACTCAAAACCATAAAGTTCATCAATAAACAGATTAAATGTTCCCTGATAAAAAAAATTCAAAGCAATAAATTCCGTGGATAATATCAGGAATAATCAAACACAGAGGCTGTAGCAATATCTGGGATTGGGCTAGCCAAAATAAAACCCGATATTTCTGGTTTCATCCAGTCATATCTGGACAAACTGGTGTGGAATTCATATGCAGTGGACCGAGAAAATCACAGTAAAAATGGTTTCAAGAAAAGCAGAGTCTTTTCGATAGGGTAGTGCATAGAATGTCATCGATACAAACAGACATATCACGTTTGTATGCCACAGTTCCTCTAGCTTTCTCCCTAGAAAATAAGAATGTAGAGCTGGTGTCTCCATGTGGAACAAATTAGTGTTTCAACGGTACAAACGAAATGTTCCCTGATGAAAAAAATTCAAAACAATGAATTCCATGGATAATATCCAGAAAACACAAACACAGAGGCTTTCAGAATATTTCGGATTGAGTTAGCCAAAACACAACTGGATATTTCTGGTTTCATCCAGTCATATCCGTACAAACTTGTATGGAATTCGTATGCAATGCACCGAGAAAATCACAGTAAAAATGGTTTTGGAGAAAAGCAAAGTCATTTCGTTCGGCAAGTGCATAAAATGTCATCTATACAAACAGAAATATCATATTTGTTCGTTGCAGTTCCTCGAGCTTTCTACCTAGAAAATACGAATGTGTAGAGCTGTTGTTCCCATGATGAATTAACTAGAGATTCAACGCTACAAAATTAAATGTTCCCTGATAAAAAACATTCAAAATAATAAAGTACATTGATAATATCCAGAAAAAAACAAACACAAAGGCTGTAGGTATATCCTGGATTAAGTTAGCAAAAAAACTGGATATTTCCGGTTTCATCCTGTCATATCCGGAAAGTGGTGTGGAATTCGTATGCCATGGACCGAGAAAATCACAGTAAAAACGCTTTTGGAGAAAACCAAAGTCTTTTCGTTAGGCAAGTGCATAAAATGTCATCGATACAAACAGAAATATCATGTTTTTTTGCTGAAGTTCCTCTAGCTTTCTCCCTAGAAAATAAGTATGTGTAGAGCTGTTGTCCCCATGATGAACCCATTAGTGTTTCAATGGTATGAAATTAAATGTTCCCTTATAAAAATTTTAAAAACAATAAGTCCATTGATAATATCTGGAAAACAGAAAGACAGAGGCTTTCACAATGTTTCGGATTTAATTAGCCAAAACAAAACCGGATATTTCTGGTTTCATCCAGTCATATCCGGACAAAGTGTTGTGGAATTCGTATGCAATGCACCGAGAAAATCACAGTAAAAATGGTTTTGGAGAAAAGCAAAGTATTTTCATTAGGCAAGTAGATAAAATGTCATCTATACAAACAGAAATATCATGTTTGTTTGTCTTAGTTCCTCTAGCTTTCTCCCTAGAAAATCAAATATGTAGATATGGTGTCTCCTTGTGGAAACAATTAGTGTTTCCAAGCACAAAATTGAATGATCCCTGATAAAAAACATTCAAAACCATAAAGTCCATGTATAATATCAGGAATACACAAACACAGAGGCTGTAGAAATATTTGGGATTGAGTTAGCCAAAACACAACCGGATATTTCCAGGTTCATCCAGTCATATCCGGACAAAGTCATTTGGAATTCATATGCAATGGACCGAGAAAATCACAGTAAAAATGGTTTTAGAGAAAAGCAAAGTATTTTCATTATGCAAGTGCATAAAACCTCATCTACAGAAACATAAATATCATGTTTGTTTGCTGCAGTTCCTCTAGCTTTCTCCCTAGAATTACAAATGTGTAGAGCTGGTGTCCTCATGATGAACCAATTAGTGTTTCTACGGTACAAAAATAAATGTTCCCTGATAAAAATATTCAAAACCATAAGTCCATCGATAATATCCGGAAAACACAAACACAGAGGCTTTCATAATATTTCAGATTGAGTTAGCCAAAACACAACCAGATATTTCTGGTTTCATCCAGTCATATCCGGAAAAAGTGGTGTGGAATTCATATGCTATGGACTGAGAAAATCACAGTAAAAATGGTTTTGGAGAACAACAAAGTCTTTTCGTTAGGTAAGTGCATAAAACATCATCGATAAAAACAGAAATATAATGTTTGTTTGCCACAGATCCTCTAGCTTTCTCCCTAGAAAATACGAATATGTAGAGCTTGTTTCTCCATGTGGAAACAATTACTGTATTCAAGCTCAAAATTAAATGTTCCCTGATAAAAGCATTCAAAAGAATAAAGTCTGGGGATAATATCCAGAAAACACAAACACACAGGCATTCACAATATTTCGGATTGAGTTAGCCAAGACAGAACCAGATATTTCTGGTTTCATCCAGTCGTATCCGGACAAAGTCGTGTGGAATTCCTATGCAATGGACCGAGAAAATCACATTAAAGATGGTTTTGGAGAAAAGCAAACTCTTTTCGTTAGGCAAGTGCATAAAATGTCATCGATACAAACAGAAATATCACGTTTGTTTGTCGCAGTTCCTCTAGCTTTCTCTGTAGAAAATACGAATGTGTAGAGCTGGTGTCTCCATGTGGAACCAATTAGTGTTTTCAAGCACAAAATTAAATGTTCCCTAAAAAAAAAAAAAAAAAAAAAAAAAAAAAAAAAAAAAAAAAAAAAAACATTCAACAAAAAAAGTCCATTGAAAATATCAGGAATTCACAACACAGAGGCTTTCACAATATTTCAGATTGAATTAGCCAAAAAAAAACCGATATTTCTGCTTTCATCCAGTCATATCCGGACAAAGTGGTGTAGAATTCGTATGCAATGGACTGAGAAAATCACAGTACAAATGGTTTTGGAGAAAAGCAAAGTCTTTTCTTAGGCAAGTGTACAAAATGTCATCTATTCAAACATAAATATCATGTTTCTTTGCCGGAGTTCCACTAGTTTTCCCCTAGAAAATATAAATGTAGAGCTGGTGTCTCCATGTGGAGTCAACTAGTGTTTCTACGGTACAAAATTAAATGTTCCCGGATAACAAAATTTGAAAACAATAAAGTCTGTCGAGGATATCCAGAAAATTTTAACACAGAGTCTGTAGCAATATCTGGGATTGAGCTAGCCAAAACACAACCGGATATTTCTGGTTTCATCAAGTCATATCTTGAAAAAGTGGTGTGGAATTCGTATGCATTGGAGTTAGAAAATCACAGTAAAAATGTTTTTGGAGAAAAGCAAAATCTTTTCCTTCGGAAAGTGCATAATATGTCATCTATACAAACAGAAATATCATGTTTGTTTGCCGCACTTCCTTTAGCTTCCTCCCTAGAAAATATCAATGTGTAGAGCTGGTGTCTCCATGTGGAACCAATTAGTGTTTCCCAACACAAAATTAAATGTTCCCTCATAAAAAACATTCAAAACCATAAAGTCCATGTATAATATTGGGAATACACAAACACAGAGGCTGTAGCAATACCTGGGATGGAGTTAGCGATAACATAACTGGATATTTATCATGTCTTCCAATCATATCCGGATAAAGTGGTGTAGAATTCATATGCAATGGACCAAAAAAATCATAGTACATATGGTTTTGGAGAAAAGCAAAGTCTTTTCGTTAAGCAAGTGCTTAAAATGTCATCTATACTAACAGAAATATCATTTTTGTTTCCCCAATTCCTCTAGATCTTCCCAGAAAATACCAATGTGTAAGGCTGGTGTCTCCATGTGGAATCAACAAGTGCTTCACAGCACAAAATTAAATATTCTCTGATAAAAAACATTCAAAACAATAAAGTCCGCCTATAATATCCGTAAAAAACATAGACAATGGCAGTAGCAGTTTCTGGGATTGAGATA
The DNA here is from genome assembly GCF_033115175.1 of Lepus europaeus. Classification (NCBI taxonomy): domain Eukaryota; kingdom Metazoa; phylum Chordata; class Mammalia; order Lagomorpha; family Leporidae; genus Lepus; species Lepus europaeus. The sequence continues at coordinate 5,688,652 of NW_026909177.1, forward strand.
GTCATAACACAACCGGATATTTCTGGTTTCATCCAGTCATATCCGGACAAACTGGTGTGGAATTCGTATGCAATGGACCGAGAAAATGACAGTAAAAATGGTTTTGGAGAAAAGCAAAGTCTTTTCGTTAGGCAAGAGTATAAAATATCATCTATTCAAACAGAAATATCATGTTTGTTTGCTGCAGTTCCTCTAGCTTTCTCACTAGAAAATACGAATGTGTAGAGCTGGTGTCTCCATGTGGAATCAACTAGTGTTTCTAAGCACAAAATTAAAAGTTCCCTGATAAAAAACATTCAAAACAATAAAGTCCATCGATAATATCTAGAAAGCACAAACACAGAGGCTGTAGCAATATCTGTGAATGAGTTAGCCAAAACCCAACCAGATATTTCCAGTTTCATCCATTCATATCCAGACAAAGTCGTTTGGAATTTTTATGTAATGGAACAAGAAAAACACAGTAAAAATTGTTTTGGAGGAAAGGAAAGTCTTTTCTTAGGGAAGTGTACAAAATGTTATCTATTCAAACATAAATATCATGTTTCTTTTCCGCAGTACCAGTACTTTTCCCCTAGAAAATATGAATGTGTAGAGCTGGTGTCTCCATGTGGAGTCAACTAGTGTTTCTACGGTACAAAATTAAATGTTCCCTGATAACAAAATTTCAAAACAATAAAGTCTGTCGAGGATATCCGGAAAACTTTAACACAGAGGCTGTAGCAATATCTGGGTTTGAGTTAGCCAAAACAAAACGGATATTTCCGGTTTCATTAAGTCATATCCGGACAAATTGTTTTGGAATTCGTATGTAATGCACCGAGAAAATCACAGTAAAAATGCTTTTGGAGAAAAGCAAAGTCTTTTCGTTAGGCAAGTGCTTAAAATGTCATCTATACAAACAGAAATATCATGTTTGTTTGCCAGAGTTCCTCTAGCAATCTCCCTAGAAAATACGAATGTGTAGAGCTGGTGTCTCCATATGGAGTCAACTAGTGTTTCCCAGCACAAAATTAAATGTTCCCTGATAAAAAAATATTCAGAACAATAAAGTCCATCGATAATATCCAGAAAACACAAACACAGAGGCTGTAGCAATATCTGGGATTAAGTTAGCCAAAACACAACCGGATATTTCTGGTTTCATCCAGTCATATCCGGACAATGTGGTGTGGAATTCGTATGCAATGGACCGAGAAAATCAAAGTAAAAATGGTTTTGGAGAAAAGCAAAGTCTTTCCTTTAGGCAAGTGCATAAAATGTCATGTATACAAACAGAAATATCATCTTTGTTTGCCGCAGATCCTCTGGCTTTATCCCTAGGAAATACGAATGTCTAGAGCTGGTGTCTCCATGTGGAGTCAACTAGTGTTTCCCAGCACAAAAGTGAATATTCGCTGATAAAAAATATTTAAAATTAATAAAGTCTGTCGATAATATCCGGAAAGCATTAACACTGAACCTGTAGTAATATCTGGTATATAGTTAGCCAAAAGCAACCGTATATTCCTGGTATCATCCAGGCACCTCTGGACAAAGTGGTGTGGAATGCAATGGACCAAGGAAATCACAGTAAAAATGGTTTTGGAGAAAAGCAAAGTCTTTTCTTTAGGCAAGTGTATAAATTGTCATCTATTCAAACAGAAATGTAATGATTGTTTGCAGCAGTTCATCTAGCTTTCACCCTAGAAAATATGAATGTGTAGAGCTGGTGTCCCCATATGGAAACAATTAGGGTTTCTACGGTAAAAAATTAAATGTTCCATGATAAAAAAACATTGAAAAAAATAAAGTCTATTGATAATAACCAGATAACACAAACAAAGTGGCTTTCACAATATTTAGGATTGAGTTACCCTAAATAGAACCGGATAATTCTGGTTTCATCCAGTCATATCAGCACAAAGTGGTGTGGAATTCGTATGGAATGGACTGAGAAAATCACAGTAAAATGGTTTTGGAGAAAAGCAAAGTCTTTTCGTTAGTCAAATGCATAAAATGTCATCTATTCAAACAGAAATATCATGTTTGTTTGCCGCAGTTCCTCTAGCTTTCTTCCTAGAATATACGCATGTGTAGAGCTGGTGTCTCCATTTGGAACCAATTAGTGTTTCTACGGTACAAAATTAAATGTTCCCTGATAAAAATATTCAAAACAATAAAGTCCATCGATGATATCCAGAAAACACAAACACAGAAGCTTTCACAATATTTCGGATTCAGTTAGCCAAAACACAACCGGATATTTCTTGTTTCATCCAGTCATATCCAGACTAAGTGGTAAGGAATTCATATGCAATGGACCGAGCAAATCAGAGTAAAAATGGTTTTGGAGAAAAGCAAAGTCTTTTCGTAAAGCAAGTTCTTAAAATATCATCTATACAAAGAGAAATATCATGTTGTTTGCTGAATTTCCTCTACCTTTCTCCCTAGAAAATACGAAAGTGTAGAGCTGGTGTTTGCATGTGGAAGCAATTAGTGTTTCTATGGTATTAAATGAAATGTTCCCTGATAAAAACATTCAAAAGAATAAAGTCCATCGATAATATCCAGAAAACACAAACAGAGAGGCTGTCGAAATATCTGGGATTGAGTTAGCTAAAACACAACCGGATATTTGTGGTTTCATCCAATCTTATCCGGACATAGTCCGGTGGAATTCGTATGCAACGCACGTAGAATATCACAGTAAAATGGTTTTGGAGAAAAGCAAAGTATTTTCTTAGGCAAGTGCATAAAATGTCATCTATACAAACAGAAATATCATGTTTGTTTACCACAGTTCCTCTAGCTTTCTCCCTAGAAAATATGAATGAGTAGAGCTGGTGTCTCCATGTGGAGTCAATTAGTGTTTCCAAGCACAAAATTAAATGTTCACTGATTAAAAACATGCAAAACATAAAGTCCGTCGATATTATCCGGAAAAAAGAAACACAGAGGCTGCAGCAATACCTGGGATTGAGTTAGCCAAAACATAACCGGATAATTCTGGTTTCATCCAGGCAATCCGGAAAGTGGGGTGGAATTCGTATACAATGGACAGAAAAATCACAATAAATATGGTTTTGTAGAAAAGCAAAGTCTTTCCTTTAGGCAAGTGCATAAAATGCCATGTATACAAACAGAAATATCATCTTTGTTTGCCACAAATCCTCTGGCTTTCTCCCTAGAAAATACGAATGTGTAGAGCTGGTGTCTCCATGTGGAGTCAACTAGTGTTTCCCAGCACAGAACTAAATGTTCTCTGATAAAAAACATTCAAAATAATACAGTCTGTCCATAATATCCTGAAAGCATTAACACAGAGCCTGTGGCAATATCTGGGATATAGTTAGCCAAAACACAACCGGATATTTCTGGTTTCATCCAGGCACGTCTGGACAAAGTGGTGTGGAATGCAATGGACCAAGGAAATCACAGTAAAAATGGTTTTGGAGAAAAAGCAAAGTCTTTTAGCTTGGCAAGTACATGAAAAGTCATCTATACAAACAGAAATATCATGTTTGTTTTCCGCAGTTCCTCCAGCTTCCTCCCTAGAAAATACGAATGTGTAGAGCTGGTGTCTCCATGTGGAACCAATTAGTGTTTCTACGGTACAACATTAAATGTTCCATGATAAAAAACATTCAAAACAATAAAGTCCATTGATAATATCCAGAAAACACAAACAAAGGGGCTTTCACAATATTTTGGATTGAGTTAGCCAAAATACAACCCGATATTTCTGGTTTCATCCAGTCATATCCGGACAAACTGGTGTGGAATTCGCATTCAGTGGACTAAGAAAAAAAGAGTACAAATGGTTTTGGAGAAAAGGAAAGTCTTATCATTAGGCAAGTGCATAAAATGTCATCTATACAAACAGAAATATCATGTTTGCTTGCCACCGTTCCTCTAGCTTTCTAACTAGAAAATATGAATGTGAAGCGCTGGTGTCTCCATGTGGAGTCAACTAGAGTTTCCCAGCACAAAATGAAATGTTCCCTGATAAAAACATTAAAAACAAGAATGTCCGTGGATATTATCACAAATACACAAACACAGAGGCTGTAGCAATATCTGGGATTAGGTTAGCCTAAACAAAACTGGATATTTCCGGTTTCATCCAGGGATGTCCGGAAAAAGTGGTGTGGAATTCTTATGCAATGGACCGAGAAAATCACTGTAAAAATGGTTTTGGAGAAAAGCAAAGTCTTTTCGTTAGGCAAGTGCATAAAATATCATCGATGCAAACAGAAATATGATGTTTGTTTGCCGCAATTCCTCTAGCTTTCTCCCTAGAAAATACGAATGTGTAGAGCTAGTGTCTCCATTTGGAACCACTTAGTGATTCCAAGCAAAAATTAAATGTTCCCTGATAAAAAACATTCAAAACAATAAAGTCTGGGGATAATATCATGAATACACAAACACAGAGGCTGTAGCAATAGCTGGGATTGGGTTAGCCAAAAAAAACCCGATATTTCCGTTTTCATCCAGTCATATCCGGACAAACTGGTGTGGAATTCGTATGCAATGGATCGAGAAAATCACAGTAAAAATGATTTTGGAGAAAAGCAAAGTCTTTTTGTTAGGCAAGTGCATGAAATGTCATCTACACAAACATAAATATCATGTTTGTTTGCCGCAGTTCCTCTAGCTTTCTCCCTAGAAAATACGAATGTGCAGAGCTGGTGTCTCCATGCGGAACCAACTAGTGCTTCCAAGCACAAAATTAAATGTTCCCTAAAAAAAAATTCAAAACAATAAAGTCTGTGGATAATATCAGGAATACACAAACACAGAGGCTTTCACAATATCTGGGATTGAGTTAGCCAAAACAAAACCGGATATTTCTGGTTTCATCCACTCATATCCGGACAAACTGGTGTGGAATTCGTATGCAATGGACCGAGATAATCACAGTTAAAATGGTGTTGGAGAAAAGCAAAGTCTTTCGTTAGGCAAGTACATAAAATGTCATCGATACAAAGAGAAATATCATGTTTGTTTGCCGCAGTTCCTCCAGCTTTCTCCCTAGAAAATACGAATGTGTGGAGCTGGTGTCCCAATTGAAACCAACTAGTGTTTCAAAGGTACAAAATTAAATGTTGCATGATAAAACATAAAAAAAAAGTCCATTGATAATATCCAGATAACACAAACACAGAGGGTGTAGCAATATTTCAGATTGAGTTATCCAAAACACACCCAGATATTTCTGGTTCCATCCAGTCATATCCAGACAAAGTGGTGTGGAATTCGTATGCTACGGACCGAGAAAATCACAGTAAAAATGGTTTTGGGGAAAAGGAAAGTCTTTTCGTTAGGCAAGTGCATAAAATGTCATCTAGAAAACAGAAATATCATGTTTGTTTGCCACATTTCCTCTAGTTTTCTACGTAGAAAATACGAATGTTTAGAGCTGGTGTCTCCATGTAGAACCAATTAGTGATCCCAAGCACATACTTAAATGTTCCCCGATAAAAATCATTGAAAACAATAAAGTCCATTGATAATATCCAGAAAACACAAACACAGAGGCTGTAGCAATATCTGGGATTGAGTTAGCCAAAACAAAACCGTATATTTATGATTTCATCCAGTCATTAGCGGCCAAACTGGTGTGGAATTCGTATGCAATGGACTGAGAAAATCACAGTAAAAATGGTTTTGGAGAACAGCAAAGTCTTTTCTTTAGGCAAGTGCATAAAACGTCATCTATACAAACAGAAATATCATGTTTGTTTGTCGCAGTTCGTCTAGCTTTCTCCCTAGAAAATATGAATGTGTAGAGCTGGTGTCTCTATGTGGAACCAATTACTGTATCCAAGCAAAAATTAAATATTCCTCGATAAAAAAACATTCAAAACAGTAAACTCCATCGATAATATGCAGAAAACACAAACACAGAGGCTGTAGCAATATCTGGGATTGTGTTAGCCAAAACAAAACCGGATATTTCAGGTTTCATCCAGTCATATCCGGACAAACTGGGGTGGAATTCATATGCAATGGACTGAGAAAATCACAGTAAAAATGGTTTTGGAGAAAAGCAAAGTTTTCACTTTAGGAAAGTGCATAAAATGTCATCGATACAAACAGAAATATCATGTTTTTTCGGCGCAGTTCCTCTAGCTTTCTCCTTAGAAAATACGAATCTGTAGAGCTGGTGTCGCAATGTTGAACCACTTAGTGATTCCAAGCACAAATTAAATGTTTCCTTATAAAAAACATTCAAAACAATAAAGTCTGTGGATTATATCAGGAATACAGAAACACAGAGGCTGTAGTAATATCTGAGATTGAATTAGGCAAAACAAAACCGGATATTTCCGGTTTCATCCAGTCATATCCGGTAAACTGGTGTGGAATTCGTATGCAATGGACCGAGAAAATCACAGTAAAAATGGTTTTGGAGAAAAGCAAAATGTTTTCATTAGGCAAGTTCATAAAATGTCATCGATACAAACAGAAATATCATGTTTTTTCGGCGCAGTTCCTCTAGCTTTCTCCCTAGAAAATACGAATCTGTAGAGCTGGTGTCCCAATTTGGAACCAATTAGTGATTCCAAGCACAAATTAAATGTTTCCTTATAAAAAACATTCAAAACAATAAAGTCTGTGGATTATATCAGGAATACAGAAACACAGAGGCTGTAGTAATATCTGAGATTGAATTAGGCAAAACAAAACCGGATATTTCCGGTTTCATCCAGTCATATCCGGTAAACTGGTGTGGAATTCGTATGCAATGTACAGAGAAAATCAAAGTAAAATGGTTTTGGAGAAAAGCAAAATCTTTTCATTAGGCAAGTGCATAAAATGTCATCGATACAAACAGAAATATCATGTTTGTTTGCCGCAGTTCCTCTAGCTTACTCCCTAGAAAATACGAATGTGTAGAGCTGGTGTCACCATGATGAACCAATTAGTGTTTCAATGGTACAAAATGAAATGTTCCCTGATAAAAACATTCAACACAATAACGTGCGTTGATAATATCCAGAAAACACAAACACATAGACTTTCAAAATATCTGGGATTGTGTTAGCCAAAACATTACCAGATATTTCTGGTTTCATCCAGTCATATCAGGACAAACTGTTGTGGAATTCGTATGCTACGGACCGAGAAAATCACAGTAAAAATGGTTTTGGAGAAAAGCAAAGTCTTTAAGTAAGGCAAGTGCATAAAATATCTTCGATAAAAAGAGAAATATCATGTTTGTTTGTCGCAGTTTCTCTAGCTTTCTCCCTAGAAAATATGAAAGTGTAGAGCTGGTGTCTCCATGTGGAACCAAGTAGTGATTCCAAGCCCAAAATTAAATGTTCCCTGATAAAAAAACATTCAAAGCAATAAAGTCCGTGGATAATATCAGGAATCCACAAACACAGAGGCTGTAGCAATATCTGGGATTGAGTTAGCCAAACCAAAACCGGATATTTCTGGTTTCATCCTGTCATACCCGGACAAACTGGTGTGGAATTCGTATGCAATGGACCGAGAAAATGACAGTAAAAATGGTTTTGGAGAAAAGCAAAGTCTTTTTTTTAGGCAAGTGCATAAAATGTCATCTACACAAATTGAAATATCATGTTTGTTTGCCGCAGTTCCTCTAGCTTTCTCCCTAGAAAATACGAATGTGTAGAGCTGGTTTCTCCATGTGGAAACAATTACTGTATCCAAGCTCAAAATAAAATGTTCCCCAATAAATATTAGAAACAATACAGTCCATTGATAATATCCAGAGAACACAAAAACAGGCTGTAGTAATATCTGCGATTGAGTTAGCCAAAACAAAACCGGATATTTCTGGTTTCATCCAGTCATATCTGGACAAAATGGTGTGGAATTCATATGCAATCGACCGAGAAAATCACAGTAAAAATGGTTTTGGAGAAAAGCAAAGTCTTTTCGTTAGGCAAGTGCATTAAATGTCATCTACAGAAACATAAATATCATGTTTGTTTGCCAGAGTTCCTCTAGCTTTCTTCTTGAAAATACGAATGTGTAGAGCTGGTGTCCCCATGATGAACCAACTAGTGTTTCTACGGTACAAAAATAAATGTTCCCTTATAAAAATACTCAAAGCAATAAAGTCCATCGATAATATCCAGAAAACACAAACACAGAGGCTGTAGCAATATTTCGGATTGAGTTAGCCAAAACACAAATGGATGTTTCAGGTTTCATCCAGTCATATCCGGAGAAAATTGTGTGGAATTCATATGCAATGGACCGAGAAAATCAGAGTAAAAATGGTTTTGGAGAAAAGCAAAGTCTTTACGTTAGGGAATTCCATAAAATGTCATCTAGACAACAGAAATAACATGTTTGTTTGCCGCAGTTCCTCTAGCTTTCTATGTAGAAAATACGAATGTCTAGAGCTGGTGTCTCCATGTGGAACCAATTAGTGATTCCAAGCACATAATTAAATGTTCCCCGATAAAAAACATTGAAAACAATAAAGTTCATTGATAATATCCAGAAAACACAAACACAGAGGCTGTAGCAATATCTGGGATTGAGTTAGCCAAAACAAAACCGTATATTTCTGGTTTCATCCAGTCATATCCGGACAAACTGGTGTGGAGTGCGTATGCAATGCACTGAGACAATCAGAGTAAAAATGGTTTTGGAGAACAGCAAAGTCTTTTCTTTAGGAAAGTGCATAAAACGTCATCTATACAAACAGAAATATCATGTTTGTTTGCCGCAGTTCCTCTAGCTTTCTCCCTAGAAAATATGAATGTGGAGAGCTGGTGTCTCCATGTGGAACCAATTATTGTATCCAAGCTCAAAATAAATTGTTCCCTGATAAAAAACATACAAAACAATAACGTCCGTTGATTATATCCAGAAAACAGAAACACAGAGGCTGTAGCAATATCTGGGATTGAGTTAACCAAACCAAAACCGGACATTTCCAGTTTAACCAATCATACCCGGACAAACTGGTGTGGAATTCGTATGCAATGGACTGAAAAAATCACAGTAAAAATGGTTTTGGAGATAAGCAAAGTCTTTACGTTAGGCAAGTGCATAAAATGTCATCTAGACAAACAGAAATATCATGTTTGCTTACCAGAGTTCCTCGATGCTTTCTCCCTAGAAAATATGAATGTGTAGAGCTGGTGTCTCCATGTGGAACCAATTAGTGTTTCAAAGCAGAAAATTAAATGTTCCCTGAAAAAAAATATTGAAAAAAATAAAGTCCGTGGATAATATCAGGAATACACAAACAGAGAGGCTTTCACAATATTTCAGATTGAGTCAGCCAAAACACAACCGGATATTTCTGGTTTCATCCAGTGATATCCGGACAAACTGGTATAAATTCGTATGCAATGGACTGTGAAAATAACAGCAAAAATGATTTTGGAGAAAAGCAAAGTCTTTACGTTAGGCAAGTGCATAAAATATCATCTAGGCAAACAGAAATATCATCTTTGTTTGCTGCAGTTCCTCTAGCTTTCTCCCTATAAAATACGAATATGTAGAGCTGGTGTTCCCATGATGAACCAATTAGTGTTTCTACGGTACATAATGAAATGCTCCCTGATAAAAACATTCAAAACAATAAGTCCCTTGATAATATCCAGAAAACAAAAACACAAATTTTTTCTCAATATTTCGGAGAGTTAGCCAAAACACAACCGGATATTTCTAGTTACATCCAGTTATATCCGGACAAAGTGGTGTTGAATTCTTATGCAATGGATCGAGAACATCAGAGTAAAAATGGTTTTGTAGAAAAGCAAAGTCTTTTCATTAGGCAAGTGGATAAAATGTCAGCTATACAAACAGAAATATCATGTTTGTCAGTTACTCTACATTTCTCCCTAGATAATACGAATATGTAGAGCTGGTGTCTCCATGTGGAACGAATTACTGTATCCAAGATCAAAATAAAATGTTCCCCAATAAAAAAACTTTCAAAACAATAAACTTCCTCGATAATATCTGGAAAACACAAACACAGTGTCTGTAGCAATATCTGGGATTGAGTTAGCCAAAACACTACCGGATATGTCCGGTTTCATCCAGTCATATCCGGAAAAACTTGTGTGGAATTCGTATGCAATGGACCGAGAAAATCACAGTAAAAATGGTTTTGGAATAGCAAAGTCTTTTCGTTAGGAAAATAGATAAAATATCATTGATACAAACAGAAATATCATGTTTGTTTGCCGCAGTTCCTCTAGCTATCTCCCTAGAAATTACGAATCTGTAGAGCTGGTGTCTCCATGTGGAACCAACTTGTGTTTCCAAGCAAAAAATTAAATGTTCCCTGATAAAAAACATTCAAAAAAATAAAGTCCGTGGATAATATCAGGAATACACAAACACAGAGGCTGTAGCAATATCTGAGATTGAGTTAGCAAAAAAAAAAAAAAAAACCCAGATATTTCCGGTTTCATCCAGTCATATCTGGACAGACTGGTGTGGAATTCGTATGCAATGGACCAAGAAAATCACAGTAAAAATGCTTTTGGAGAAAAGCAAAGTGTTTTCATTAGGCAAGTGCATAAAATGTCATCTATACAAACAGAAATATCATGTTTGTTTGCCGCAGTTCCTCTAGCTTTCTCCCTAGAAAATACGAATGAGTAGAGCTGGTGTCTCCAGGTGTAACCAATTACTCCATCCAAGCTCAAAATAAAATGTTCCCCGGTAAAAAAACATTCAAAACAATAAAGTCCATAGATAATATCCGGAAAACACAAACACAAAGCCTGTAGCCATATCTGGGATTGAGTTAAGCAAAACACAACCGGATATTTCCGGTTTCATCCAGTCATATCCGGACAAAATGATGTGGAATTCGTATGGAATGGGCCAAGAAAATCACAGTAAAAATGGTTGTGGAGAAAAGCAAAGTCTTTTCATTAGGCAAGTGCATAAAATGTCTTAATACAAACAGAAATATCATGTTTCTATGCTGCAGTTCCTCTAGCTATCTCCCTAGAAATAACGAAAATGTAGAGCTGGTGTCTCCATGTGGAACCAATTAGTGTTTCCAAGCAAAAAATTAAATGTTCCCTGATAAAAAACATTCAAAACAATAATGTCCATGGATACTATCCAGAAAACACAAACACAGAGGCTGCAGCAATATCTGGGATTGTGTTAAGCAAAAGTCAACCGGATATTTCCGGTTTCATCCAGTCATATCCGGACAGACTGGTGTGTAATTCGTATGCCATGGACCGAGAAAATCACAGTAAAAATGGTTTGGGGAAAAGCAAAGTCTTTTCATTAGGCAAGCAGATAAAATATCATCGATAAAAACAGAAATATCATGTTTGTTTGCCGCAGTTCCTCTACGTTTCTCCCTAGAAAATACGAATGTGTACAGCTGGTGTCTCCATGATGAACCAATTAGTGTTTCCAGGGTACAAAATTAAATGTTCCCTTTTAAAAACATTCAAAACAATAAAGTCCATCGATAATATCCAGAAAACACAAACACAGAGGCTTTCACAATATTTCGGATTGAGTTACCCAAAACACAATTGGATATTTCTGGTTTCATCCAGTCATATCCGCACAAAGTGCTGTGGAATTCGTATGCAATGGACCGATAAAATCACAGTAAAAATGGTTTTGGAGAAAAACAAATTCTTTTCATTAGGCAAGTGCATAAAATGTCATCGATACAAACAGAAATATCATGTTTGTTTGCCGAAGTTCCTCTAGCTTTCTGCCTAGAATATAAGAATATGTAGAGCTGGTGTCTCCATGTGGAGCCAATTACTGTATCCATTCCCAAATAAAATGCTCCCCGATAAAAAACATTCAAAGTAATAAAGCCCATTGATAATATCCAGAAAACACATACATAGAGCCTGTAGCAATATCTGGGATTGTGTTAGCCAAAACATTACCACATATTTCCGGTTTCATCCAGTGATATCTGGTCAAACTGGTGTGGAATTCATATGCAATGGACCCAGAAAATCACAGTGAAAATGATTTTGGCGAACAGCAAAGTCTTTTCATTAGGCAAATAGTTAAAATGTCATCGATACACACAGAAATATCATGTTTGTTTTCCGCAGTTCCTCTAGCTAACTCCCTAGAAATTACAAATTTGTAGAGCTGGTATCTCCATTTGGAACCAATTAGTGTTTCCAAGCAAATAATTAAATGTTCCCTGACAAAAAAAAAACATTCCAAACAATAAAGTCCATCGACAATATCAAGAAAACACAAACACAGAGGCTGTAGCAATATATGTGATTGAGTTAGACACAACAAAACCGGATATTTACGGTTTCATCCAGTCATATCCGGACAAACTGGTGTGGAATTCGTATGCAATGGACCGAGAAAATGACAGTAAAAATGGTTTTGGAGAAAAGCAAAGTCTTTTCGTTAGGCAAGTGCATTAAATGTCATCTACACATACATAAATATCATGTTTGCCACAGTTTCTCTAGCTTTCTCCTTTGAAAATATGAAGGTGTAAAGCTGGTGTCCCCATGATGAACCATTTGGTGTTTCTACGGTACAAAATTAAATGTTCCCTGATAAAAATATTGAAAACAATAAAGCCCGTCGATAATATGCAGAAAACACAAAGACAGAGGTTGTGGCTATATTCGGATTGAGTTAGCCAAAACAAAACCGGATATTTCTGTTTTCAACCAGTCATATCCAGACAAAGTGGTTTGGAATTCGTATTCAATGGACCGAGAAAATCACAGTAAAAATGGTTTTGGAGAACAGCAAAGTCTTTTCGTTAGGCAAGTGCATAAAATGTCATCTAGACGGGCAGAAATAGCATGTTTGTTTGCCGCAGTTCCACTAGCTTTTCCTTAGAAAATACGAATGTGTAGAGCTGGTGTCTCCATGTGGAAGCAATTAGTGTTTCGCAGCAAAAAATTAAATATTCACTGATAAATAACATTCAAAACAATAAAGTCTGTGGATAATATCAGGAATACACAAACACAGAGGCTGTAGGAATATCTATGATTGAGATAGCAAAAAAAAACCGGATATTTCCGGTTTCATGCAGTCATATCCGGACAAAGTGGTGTGGAATTCATATGGAACGGACCGAGAAAATCACAGTACAAATGGTTTTGGAGAAAAGCAAAGTCTTTTCGTTAGGCAAGTGCATAAAATGTCATCTAGACAAACAGAAATATCATGTTTGTTTGCCGCAGTTCCTCTAGCTTTCTCCCTAGAAAATATGAATGTGGAGAGCTGGTGTCTCCATGTGGAACCAATTAGTGTTTAAATGGTACAAAATGAAATGTTCCCTGATAAAAAATATTCAAAGCAATAAATTCCATTGAAAATATCCAGAAAACACAAACACAGAGGCTTTCACAACATTTCGGATTGAGTTAGCCAAAACACAACCGGATATTTCTGGTTTCATCCAGTCATATCTGGACAAACTGGTGTGGAATTCGTATGCAATGGACTGAGAAAATCACATTAAAAATGGTTTTGGAGAAAAGCAAAGTCTTTTCCGTAATCAAGTGAATAAAATATCTTCTATACAAACAGAAATATCATGTTTGTTTGCCGCAGTTCCTCTAGCTTTCTCCCTAGAAAATACGAATGTGTAGAGCTGGTGTCTCAATTTGGAAACACTTAGTGATTCCAAGCACAAATTAAATGTTTCCTGATAAAAAACATTCAAAACAATAAAGTCCGTGGATAATATCAGGAATAGAGAAACACAGAGGCTGTAGAAATATCTGGGATTGAGTTAGCCAAAACAAAACCGGATATTTCCAGTTTCATCTAGTCATATCCGGAAAAACTGAACTGTAATTTGTATGCAATCGAGCAAGAAAATCACAGTAAAAGTGGTTTTGGAGAAAAGTAAAGCCTTTTCGTTAGGCAAGTGCATAAAATGTCATCTATACAAACAGAAATATCATGTTTGTTTGCCATAGTTCCTCTAGCTTTCTCCCTAGAAAATACGAATGTGTAGAACTGGTGACCCCATGATTTACCAATTAGTGTTTCAACGGTACAAAATGAAATGTTCCCTGATAAAAACATTCAAAACAATAAAGTCCGTCGCTAATATCCAGAAAACACAAACACAGAGGCTTTCACAATATTTCGGATTGAGTTAGAAAAACACAACCGGATATTTCTGGTTTCATCCAGTCATATCCGGACAAACTGGTGTGGAATTCGTATGCAATGGATCGAGTAAATCACAGTAATAAATGGATTTGGAGAAAAGCAAATTTTTTTCATTATGCAAGTAGATAAAATGTCATCTATACAATCTGAAATATCATGTTTGTTTGCCGCAGTTCCTCTACCTTTCTCCGTAGAAAATACGAATGTGTAGAGCTGTTGTCTCCATGTTGTAACAATTAGTGTTTCCAAGCACAAAATTAAATGTTCCCTGATAAAATACATTCATACAATAAGGTCCATCGATAATATCCGGAAAACACAAACACAGAGGCCGTAGCAATATCTGGGATTGAGTTAGTCAAAGAAAACCGGATATTTCCGGTTTCATCCAGTCATATCCAGACAAACTGGTATGGAATTCGTATGCAATGGACTGAGGAAATCAGAGTAACAATGGTTTTGGAGAAAGCAAGGTCTTTTCGTTAGGCATGTGCATAAAATGTCATCTAGACAAACAGAAATATCATGTTTGTTTGCCGCAGATCCTCTAGCTTTCTGCCTAGAAAATACGAATGTGTGGAGCTTTTGTCTCCATGTGGAACCAATTACTGTATCCAAACTCAAAATAAAATGTTCCCTGATAAAAAACATTCAAAACAATAAAGTCAGTGCATAATATCCAGAAAACACAAACACAGAGGCTGTAGCAATATCTGCGATTGAGTTAGACAAAATAAACGGATATTTCCGGTTTCATCCAGTCATACCCACACAAACTGGTGTGGAATTCGTATGCAATGGAACCAGGAAATCACAGTACAAATGGTTTTGGAGAAAAGCAAAGTCTTTACAATAGGCAAGTGCATAAAATGTCACCTATACAAACAGACATATCACGTTTGTTTGCAGCAGTTCCTCTAGGTTTCTACCTAGAAAATACGAATGTGTAGAGCTGGTGTCCCCAGGATGAACCAATTAGTGTTTCCAAGCTTAAAATAAAATGTTCCCTGATAAAAACATTCAAAACAATAAAGTGCATTGATAATATCCAGAAAACCGAAACACAGAGGCTTACAAAGTGTTTCGGATTGCGTTAGCCAAAACACAACCGAATATTTCTGGTTTCCTCCAGTGATATCCGGACAAAGTGGTGTGGAATTCGTATGCAATGGACCGAGAAAATCACAGTAAAAATGATTTTGGAGAAAAGCAAAGTCTTTTCGTTAGGCAAGTGCATAAAATTACATGTATACAAACAGAAATATGTTTGTTTGCCACAGTTCCTCCAGCTTTCTCCCTAGAAAATAGGAATGTGTAGAGCTGGTGTCTCCATGTGGAACCAATTAGTGTTTCCAAGCAGAAAATTAAATGTTCCCTGAAAAAGAAAACATTGAAAAATATAAAGTCCATGGATAATATCATTAATACACAAACACAGAGGCTGTAGCAATATTTCGGATTCAGTTAGCCAAAACACAACCATATATTTCTGGTTTCATCCAGTCATATCCGGACAAACTGGTGTGGGATTCCTATGCAATTGACCGAGAAAATCACAGTAAAAATGGTTTTGGAGACAAGCAAAGTCTTTTCGTTACGCAAGTAGATAAAATATCATCGATACAAAGAGAAATATCATGTTTGTTTGGCGGAGTTCCTCTAGCTTTCTCCCTAGAAAATACAAATACGTAGAGCTGCTGTCTCCATGTGGAACCAACTAGAGTTTCGAAGCACAAAATTAAATGTTCCCTGATAAAAAACATTCAAAACAATAAATCCGTGGATAATCAGGAATACACAAACACAGAGGCTGTCGCAATATGTGCGATTGAGTTAGCCAAAACAAAACCGGATATTTCCGGTTTCATGCAGTCATATCCGGACAATCTGGTGTGGAATTTGTATGCATTGTTCCGAGAAAATCGTTTTGGAGAATAGCAAAGTCTTTTCGTTAGGCAAGTGCATAAAATGTCATCTATACAAACAGAATTACGAGGTTTGTTTGCCGCAGTTCCTCTAGCTTTCTCCGTAGAAAATACGAATTTGTAGAGCTGGTGTCTCCATGTGGAACCAATTAGTATTTGCAAGAACAAAATTAAATTTCCCTGAAAAAAAAACATGGAAAAATATCAAGTGCATGGATAATATCATTATTAAAAAACACAGAGGCTGTAGCAATATTTCGGATTGAGTTAGCCAAAAAACAACCATATATTCCTGGTTTCATCCAGTTATATCCGGACAAAGTGGTATGGAATTCGTATGCAATGGACCGAAAAAATCACAGTAAAAATGGTTTTGGAGTAAGCAAAGTCTTTTCGTACGGCAAGTGCATAAAATTTCATCGAGACAAACAGAAATATTATGTTTGTTTTCTGCAGGTACAGTAGGTTTCTCCCTAGATAATAGGAATGTACAGAGCTGGTGTCTCCATGTGGAACCAATTACTGTATCCAAGCTCCTAATAAAATGTTCCCTGGTAAAAAAACATTCAAAACAATAAAGTCCATTGATAATATCCAGTGAACACAAACAAAGACTCCACAGCAATATCTGGGATTGAGTTAGCCAAAACAAAACCGGATATTTCCGGTTTCATCCAGTCATATCCGGACAAACTGCTGTGGAATTCGTATGCAATGGACCGAGAAAATCGCAGTAAAAATGGTTTTGGAGAAAAGTCTTTTCATTAGGCAAGTGCATAAAATGTCATCTATACAAACAGAAATATCATGTTTGTTTGCCGCAGTTCCTCTAGCTTTCTATGTAGAAAATACGAATGTCTAGAGCTGGTGTCTCCATGTGGAACCAATTAGTGTTTCCAAGCAAAAATTAAATGTCCCCCGATAAAAAACATTCAAAACAATAAAGTCCGTGGATAATATCAGGAATACACAAACACAGAGTCTGTAGCAATACCTGGGATTGAGTTAGCCAGAAAAAAACAGATATTTCCGCTTTCATCCAGTCATATACGGAGAAAGTAGCATGGAATTCATATGGAACGGACCGAGAAAATCACACTAAAAATGGTTTTGGAGAAAAGCAAAGTCTTTTCGTTAGGCAAGTGCATAAAATGTCATCCAAACAAACAGAAATATCATGTTTGTTTGGCGCAGGACCTCTAGCTTTCTCCTTAGAAAATATGAATGTGTAGAGCTGGTGTCTCCATGTGGAACCCATTAGTGATTCCAAGCACAAAACGAAATATTCCCTGATAAAAAACATTCAAAACAATAAAGTCCGTGGATAATATCAGGAATACACAAGCACAGAGGCTGTAGCAATATCTGGGATTGTGATAGGAAAAACAAAATCTGATGTTTCAAGTTTCATGCAGTCATATCCGGAAAAACTGGTGTGGAATTCATATGCACTGTATCGAGAAAATCACATAAAAATGGTTTTGGAGAAAAGCAAAGTATTTTCGTTAGGCAAGTGCATAAAATGTCATCTATACAAACAGAAATATCATGTTTGTTTGCCGCAGTTCCTCTAGCTTTCTCGCTAGAAAATAGGCATGTGTAGAGCTAGTGATCCCATGATGAACTAATTAGTGTTTCAACGTTACAAAATGAAATGTTCCCTGATAAAAACATTCAGAACCATAATGTCCATCTTTAATATCCAAAAAACACAAACACAGAGGCTTTCACAACAAATCAGATTGAGTTAGCCAAAACAGAACCGGATATTTCCGGTTTCATCCAGTCATATCCGGAGAAACTGCTGTGGAGTTAGTATGCAACGGACTGAGAAAATCACAGTAAAAATGGTTTTGGAGAAAAGCAAAGTCGTTTCGTTAGGCAAGTGCGTGAAATATCATCGATACAAACAGAAATATCATGTTTGTTTGCAGCAGTTCCTCTAGCTTTCTCCCTAGAAAATACGAATATAAAGCTGTTGTCTCCATGTGGAACGAATTACTGTATCGAAGCTCAAAATAAAATGTCCTCCGATAAAAAACATTCGAAACAATAAAGTACGTTGAAAATATCCAGAAAATACAAACACAGAGGTTGTAGCTATATTCGGATTGAGTTAGCCAAAACAAAACCGGATATTTCTTTTTTCATCCGGTCATATCCGGACAAAGTGGTGTGGAGTTTGTATGCAATGGATCGAGAAAATCACAGTATAAAAGGTTTTGGAGAATAGCAAAGTCTTTTCTTTAGGCAAGTGCATAAAATGTCATCCAAACAAACAGAAATATCATGTTTGTTTGCTGCAGTTCCTCTAGCTTTCTCCTTAGAAAATACGAATGTGTAGAGCTGGTGTCACCATGTGGAACCAATTACTCTATCCAAGTTCAAAATAAAATGTTCCGCGATAAAATAACATTTAAAACAATAAAGTCCATTGATAATATCCAGAAATCTCAAACACAGAGGCTGTAGCAATATCTTTGATTTTGTTAGCCAAAAAAAAAGGATATTTCCGGTTTCATCTAGTCATATCCGGGCAAACTGGTGTGGGATTCCTATGCAATGGACTGAGAAAATCACAGTACTAATCGTTTTGTAGAAAAGCAAAGTCTTTTTGTTAGGCAAGTGCATAAAATGTCATCTATACAAACATAAATACCATGTTTGCCGCAGTTTCTCTAGCTTTCTCCCTAGAAAATACGAATGTGTAGAGCTGGTGTCCCCATGATGAACCATTAGTTCTTCAACAGTACAAAATGAAATGTTCCCTGATAAAAACATTCAAAACAATAAAGTCCATCGATAATATCCAGAAAACAAAAACACAGAGGCTTTCACAATATATCAGATTGAGTTATCCAAAGCAAAATCGGATATTTTCGGTTTCATCCAGTCATATCCGACAAACTCCTGTGGGATTCCTAGGCAATGCAACGAGAGAATCACAGTAAAAATGGTTTTGGAGAAAAGCAAAGTGTTTTTGTTAGGCAAGTGCATAAAATGTCATCTATACAAACAGAATTATAATTTTGTTTGCCACAGTTCCTCGAGCTTTCTCCCTAGGAAATATGAATGTGGACAGACGGTGTCTAATGTGGAAACAATTAGTGTTTCACAGCACAAAATTAAATGTTCCCTAATAAAACTATTCAAAACAATAAAATCTGTGGATAATATCAGGAATACACAAAACACAGAGTCTGTAGCCATATCTAGGATTGACTTAGGCGAAACAAAACCGAATAATTCCGCTTTCATCCAGTCATATCCGGTAAACTGGTGTGGAATTCATATGCAATGGACCGAGTAAATCACAGTAATAATGGTTTTGGAGAAAAGCAAAGTCTTTTCATTAGGAAGTGCATAAAATGTCATCTATACAAACAGAAATATCATGTTTGTTTGCCGCAATTCCTCTACCTTTCTTCCTGAAAATACGAATGTGCAGAGCTGGTGTCCCCATGATGAACCAATTAGTGCTTCCACGGTACAAAAATAAATGTTCCCTGAATAAAATACGCAAATCAATAAAGTACATCGATAATATCCAGAAATCATAAACACAGAGGCTTTCACAATATTTCGGATTGAGTTAGCCAAACACAACCGGATATTTCCGGTTTCATCCAGTCATATCCGGACAAACTGGTGTGGAATTCGTATGCAATGGACCGAGAAAATCACAGTAAAAATGGTTTTGGAGAAAAGAAAAGAATTTTTCTTTAGGCAAGTGCATAAAACGTCATCTATACAAACAGAAATATCATGTTTGTTTGTAGCAGTTCCTCTAGCTTTCTCCCTAGAAAATACGAATGTGTAGAGCTGGTGGAACCAAAACTGTATCCAAGCTCAAAATAAATTATTCCACGATAAAAAACATTCAAAACAATAAAGTCCATTGATAATATCCAGAAAAAACAAACACAGATGCTTTCACAATATTTGGGATTGAGTTAGCCCAAACAAAACCGGATATTTCTGGTTTCATCCAGTTATATCCGGACACACGGGTGTGGAATTCGTATGCAATGGGCCGAGAAAATCACAGTTAAAATGGTGTTTGAGAAAAGCAAAGTCTTTTCTTTAGGCAAGTGCATAAAATGTCATCTATACAAACAGAAATATCATGTTTGTTTGCCGCAGTTCTTCCAGCTTTCTCCCTAGAAAATATGAATGTGTAGAGCTGGTGTTCCCATTATGAAGCAATTCGTGTTTCAATGGTACAAAATTAAATGTTCCCTGAGAAACATAAAAAAATAAGTCCATCGATAATATCCAGAAAACACAAACACAGAGGGTGTTGCAATATTTCGGATTGAGTTAGCCAAAACACAACCAGATATTTCTGGTTTCATCCAGTCATATCCGGACAAACTGGTGTGGAATTCGTATGCAATAGACTGAGAGAATCACAGTAAACATGGTTTTGGAGAAAAGCAAAGTCTTTTCGTTAGGCAAGTGTATAAAATGTCATCTATACAAACAGAAATATCATGTTTGTTTGCCGCAGTTCCTCTAGCTTTCTCCCTAGAAAATACGAATGTGTAGAGCTGGTGTCTCCATATGGAACCTTTTAGTGTTTCAACGGTAAAAATTTAAATATTTCCTGATAAAAAACATTCAAAAAAATAAAGTCTGTGGATAATATCAGGAATACACAAACACAGAGGCAGTAGCAAAATCTGGGATTGAGTTAGCCTAAACACAGCCAGATATTTCTCTTTTCATCCAGTCATATGCAGACAAACTGGTGTGGAATTCGCATGTAATGGACCAAAAAAATCACAGTACAAATCGTTTTGGAGAAAAGCAAAGTCTTTTCATTAGGTAAGTAGATAAAATATCATCGATACAAACAGAAATATCATGTTTGTTTGCCGCAGTTCCTCTAGCTTTCTCCGTAGAAAATACGAATGTGTAGAGCTGGTGTCCCCTTGTGGAAACAATTAATATTTCCAAGTACAAAATTAAATGTTCCCTGAAAAAGAAACATTCAAAAAATTAAAGTCCGTGGATAATATCAGGAATACACAAACACAGATGCTTTCACAATATTTCGGATTGAGTTATCCAAAACACACCCAGATATTTCTGGTTTCATCCAGTCATAGCCGGACAAACTTGTGTGGAATTCGTACGCAATGGACCGAGAAAATCACAGTACAAATGGTTTTGGAGAAAAGCAAATTCTTTTCATTAGGCAGGTAGATAAAATGTCATCTATACAAACAGAAATATCATGTTTGTTTGTCGTAGTTCCTCTAGCTTTCTCCCTGGAAAATACAAATATGTAGAGCTTCTGTCTCCATGTGTAAACAATTAGTGTTTCCAAAAACAATAAAAATGTTCCCCGAAAAAAAAAATTCCATAAAAAAAAGTCCGTGGTTAATATGAGGAATACACATACACAGAGGCTGTAGCAATATCTGGGATTGAGTTAGGCAAAACATAATGGATATTTCCGTATTTATCCAGTCATATCCAGAAAAGCTGGTGTGGAATTCATATTCAATGGACCGAGAAAATAACATTAAACTTTGTTTTGGAGTCAAGGAAAGTCTTTTTGTTAGGAAAGTGCATAAAATTTCATCGATACAACCAGAAATATCATGTTTTTTTTGCTGCAGTTCCTCTAGCTTTCTCCCTAGAAAATACAAATGTGTAGAGCTGGTGTCCCCAATATGAACCAATTACTGTTTCAATGGTACAAAGTTAAATGCTCCCTGATAAAAACATTCAAAACAATAAAGTCCATCGATAATATCCAGAAAAAACAAACACAGAGGCTAACACAATATTTCGGTTTGAGTTAGCCAAAACACAACTGGATATTTCTGGTTTCATCCAGTCATATCCGGACAAAGTGGTTTAGAATTCGTATGCAATAGACCGAGAAAATCAGAATAAAAATGGTTTTGGAGAAAAGCAAGGTCTTTTCGTTAGGCAAGTGCATAAAATGTCTTCGATACAAAGAGAAATATCATGTTTGTTTGCCGCAGTTCCTCTACGTTTCTCCCTAGAAAATACGAATGTGTAGGGCTGGTGTCTCCATGTGGAACCAATTAGTGTTTCTAAGTACAAAAATAAATGTCCCCAGAAAAAAAAAAACATTCAAAAAAATAAAGTCCGTGGATAATATCAGGAATACACAAACACAGAGGCTATAGCAATACCTGGGATTGAGTTAGCCAAAACAAAACAGGGTATTTCTGGTTTCATCCAGTCATATCCAGACAAACTGGTGTGGAATTCGTATGCAATAGACCAAGAAAATCACAGTAAATATGGTTTAGGAGAAAAGCAATGTCTTTTAGTTAGGCAACTACATAAAATGTCATCTATACAAACAGAATTATCATGTTTGTTTGCCACAGTTCCTCGAGCTTTCTCCCTAGAAAATACGAATGTGTAGAGCTGGTGTCTCTATGTGGAACCAATTACTGAATCCAAGCTCAAAATAAAATGTTCCCCTATAAAAACATTCCAAAAAATAAAGTCTGTGGATAATATCCAGAAAACACAAACACAGAGGCTGTAGCAATCTGGGTTTGAGTTAGCCAAAATAAAACCGGTATTTCTGGTTTCATCCAGTCATATGCGGACAAAGTGGTGTGGAATTCGTACGCAATGGAACGAGAACATCACAGTAAAAATGGTTTTGGAGAAAAGCAAAGTCTTTTCGTTAGGCAAGTGCATAAAATGTCATCAACACAAACAGAAATATCATGTGTGTTTGCCACAGTTCCCCTAGCTTTCTCCCCAGAAATTACGAATGTGTAGAGCTGGTGTCCCCATGATGAACCAATTCGTGTTTCAACGGTACAAAATGAAATGTTCCCTGATAAAAACATTCAAAACAATAAAGTCAGGGGGGCAGAGCCAAGATGGCAGATAGTGAGGACATGCGCCTTAGCTTGGGAAAATAAAATTTCATAAAAGTGGAATTACTGTAGCCTCAGGAAAAGACTGAAGAAAAAAACTGCAGAGGAAACGCTTCCAGATCTAGTGGATGTGAAACAGAGGACTTACAGGCAGCCCACCACATGGAAGACCAACCGAGACGAGCTGAACGGCGGGAGAGGAGCCAGAGCCACAGAATCTCGCCAGCACGGGAACCCGAGGAGGGTAAGACAAAGACCTCAGAAACCCAAGACATTGGGGGAGGGGGGAACAGAGGCCTCTCCCTTCACTCACCAAGCAAAGCAAAGAGCACTGCGATTTTACATATGTAAAGCGCAGCCAAACTCAGTAACTTTAGCGAAACTGGAGAACACTTTGAGGGCTGCATAAACTCTTTGTGTGGTCCCAGGTGTAGATCAAACAAATACTCACAGAGGCCAGATTTCAACTACCCTCAACTCCACTCCCAACTGAGTCAAAAAAAGAGAGAGAGAGAGAGAGAGCCAGCAAGGAGTAAGTGAGTGAGCAATCTGGGAGAGTCACTCTTTATACAGCCTTAAACCTAAAAAATCAAGCATAGCTCTCTGGCCACACCCATCACAGCCCCTAAGGATTCAACAAAGCAGACAGCTCACTTAGAGGCATAGTATAACGAGAAAAAAAAAACACCACAGCAAAAAGAAAAAAAAAACACCATAAATTATCACCAACATGCCAAACAACAAACATAGAAGCTGAGGTAACAAGAGCAAGGAAGACACTATGACGCCCCCAAGCGAACAAGACACGCCAATGCAAGATTATGAAGATGAAGAGATAGAGGAAATGCAAGAAGCAGATCTCAAAAAAATGATAAGAACATTAAGAAGTTCTCAAAAACAAATTCTTGAACTACAGAAATCCTTAATGGACAAGATAGAAAATCTCTCCCATGAAAATGAAATATTAAGGAGGAATCAAAATGAAATGAAACAACTAGTAGAACAGGAAACTGAGATAGTGACCAAAAACCACAATGAAATGAAGAACGCAATAGATCAAATGGCAAACACATTAGAGAGCCTTAAAAACAGAATGGGTGAAGCAGAAGAGAGAATATCGGAATTAGAAGACAGAGAACAGGAAAGGAAACAGGCAAATCAAAGAAAAGAAGAAGAAATCAGAAATCTAAAAAATACTGTCAGGAATCTACAGGATACTCTTAAAAAACCCAACATTCGGGTTCTAGGAGTACCTGAAGCCATGGAGAGAGAGAAAGGATTAGAAGGCCTTTTTAGTGAGATACTAGCAGAAAATTTCCCAGGTTTGGAGAAGGACAGAGACATCCTAGTACAGGAAGCTCATAGAACCCCTAATAAACATGATCAAAAGAGATCCTCACCACGACACGTCGTAATCAAACTCAACACAGTGAAACACAAAGAAAAGATCCTAAAATGTGCAAGAGAGAATGCCAGATTACTCTCAGAGGATCTCCAATTAGACTTACAGCTGACTTCTCATCAGAAACCCTACAAGCCAGGAGAGAATGGCGAGACATAGCCCAGGTACTAAGAGAGAAAAACTGCCAGCCCAGAATATTATATCCTGCAAAGCTCTCATTTGTGAATGAAGGTGAAATAAAGACCTTTCACAGCAAACAGAAATTGAAAGAATTTGTCGCCACTCGTGCAGCCCTGCAAAAGATGCTTAAAGATGTGTTACATACAGAAACACAGAATCACGGTCACCAATATTAAAGAAGGTAAAGGAAGGAAACCTCACAGCAAAAGACCACAAGAATCTCAAACCAGATATTAGAAAATATCTTTGGCAAATGGCAGGGCAAAGTTACTCCTTCACAATAGTCACATTGAATGTTAATGGCATGAACTGTCCAGTTAAAAGACACCGATTGGCTGATTGGGTTAAGGAACAAAACCCATCTTTTTGCTGCTTACAAGAAACCCATCTATCCAACAATGATCCATATAGGCTGAAAGTGAAAGGCTGGAAAAAGATATACCATGCCAACAGAAATGAAAAAAGAGCGGGCGTAGCCATCTTAATATCGGACAACATAAACTTTACCACAAAAACTGTCAGGAGAGACAAAGAGGGGCACTATTTAATGATTAAGGGATCCATTCAACAGGAAGATATAACAATTATCAATGTATATGCACCTAATCACAGGGCACCAGCTTATTTAAATGACTTGTTAAGGGACTTAAAGGGAGACTTAGACCCCAATACAATAGTACTGGGGGACTTCAATACTCCACTCTCAGAGATAGACAGATCAACAGGACAGAAGATCAACAAGGAGACAGCAGATTTAAATGACACTATAGCCCAAATGGATCTAACAGATATCTATAGAACATTTCATCCTACATCTAAGGACTTTACATTCTTCTCAGCAGTATATGGAACCTTCTCTAGGATTGACCACATACTAGGCCATAAAGCAAGTCTCAGCAAACTCAAAAGAATTAGAATCATACCATGCAGCTTCTCAGACCACAAAGGAATGAAATTGGAAATTAGCAACTCGGGAATCCCCAGAGCACGTGCAAATGCATGGACATTGAACAACATGCTCCTGAATGAACAACGGGTCATAGAAGAAATTAAAAGAGAAATAAAAAATTTTCTGGAAGTAAATGAGGATAACAGCACAACATACCAAAACCTCTGGGATACAACAAAAGCAGTGTTAAGAGGAAAGTTTATATCAATAGGTGCCTACATCAAGAAATTGGACAGGCACCAAATAGATGAGCTTTCAAGTCATCTCAAGGATCTAGAAAATCTGCAGCAAACCAAACCCAAACCCAGTAGAAGAAGGGAAATAATTAAATTCAAAGAAGAAATCAACAGGATTGAATCCAAAAAAACATTACAAAAAATCAGCCAAACAAGGAGCTGGTTTTTTGAAAAAATAAACAAAATTGACACCCCATTGGCCCAACTCACTAAAAAAAGAAGAGAAAAGACCCAAATCAATAGGATCAGAGATGAAAAAGGAAACGTAGCAACAGACACCACAGAAATAAAAAGAATCATCAGAAATTACTACAAGGACTTGTATGCCAGCAAACAGGGAAATCTATCAGAAATGGACAGATTCTTGGACACATACAACCTACCTAAATTGAGCCAGGAAGACATAGAAAACCTAAACAGACCCATAACTGACACAGAAATTGAAACAGTAATAAAGGCCCTCTCGACAAAGAAAAGCCCAGGAGCAGATGGATTCACTGCTGAGTTCTACCAGACATTTAGAGAAGAACTAACTCCAATTCTTCTCAAACTATTCAGAGCAATCAAAAAAGAGGGAATCCTCCCAAATTCTTTCTATGAAGCCACCATCACCTTAATTCCTAAGCCAGAAAGAGATGCAACATTGAAAGAGAATTACAGACCAATATCCCTGATGAAAATAGATGCAAAAATACTCAATAAAATTCTGGCCAATAGAATGCAACAACACATCAGAAAGATCATGCACCGGACCAAGTGGGATTTATCCCTGGTATGCAAGGATGGTTCAACATCCGCAAAACAATCAACGTAATACACTACATTAACAGGCTGCAGAAGAAAAACCATGATTCTCTAATAGACGCAGAGAAAGCATTTGATAAAATACAACACCCTTTCATGATGAAAATTCTAAGCAAACTGGGTATGGAAGGAACATTCCTCAATACAATCAAAGCAATATATGAAAAACCCACGGCCAACATCCTATTGAATGGGGAAAAGTTGGAAGCATTTCCACTGAGATCTGGTACCAGACAGGGATGCCCACTCTCACCACTGATATTCAATATAGTTCTGGAAGTTTTAGCCAGAGCTATTAGGCAAGAAAAAGAAATTAAAGGGATACAAATCGGGAAGGAAGAACTCAAACTATCCCTCTTTGCAGATGATATGATTCTTTATTTAGGGGACCCAAAGAACTCTACTAAGAGACTACTGGAACTCATCGAAGAGTTTGGCAAAGTAGCAGGATATAAAATCAATCCACAAAAATCAACAGCCTTTGTATACACAGGCAATGCCACGGCTGAGGAAGAACTTCTAAGATCAGTCCCATTCGCAATAGCTACAAAAACAATCAAATACCTTGGAACAAACTTAACCAAGGATGTTAAAGATCTCTACGATGAAAACTACAAAACCTTACAGAAAGAAATAGAAGAGGATACCAAAAAATGGAGAAATCTTCCATGCTCATGGATTGGAGGAAGCAATATCATCAAAATGTCTATTCTCCCAAAAGCAATTTATACATTCAATGCAATACCAATCAAGATACCGAAGACATTCTTCTCAGATCTGGAAAAAATAATGCTGAAATTCATATGGAGACACAGAAGACCTCGAATAGCCAAAGCAATCTTGTACAACAAAAACAAAGCCGGAGGCATCACAATACCAGATTTCAGGGCATACTACAGGGCAGTTGTTATCAAAACAGCATGGTACTGGTACGGAAACAGATGGATAGACCAATGGAACAGAATAGAAACACCAGAAATCAATCCAAACATCTACAGCCAACTTATATTTGATCAAAGATCCAAAGCTAATCCCTGGAATAAGGACAGCCTATTCAATAAATGGTGCTGGAAAATTGGATTTCCATGTGCAGAAGCTTGAAGCAAGACCCATACCTTTCACCTTACACAAAAATTCACTCAACATGGATTAAAGACTTAAATGTACGACCCAAAACCATCAAATTAGTAGAGAGCATTGGAGAAACCATGCAAGATATAGGCACAGGCAAAGACTTCTTGGAAAAGACCCCAGGAGCACAGGCAGTCAAAACCAAAATTAACATTTGGGATTGCATCAAACTGAGAAGTTTCTGTACTTCAAAAGAAACAGTCAGGAAAGTGAAGAGGCAACCGACAGAATGGGAAAAAATATTTGCAAACTATACTACAGATAAAGGGTTGATAACCGGAATCTACAAAGAAATCAAGAAAATCCACAACAACAGAACAAACAACCCACTGAAGAGATGGGCCAAGGAACTCAATAGATATTTTTCAAAAGAGGAAATCCAAATGGCCAACAGACACATGAAAAAATGTTCAAGATCACTAGCAATCAGAGAAATGCAAATCAAAACCACAGTGAGATTTCACCTCACCCCTGTGAGAATGGCTCACATGCAGAAATCTACCAACAATAGATGCTGGAGAGGATGTGGGGAAAAAGGGACACTAACCCACTGTTGGTGGGTATGCAAACTGGTTAAGCCACTATGGAAGTCTGTCTGGAGATTCCTCAGAAACCTGAACATAACCCTACCATACAACCCAGCCATCCCACTCCTTGGAATTTACCCAAAGGAAATTAATTTGGCTAATAAAAAAGCCATCTGCACATTAATGTTTATTGCAGCTCAATTCACAATAGCTAAGACCTGGAACCAACCCAAATGCCCATCAACAGTAGACTAGATAAAGAAATTATGGGACATGTACTCCATAGAATACTATACAGCAGTAAGGAACAATGAAACCCAGTCATTTGCAACAAGATGGAAGGATCTGGAAAGCATCATGCTGAGTGCATTAAGCCAGTCCCAAAGAGACAAATATCATTTGTTTTCCCTGTTCGGCGACAACTGAACACCAAAGGGGAAACCTGTTGAAGTGAAATAGACACTATAAGAAACAATGTCCTGATCAGCTTTTGTCCTGACTCTAGATGTACAATGTAATACTTTATCCTTTTTAGTATTTGTTGTTGTTGTTATTGTTCTAGTACTAGCAGTTGAACTCTGTAATTAACACACAATTATTCTTAGGTGTTTAAATTTTAACTGAAAAGTGATCCCTGTTAAATTTCAGAGTGGAAAAAGAGAGGGAGGAGATGCACAATTTGGGACATGCACAATCAGTCTTGCCCCAAATGATGGAGTTAGAAATGTGCCAGGGGATTCCAATACAATCCCATCAAGGTGGCATGTACCAATGCCATCTCACTAGTCCAGGTGATCAATTTCAGTTCACATTAGATGGCCTGGATAGGTCTAAGAAACAAAGGGATCACACATACAAGACAAGTGTCTGCTAATACTAACTGATAGAATCAAAAAGGGAGAGAAAGATCCAGCATGGGAAGTGGGATACACAGCAGACTCATAGAATGGCAGATGTCCTAAACAACACTCTGGCCTCAGAATCAGCCCTTAAGGCATTCAGACCTGGCTGAAGAGCCCATGAGAGTATTGTAGGCATGGAAAGCCAAGATACCATGGAAAAGAGAAAAAGAAGAAGACCTGGATGGGGGATCTCTGTTAGTGAGATCCCAGTGGAAAGAACGGGGCCATCAAAGAAGGAGGTACCTTTCTCTGAAGGGAGGAGAGAACTTCCACTTTGACTGTGACCCTATCGGAATAAGATCAAAGTCGGAGAACCCTAAAGGCTTCCATAGCCCTGGCAACTCATGACTAGAGCCTAGGGAGATTACTGACGCCATGAACAGGAGTGTCAAATTGTTAAGTCAGCAACAGGAGTCACTGTGTACTTACATCCCATGTGGGATCTGTCCTTAATGTGTTGTCTAATGTGCAGTGAGGCTATAACTAGTACTGAAACAGTATATTTACACTTTGTGTTTCTGCGTGGGTACAAACTGATGAGATCTTTACTAATTATATATACTGAATCGATCTTCTGTATATAAAGATAATTGGAAATGAAACAAAAAAAACTGGTGATAATTGGAAACGGCATAGAAAATTAATTAATTTTTAAAAAAATATTATGTAGGATCTCTGCCTTTAATGTGCTGTACACTCTTATTTAATGCTATAGCTAGTATTCCAACAGTATTTTTTTTTTTCACTTTGTGTTGCTATATGGGGTAAAACTGTTGAAATCATTACCTATTATATACTAAACTGATCTTTTGTATATAAAGAGAATTAAAAATGAATCATGATGTGATTGGAAGGGGAGAGGGAGCGGGAAAGGGGAGGGTTGTGGGTGGGAGGGAAGTTTTGGGAGGGGGAAGCCATTGTAACCCATAAGCTGTACTTTGGAAATTTATATTCATTAAATAAAAGTTTAATTAAAAAACAGAAATAATAGTTCTGACTGGCAGGCGATTTGGAAAGGCAGACTGCCTTAGCTGTATAACATGAATATCCAACAGCACGTACTAGCACAAATCAAACTGTGAAATTAAACTTTTTATTCAAACAGAAAAAAAAAACAATAAAGTCCATCGTTAATATCCAGAAAACACAAACACAGAGGCTATCACAATATTTCGGATTGAGTTAGCCAAAAGAGAACCAGATATTTCTGGTTTCATCCAGTCACATCCGGACAAACTGGTGTGGAATTCGTATGCAACGAACCGAGAAAATCACAGTAAAAATGGTTTTAGAGAAAAGCAAAGTCTATTCGTTAGGCAAGTGCATAAAATATCTTCGATACAAACAGAAATATCATGTTTGTTTGCAGCAGTTCCTCTAGCTTTCTCCCTAGAAAATACGAATGTGTAGAGCTGGTGTCTCCATGTGGAAACAATTAGTGATTCCAAGCAAAAAATTAAATGTTCCCTGAGAAAAAACATTCAAAACAATAAAGTCCGTGGATACTATCAGGAATAAACAAACACAGAGGCTGTAGCAATATCGGGATTGAGCTAGCCAAAACATAACTGGATATTTCCTGTTTCATCCAGTAATATCTAGACAAACTGCTGTGGAATTCATATGCAACGCATTGAGAAAATCACAGTAAAAATGGTTTTGGAGAAAAGCAAAGTCTTTACTTTAGGCAAGTGCATAAAATGACATCTACACAAACAGAAATATCATGTTTGTTTGCCGCAGTTCCTCTACCTTTCCCCCTAGAAAATACGAATGTGTAGAGCTGGTGTCTCCATGTGGAACCAATTAGTGATTCCAAGCACAAAATTAAATGTTGCCTGAAAAAATAACATTGAAAAATATAAAGTCCATGGATAATATTAGGAATACACAAACACAGACTCCGTAGCAATATTTCGGATTGAGTTAGCCAAAACACAACCGGATATTTCTGGTTTCATCCAGTCATATCCATACAAAGTCGTGTGGAATTCATATGAAATGGACTGAGAAAATCACAGTAAAAATGGTTTTGGAGAAATGCAAAGTCTTTTCCTTAGGCAAGTGTATAAAATGTCATCACTACAAACAGAAATATCATGTTTGTTTGTCGCAGTTCCTCTAGCTTTCTCCCTGGAAAATATGACTGTGTGGAGCTGGTGTCTCCATGTGGAACGAATTAGTGTTTCCAAGCATAAAAAAAAAGTTCCCCGAAAAAAATTTTTCAAAAAATAAAGTCCGTGGATAATATCAGGAATACACAAACACAGAGGCTGTAGCAATATCTGGGATTGAGTTAGCCAAAACAAAATCGGGTATTTCTCTTTTCATCCGGTCATATCCAGACAAACTGGTGTGGATTTTGTATGCAATGGACTGTGAAAATCACAGTAAAAATGGTTTTGGGGAAAAGTAAAGTCTTTTCGTTAGGCAAGTGCATAAAATGTCATCGATACAAACAGAAATATCATGTTTGTTTGCCGCAGTTCCTCCAGCTTTCTCCCTAGAAAATACAAATGTGTAGAGCTGGTGTCCCCATGATGAACCAATTAGTGTTTCAACGGTACAAAATTAAATGTTCCCTGAAAAAATATATTCAAAACTTTAAAGTCCATTGATAATATGCAGAAAACACAAACACAGAGGCTGTAGCAATATCTGGGATTGAGTTAGCCAAAACACAACCGGATATTTCCGGTTTCATCCAGTCTTACCCGGAGAAACTGGTGTGGAATTTGTATGCAATTGACCGAGAAAATCACAGTACAAATGGTTTTGGAGAAAAGCAAAGATTTTTCATAAGGCAAGTAGATAAAATATCAACGATACAAACAGAAATAATATTTTTGTTTGCTGCAGTTCTTCTAGCTTTCTTCCTAGAAAATATGAATGTGTAGTGCTGATGTTCCCAATATGAACCAATTAGTGTTTCAACGGTACAAAATGAAATGTTCCCAGATAAAAACATTCAAAACAATAATTCCATCAATAAAATCCACAAAACACAAACACAGAGGCTGTAGCAAAATCTGGGATTTTGTTAGAGAAAACAAAACCGGATATTTCCATTTTCATCCAGTCATATCTAGTCAAACTGGTGTGGAATTCATATGCAATGGACTGCGAAAATCACAGTAAAAATGCTTTTGGAGAAAAGCAAGGTCTTTTCATTAGGCTAGTTGATAAATTATCATCAATACAAACAGAAATATCATGTTTGCTTGCCGCAGTTCCTCTAGCTATCTCCTTAGAAACTACGAATGTGTAGAGCTGGTGACTCCATTTGGAACCAATTAGTGTTTCCAAACAAAAAATTAAATGTTCCCTGTTAAAAAACATTCAAATCAATATGTCCATGTAGAATATCTGGAAAACACAAACACAGAGGCTGTAGCAATATCTCGGATTGAGTTAGCCAAAATAAAACCGGGTATTTCAGGTTTCATCCAGTCATATTCGGACAAACTGGTGTGGAATTCATATGCAATGTACCGAGAAAAATCACAGTAAAAATGGTTTTGGAGAAAAGCAAAGTCTTTTCGTTAGGCAAGTGCATTAAATGTCATCTACACAAATGTAAACATCATGTTTGCCACAGTTCCTCTAGCTTTCTCCCCAGAAAATACGAATGTGTAGAGCTTGTGTCCCCATGATGAACCAAATTATGTTTCTACGGTACTACAATAAACGTTCACTGATAAAAACATTCAAAACAATAAAGTCCATGGATAATATCCGGAAAACACAAACACAGAGGCTGTAGCAATATTTCGCATTGACTTAGCCTAAACACAACCGGATATTTCTGGTTTCATCCAGTCATATCCAGACAATGTGGTGTGGAATTCTTATGCAATGGACCAAGAGAATGACAGTAAAAATGGTTTTGGAGAAAAGCAAAGTCTTTTCATTAGGCAAGTGCATAAAATGTCATCTACACAAACAGAAATATCATGTTTGTTTGCCGCAGTTCCGCTAGCTTTCTCCCTAGAAAATACGCATGTGTAGAGCTTCTGTCCCCATGATGAACCAATTAGTGTTTTCAAGCACTAAATAAAATGTTCCCTGATTAATAACATTCAAATCAATAAAGTCTGTGGATAATATCAGGAATACACAAACACAGAGCTGTGGCAATATCTCGGATTATGTTAGCCAAAACACAACCGGATATTTCTGTCTTCATCCAGTCATATCCGGAGAAACTCCTGTGGAATTCCTATGCAATGGACCGAGAAAATCAGAGTAAAAATTATTTTGGAGACA
Source organism: Lepus europaeus (assembly GCF_033115175.1). Classification (NCBI taxonomy): domain Eukaryota; kingdom Metazoa; phylum Chordata; class Mammalia; order Lagomorpha; family Leporidae; genus Lepus; species Lepus europaeus. The sequence goes on from NW_026909177.1 coordinate 5,721,955, forward strand.
AACAAAGTCTTCTCATTAGGCAAGTGCATAAAATGTCATATACACAAACAGAAATATCACGTTTGTTTGCCGCAGTTCCTGCAGCTTTCTCCATAGAAAATACGAATGTGTAGAGCTGGTGACTCCATTTGGAACCAATTAGTGTTTCCACGCAAAAAATTAAATGTTCCCTGATGAAAAAACATTCAAATCAATAAGTCCATTGATAATATCCGGAAAACACAAACACAGAGGCTGTAGCAATATCTGGGATTGAGTTAGCCAAAACAAAACCGCATATTTCAGGTTTCATCCAGTCATATCCGGACAAACTGGTGTGGAATTCGTATGCAATGGACCGAGAAAAATCACAGTAAAAATGGTTTTGGAGAAAAGCAAAGTTTTTTCGTTAGGCAAGTGCATTAAATGTCATCTACACAAACATAAACATCATCTTTGCAGCAGTTCCTCTAGTTTTCTCCCCAGAAAATATGAATGTGTAGAGCTTTTGTCCCCATGATGAACCAAATTATGTTTCTATGGTACAATATTAAATGTTCCCTGATAAAAAACATTCAAAACAATAAACTCCCTGGAAAATATCAGGAATACACATACAAAGAGGCAGTAGCAATATCGGGGATTGAGTTAGCCAAAACAAAACCGGATATTTCTGGTTTCATCCAGTCATATCCGGACAAACGGGAGTGGAATTCGTATGCAATGGACCGAGATAATCAGAGTAAAAATGGTTTTGCAGAAAAGCAAAGTCTTTTCGTTAGGCAAGTGCATAAAATGCCATCTATACAAACAGAAATATAATGTTTGTTTGCCGCTGTTCCTCTAGCATTCTCCCTAGAAAATACGAATCTGTAGAGCTGGTGTCTCAATGTGGAACCAATTAGTGATTCCAAGCACAAAATTAAATGTTCCCTGATAAAAAAAATTTAAAGCAATAAAGTCCGTAGATAATATCATGTATACACAAACACAGAGGCTGTAGCAATATCTGTGATTGGGTTAGCCAAGCCAAAACCCGATATTTGTGGTTTCATCCAGTCATATACGGACAATGGTGTGGAAATCGTATGCAATAGACCGAGAAAATCACAGGAAAAATGGTTTTGGAGAAAAGCAAAGACTTTTTATTAGGCAACTGCATAAAGTGTCATCTACACAAACATAAATATCATGTTTGTTTGCCGTAGTTCCTCTAGCTTTCTCCGTAGAAAATATTAATGTGTAGAGTTGGTGTCTCCATGTGGAACCAATTAGTGTTTCAATGGTACAAAATTAAACGTTCCCTGATAATAAACATTCAAAACAATAAAGTCTGAGGAAAAGATCAGGAATACACAAACGCAGAGGCTGTAGCAATATCTGGGATAGAGTTAGCCAAAACAAAACCGGATATTTCCGGTTTCATCCAGTCATATCCGGACAAACTGGTGTGGAATTCGTATGCAATGGACTGGGAAAATCACATAAAAATTTTTTTAGAAGAAAATCAAAGTCTTTTCTTTAGGCAAGTGCATAAAATGTCATCGATACAAACAGAAATATCATTTTGATTGTCGAAGTTCCTCTAGCTTTCTCCCTAGCAAATAAGAATGTGTAGAGCTGGTGTCTCCATGTGGAACCAATTAGTGTTTCCAAGCACAAAACTTAATGTTCCCTGGTAAAATAATTCAAAGCAATAAAGTCCGTGGATAATATCAGGAATACACAAACACAGAGGCTGTAGCAATATCTGGGATTGAGTTAGCCAAAACAAAACCAGCTATTTTTGGGTTCTTCCAGTCATATCCGCAGAAACTGGTGTGGAATTCGTATGCAATGTGCCGAGAAAATAACAGTAAAAATGGTTTGGAGAAAAGCAAAGTCTGTTCGTTAGGCAAGTGCATAAAATGTCATCTATACAAACAGAAATATCATGTTTGTTTGCCGCAGTTCCTCTAGTTTCTCCCTAGAAAATACGAATGTGCACAGCTGGTGTCCCCAGGATGAACCAATTAGAGTTTCTATGGTACAAAATGAAATGTTCCCTGATAAAAAATTTCAAAACTGTAAAGTCCATCGATAGTATCCAGAAAGCACAAACCCAGAAACTTTCACAATATTTTGAATTGAGTTAGCCAAAACACAACCGGATATTTCTGGTTTCATCCAGTCATATGCGGAGAAAGTCCTTTGGAATTCATATGCAATGGACCGAGAAAATCACTGCAAAAATTGCTTTGGAGAAAAGCAAAGTCTTTTCATTAGGCAAGTGCATAAAATGTCATCGATACAAACAGAAACATCATGTTTGTTTGCCGCAGTTGCTCTAGCACTCTCCCTAGAAAATACGAATGTGCACAGCTGGTGTCTCCATGTGTAACCAATTACTGTATTCAAGCTCAATATAAAATGTTCCCCAATAAAAAACATTCAAAACAATAAAGTCCATCGATAATATCCAGAAAACACAAACACAGGGGCTTTCACAATATTTTGGATTCAGTTAGCGAAAGCAGAGCCGGATATTTCTGGTTTCATCCAGTCATATCCGGACAAAGTGATTTGGAAATCATATGCAATGGACCGAGAAAATCGCAGTAAAAATGGTTTTGGAGAAAAGCAATGTCTTTTTATTTGGCAAGTGCATAAAATGTCATCTATACAAAAAGAAATATCATGTTTGTTTGCAGCAGTTCCTCAAGCTTTCTCCCTAGAAAATACAAACTGTAGAGCTGGTGTATCCAGGTGGAACCAATTACTGTATCCAAGCTCAAAATAAAATATTCCCCGATAAAAAACATTCAAAACAATAAAGCCCATCGATAATATCCAGAAAAAACAAACTCAGAGTCCATAGCAATATCTGGGATTGACTTAGCCAAAATAAAACTGGATATTTCTGGATTTATCCAGTCATATCCGGACAAAGTGGTGTGGAATTCGTATGCAATGTTCCGAGAAAATCACAGTAAAAATGGTTTTGGAGAAAAGCAAAGTCTTTTCGTTAGGCAAGTGCAGAGAATGTCATCTAGACAAACAGACATATCATGTTTGTTTGCCACAGTTCCTCTAGCTTTCTCCCTAGAAATTACGAATGTGCAGAGCTGGTGTTTCCATGTGGAACCAATTACTGTATCCAAGCTCAAAATAAAATGTTCCCCGAAAAAAATTTCAAAATATTAAAGTCCATTGATAATATCCGGAAAACAGAAACAAAGAGGCTGTAGCAATATCTGGGATTGAGTTAGCCAAAACAATACCGAATACTTCCGGGTTCATCAAGTCATATCCGGAAACAGTGGTGTGGAATTCGTATGCAATGGATCGAGAAAATCAGAGTAAAAATGGTATTGGAGAAAAGCCAAGTCTTTTCGTTAACCAAGTGCATAAAATGTCATCTGCACAAACATAAATATCATGTGTGCCAGAGTACCTCTAGCTTTCTCCATAGAAAATACGAATGTGTAGAGCTGGTGTCCCCATGATGAACCAATTAGTGTTTCTTTGGTACAAAAATAAATGTTCCCTGATAAAAATATTCAAATCAATAAAGTCCATCGATAATATCCAGAAAACACAAACACAGAGGCTTTCACAGTATTTCGGATTGATTTAGCTAAAACACAATGGGATATTTCTGGTTTCTTCCAGTCATATCCGGACAAAGTGGTTTGGAATTTGTATGCAATGAACCGAGAAAATCACAGTAAAAAGGGTTTTGGAGAAAAGCAAAATCTTTTCATTAGGCAAGTAGATAAAATATCATCCATAAAAACAGAAATATCATCTTTGTTTACCGCAGTTCCTCTAGCTATCTCCCTAGAAATAAGGAATGTGTAGAGCAGGTGTCTCCATGTTGAAACAATTAGTTTTTCCAAGAAAAGAATTAAATGTTCCCTGATAAAAAACATTGAAAACAATAAAGTCCATGGTTAATATCCGGAAAACACACACACAGAGTCTATAGCAAAATCTGGGATTGAATTAGCCAAAACGAAACTGGATATTTCCGGTTTCATCAAGTCATATCCGGACAAACTGGTGTGGAATTCGTATGCAATGCAATGCACCGAAAAAATCACAGCAATATCTGGGATTGAGTTAGCCAAAACACAACCAGATATTTCTGGTTTCATCCAGTCATATCCGGACAAAGTGGTTTAGAATTCGTGTGCAATGGACCGAGAAAATCACAGCACAAATAGTTTTGAAGAAAAGCAACTCTTTTCGTTAGGGCATAAATTTTCATCGATACAAACAGAAATATCATGTTTATTTGCCGCAGTTTCTCTAGCTATCTCCCTAGCAATTACGAATGTGTAGAGCTGGTGTCTCCACGTGGAACCAATTAGTGTTTCCAAGCACAAAATTAAATGTTCCCTGAAAAAAATATTGAAAAATATAAATTCCACTGATAATATCAGGAATACACAAACACTGAGGCTGTAGCAATACTTCGGATTGAGTTAGCCAAAACACAACCAGATATTTCTGGTTTAATCCAGTCATATCTGGACAAATAGTGTGGAATTCGTATGCAATGGACTGAGAAAATCACAGTAAAAAATGGTTTTAGAGAAAAGCAAAGTGTTTTCGTCAGTCAAGTGCATAAAATGTCATCTATACAAACATAAATATCATGTATGTTTGCGGAAGTTCCTCTAGCTTTCTCCATATAACATACAAATGTGTAGAGCTGGTGTTCCCATGATGAACCAATTAGTGTTTCAACGGTACAAAATTAAATGTTCCCTGATAAAAAATATTCAAAACCATAAACTCCATAGATAATATCCAGAAAACACAAACACAGAGGCTTTCACAATATTTCGGATTGAGTTAGTCAAAAGAAAACCGGATATTTCCGGTTTCATCCAGTCATATCCGGAAGAACTGGTTTGGAATTCATATGCAATGGACCGAGAAAATCACAGGACAAATGCTTTGGAGAAAATCAGTCTTTTCATTAGGCAAGTGCATAAAATATCATCTATACAAACAGAAATATCATGTTTGTTTGCCGCAGTTCCTCTAGCTTTCTCCCTGGAAAATACCAATCTGTAGAGCTGGTGTCTCCATGTGGAACGAATTAGTGTTTCCAAGCACAAAAAAAAAAAAAATGTTCCCTGAAAAAAACATTCAAAAAATAAAGTCCGTGGATAATGTAAGTAATACACAAACACAGAGGCTGTAGCAATATCTGGGATTGAGTTAGCCAAAACACAACCAGATATTTCTGGATTCGTCCAGTCATATCCGGACAAAGTGGTTTGGAATATGTATGCAATGGAACGAGAAAATCACAGTAAAAATGGTTTTGGAAAGAAAAGCAATGTCTTTTCATTAGGCAAGGGCATAAAATGTCATCTACACAAACATGAATATCATGTTTGTTTGCCGCAGTTCCTCTAGCTTTCTTCCTAGAAAATACGAATATGTACAGCTGGAGTCTCCATGTGGAACCAATTACTGTATCAAAGCTCAAAATAAAACGTTCCCCGATAAAAAACATTCAAAACAATAAAGTCCATTGATAATATTTAGAAAAACAAACACAGAGGCTGTAGCAATATCTGGGATTGAGTTAGCCAAAACACAACCGGATATTTCTGGTTTCTTCCAGTCATATCCGGACAAAGTGGTGTGGGAATCGTTTGAAATGACTGAGAAAATCACAGTAAAAATGGTTTTGGAGAAAAGCAAAATCTTTTCGTTAGGCAAGTGCATAAAATGTCATCTATACAAACAGAAATATCATGTTTGTTTTCCGCAGTTCCTCTAGCTTTCTCCCTAGAAAATACGAATATGTACAGCTGGAGTCTCTATGTGGAACCAATTACTCTATCCAAGCTCAAAATAAAACTTTCCCCGATAAAAAACTTTCAAAACAATAAAGTCCATTGATAATATCCAGAAAACACAAACACAGAGGCTGTAGCAATATCAAGGATTGAGTTGGCCAAAACACAAACGGATATTTCTGGTTTCATCCAGTCATATATGGAGAAAGTGGTTTCAAATTCGTATGTAATGGACCGAGGAAATCACACTAAAAATGGTTTTCGAGAAAAGCAACCTGTTTTCCTTAGGCAAGTGCATAAAATGTCATGGATACAAACAGAAATATCATGTTTGTTTGCCGCAGTTCCTCTAGCTTTCTCCCTAGAAAATACGCATATGTAGAGCTTGTGTCTCCATGTGGAACCAATTACTATAACCAAGTTCAAAATAAAATATTTCCTGATAAAAAACATTTAAAACAGTAAAGTCCGTGGACAATATCTGGAATACACAAACACAGAGGCTGTAGCAATATCTGGGATTGAGTTAGCCAAAACAAAACCGGATATTTCCAGTTTAATCCAGTCATATCCGAACAAACTGGTGTGGAATTCGTATGCAATGGAACGAGAAAATCACAGTAAAAATGGTTTTGGAGATAAACAATGTCTTTTCGTTAGGCAAGTACATAAAATGTCATCTATACAAACAGAAATATCATGTTTGTTTGCCGCCGTTCCTCTAGGTTTCTCCAAATAAAATACGAATGTGTAGAGCTCTTGTAGTCATGATGAACCAATTAGAGTTTCCAAGAACAAAGTTAAATGTTCCCTGATAAAATCATTCAAAACAATAAGTCTGTGGATAATATCAGCAATATACAAACACTGAGGCTGTTTCCATATCTGTGATTGAGTTAGCCAAAACACAACCAGATATTTCTGGTTTCATCCATTCATATCCTGACAAAGTGTTTTGGAATTCGTATACAATGGACGGAGAAAATCAGAGTAAAAATGGTTTCAGAGAAAAGCAAAGTCTTTTCATTAGGCAACTGCATAAAATTTCACCTATACAAACAGAAATATCATGTTTGTTTGCCGCAGTTCCTCTAGCTTTCTCCCTAGAAAATACGAATGTGTCGAGATGGTGTCTCCATGTGGAACCAATTAGTGTTTCCAAGCACAAAATTAAATGTTCCCTGACAAAAAACTTTAAAAAAAATAAAGTCCGTGGATAATATCAGGAATACACAAACACAGAGGCTGTCGCAATATCTGGGATTGAGTTAGCCAACACAAAACCGGATATTTCCGGTTTCATGCAGTCATATCCGGACAAACTGTTGTGTAATTCCTATGCAATGGACCGAGAAAATCAAAGTAAACATGGTTTTGGAGAAAAGCAAAGTCGTTTCCTTAGGCAAGTACATGAAATGTCATCTACACAAACATAAATATCATGTATGTTTGCCGCAGTTCCTCTAGCTTTCTCCCAAGAAAATACGAATGTGTAGAGCTGGTGTCCCCATGGTGAACCTATTAGTGTTTTTACGGTACAAAATTAAATGTTCCCTGATAAAAACATTCAAAACAATAAAGTCCATTGATAATATCCAGAAAACACAAACACAGAGGTTGTTAGCAATATTTCGGATTTAGTAAGCCAAAACACAACCGGATATTTCTGGTTTCAGTCAGCATATCCGGAGAAAGTCGTGTGGAATTCATATGAAATGGACCGAGAAAATCACAGTAAAAATGGTTTTGGAGAAAAGTAAAGTCTTTTCGTTAGGCAAGTGCATAAAATGTCATCAATACAAACAGAAATATCCTGTTTGTTTGCCACAGTTCCTCTAGCTTTCTCCTTAGAAAATACAAATATGTAGAGCTGGTGTCTCCATGTGGAACAAATTAGTGTTTCCAAGCACAAAATTAAATGTTCCCTGATAGAAAACATTCAAAACAATAAAATCTGTGGATAATATCCGGAAAACACAAACACAGAGGCTCTAGCAATATCTGGGATTGAGTTAGCCAAAACACAACTGGATATATCCGCTTTCATCCAGTCATATCCGCAAATCTGGTGTGGAATTCATATGTAATGGACCGAGAAAATCACTGTGAAAATGGTTTTAAAGAAAAGCAAAGTGTTTTCGTTAGGCAAGTGCATAAAATGTCACGTATACAAACAGAAATATCATGTTTGTTTGCCGCAGTTCCTCTAGCTTTCTCCCTACAAAATACAAATGTGTAGAGCTGGTGTTTCCATGAAGAACCAATTAGTGTTTCCCAGCACAAAATTAAATGTTCCCTGATAAAAACATTCAAAACAATAAAGTCCATCGATAATATCTGGAAAACACAAACACAGAGGCTGTCGCAACATGTGGGATTGAGTTAGCCAAAACACAGGCTGATATTTCTGGTTTCAACCAGTCGTTTCCTGACAAAGTGGTGTGGAACTCGTATGCAATTGACACAGACAATCACAGTAAAAATGGTAGTGGAGAAAAGCAAAGTGTTTCCATTTAGCAAGTGCATAAATTGTCACCTATACAAACAGAAATATCATGTTTGTTTGCCACAGTTCCTCTAGCTTTCTCCCTAGAAAATACGAATGTGTAGAGCTGGTGTCTCCATGTGGAACCAATTAGTGTTTCCAAGCACAAAATTAAATGTTCCCTGAGAAAAAACATTCAAAATAATAAAGTCTGTCCATAATATCCAGAAGACACAAACACAGAGGCTGTTCCAACATGTGGGATTGAGTTAGCCAAAATACAACCGGATATTTCTGGTTTCATCCAGTCATATCCGGACAAAGTGGTGTGGAATTCATATGCAATGGACCAAGAAAATCACAGTAAAAATGGTTTTGGAGAAAAGCAAAGTCTTTACATTAGGCAAGTGCATAACATGTCATCTATACAAACCGAAATATCATGTTTGTTTTCCGCACTTCCTTTTTTTTTTCACTTTATACATGTTTAATTAGGATAGGCATAAACCAAAACAGAAAAAAAAATAAAGTGTCACTGTCACTTTGTTTGCAGGCAAGAGTCAGGAAATGGAACAAATTACCAGGAAAACATTTTTCCTAAGTAGGTAGGTTACATAATTTTAACATTCAGATGCCAAAATTAGTATTATTCTACTTAATCTACTAATGAAAAGAGGAATCAAAAGTTCATCCTGTTTCGTATAAGAAATTTTACATTAAATATATAGCGCTTTGTTTCTCAGGAAGCAGTACTGGCAACTTGGAGAAGATATTTCTGTTACGTGATGACTAGAAAACGTCAAATACAACCAAGCAGCTATGCTATAGCTCAGAAAGTACTATTAACCTCTTTTGGGCTAGTGCACATTTCAGTTTAATACCGAACTACATCTTGAGTTTTAGGAAGGCAGCAATAATTATATTTTGGCTTTTGTTCTAGAGCTTAGCATAGTTAAGGTGACAGTTGAAGCATATTAGTGAAGGTAGTTAAAATTTAATGACAATCATCATAATCTCTTATAACCTACATAAACTGTATAATGCTTACATGGAATGAAACCAGCATTACCTAATTGGTGTTTACATACATACAGAGGGAGAAAAAAACCTACCAAAGGCAATCACTCTAAATGTACTACCACGTACTTGTTAAAAATGCAAATATACCATAGAACTAAAATGACGTGAAGAGCACTACTCATTACCTAGAAGAAAGGTAACTGGTTCTCATACAAAGCTAAGCTGGCATCAATCACCCTCGTCACAATGGCTTAGAAAAGCATCAGGTTTCCAGTAGAGAAACTATTCTAGGAAAGTCAGTCAATCTTGTGAAAGTTTCACAGCTGTAAAACCAGGCTAAGACTACAACGACCGTGAAATCTGAGGAGATCAGATGAACCAGTAGATTCCCAGCCATATCGTGAGACGGGAAGGTCCTCATGCAGCATATGCTCCCTGGCTCCGGGAAAGCTTCATGTGCATAATACAGAAGTAGTTGAGAAAGGAAACTGGAGACGCTCAGCTGTTTCCATTGTGTCCTAACTGTTAAACTTCAGGGATGGTGTGATCCATCAGGCTTTTCATAATGCTTGGCGCCATCCGTTTAATAATATGTTCAAAGATAAAAGCAGGCATGATTGTGACGGTAACTACAGTCCCAGATGTTGATAGTATGTCTGCAATTTGAGAGTCCTTCAATCCAATGACATTCTGGCCGTTGATCTCACAGATGTTATGTTCCGTGAGAAGACCGTTTCTGGCTGCAGAACTATCTTTCACTATGGATGTTACTTTCCCATTTTTAAAGATAAAGCCAAGGTTTCCAGTACTGTCCTTATGCATAGTAATTGTCTGCTCAAAAGGCCTGTCATGAATGGTCATTGTGATCTTCTCTCCAAAAGCCTGTTTGAGCACCTTGTGAGCTTTATCAGAGCTCCAGGCTGCACAGTTTTCACCATTGATCTGGAGTACCTGGTCGCCAAATCTCAAACCAACCAATGAGGCTGGAGAATTTGCCTGGACTAGCTGAACAAATATACCATTATCTATTGATTTAAGCCTGAGTCCAATTTTTCCATCTTGATCCTTACATAAAATGACTTGACGAATCCCTTGTTTAATTTCTGCTCTGCGAATCCCAACATCATTTCCAGTTACAGGAGCCACCATATAGTTCATACTGGAAGGTCTTGCTACCAACTGCCCCTGAAGTGGTGCTCCAGAGACCATCACCAGATTTGCATGTATTTCTTCTTCATTTAAACTCAGGCCCATGTATTGAGACAGTTCCGGATACAGTTTAGGATAAAGATTTCCATCTTGAGAGATGGGAGCAGAAGCTTCTGACAAAATTGCTGGGTTGGCAGGGTTTGCAGAAAAAGCAGTCTGAGCCTGAATTACTTTGTCTACCTTCAAGTCTTCAAGAGATGGATAGAGAGACATTTTTCCTGATTTATCTAGACCACAAGGACTCGCTCACCGCTGCCGCCGCCTCGATCACAGCTAGCGACTTCCGAGACCCGAGAAAAGGAGAGCAGCACGCGTATGAGGACCGCCCACCAGGCGCATCAAAGCACCGCCCCCCCCCCTGTGTTTTCCTCACTTCCTCTAGCTTTCTCCCTAGAAAATACGAATGTGTGGAGCTGGTGTCTCCATGTGGAAGCTGTTAGTGTTTCCAAGCACAAAATTAAATGTTCCCTTATAAAAAAAATTCAAAACAATAAAATTTGTCAATAATATCCAGAAAACACAAACACAGATGCTGTCGCAATATGTGTGATTGAGTTAGCCAAAACAGAACCGGATATTTCTGGTTTCATCGAGTCATATCCATACAAAGTGGTGTGGAATTTGTATACAATGGACACAAATAATCACAGTAAAAATGGTTTTGAAGAAATGCAAAGTCTTTCCATTAGGCAAGTGCATAAAATGTCATCTATACAAACAGAAATATCATGTTTGTTTCCTGCAGTTCCTTGAGCTTTCTCCCTAAAAATACAAATATGTAGAGCTGTTGTCTCCATGTGGAGTCAACTAGTGTTTCCCAGCACAAAATTAAATGTTCCTTGATAATAAACATTCAATAAAATAAAGTCCATCGATAATATCCAGAAAACACAAACACAGTGGCTCTCGCAAAATGTGGCATTGAGTTAGCCGAAACACAACCGGATATTTCTGGTTTCATCCAGTCATATCCGGACAAAGTGGTGTGGAATTTGTATACAATACACACAGACAATCACAGTAAAAATAGTTTTGGAGAAAAGCAAAGTCTTTTTGTAAGGTAAGTGCATAAAATGTCACCTACACAAACAGAAATATCATGTTTGTTTGCCGCAGTTCCTCTAGCTTTCTCCCTATAAAATACGAATATGTAGAGCTGGTGCCTCAATGTGGAAACAATTAGTGTTTCCAAACACAAATATAATGTTCTGATATAAAAAAACATTCAAAACATGTGGGATTTTGTTAGCCAAAACACAATCGGATATTTCTGGTTTCATCCAGTCATATCCTGACAAAGTGATGTGGAATTTTTATGCAATCAACCGGGAACATAACAGTAAAAATGTTTTTGAAGAAAAGCAAAGTATTTCCGTTAGGCAAATGCATAAAATGTCACCTATACAAACAGAAATATCATGTTGTTTGCCGCAGTTCCTCTTGCTTTGTCCCTACAAAATACGAATGTGTAGAGCTGGTGTCTCCATGTGGAACCAAATAGTGTTTCCAAGCAGAAAATTAAATGTTCCTTGATAATAAACATTCAATAAAATAAAGTCCTTCGAAAAAATCCAGAAAACACAAACACAGTGGCTCTCGCAAAATGTGGGATTGTGTTAGCCAAAACACAACTGGGTATTTCTGGTTTCATCCAGTCATATCCGGACAAAGTGGTGTGGAATTTGTATACAATACACAAAGACAATCACAGTAAAAATGGTTTTGGAGAAAAGCAAAGTCTTTTCGTTAGGCAAGTGCATAAAATGTCATCTACACAAACAGAACTATCATCTTTGTTAGCAGCAGTTCCTCTAGCTTTCTCCCTATAAAATACGAATATGTAGAGCTGGTGCCTCAATGTGGAAACAATTAGTGTTTCCAACCACAAATATAATGTTCCGATATAAAAAAACATCCAAAACAATAAAGTCCGTCGATAATATCCAGAAAACAAACACAGAGTCTGTCGCAATATGTGCGATTGAGTTATCCAAAACACAACCAGATATTTCCGGTTTCATCCAGTCATATCTGGTCAAAGTGGTGTGGAATTCCTATGCAATGGACCGGGAACATCACCGTAAATATGGTTTTGGAGGAAAGCAATGTCTTTTCGTTAGGAATGTGCATAAAATGTCATGTGTACAAACAGAAATATCATGTTTGCCACAGTTCCTCTAGCTTTCTCCCGAGAAAATACGAATGTGTGGAGCTGGTGTCTCCATGTGGAAACAATTAGTGTTTCCAACCACAAAATTGAATGTTCCCTGATAAAAAACTTTCAAAACAATAAAGTCCGTCAATAATATCCAGAAAACACAAACTCAGATGCTTACAAAATATTTGCTATTCAGTTAACCAAAACACAGCTAGATATTTCTGGTCTCATCCACTTATATCTCCGCAAGTGGTCTGGAATTTGTAATCAATGGATCGAGAAAATAACAGTAAAAATGGTTTTGGAGAAAAGCAATGTCTTTTCGTTAGGCAAGTGCATAAAATGACATCTAAACAAACAGAAATATCATGTATGTTTGCATCAGTTCCTCTAGCTTTCTCGCTAGAAAATACGAATGTGTAGAGCTGGTTTCTCCATTTGGAGACAATTAGTGTTTCCCAGCACAAAATTAAATGACCCCTGATAAAAAACATTCAAAAAAATATCGTCCATCGATAATATCCAGAAATCACAAACACAGAGTCTATAGCAAAATCTGGGATTGAGTTAGCCAAAACACAACCGGATATTTCTGGTTTCATCCATTCATATCCAAACAAAATGGTTTGGAATTCGTATGAAATGGACCAAGAAAATCATAGTAACAATGGTTTTGGAAAAAAGCAAACTCATTTCGTTAGACAAGTGCATCAAATGCCATGTACACAAACAGAAATATCATGTTTGTTTGACCCAGTTCCTCTAGATTGTCCCTAGAAAACACGAATGTTTACAGCTGGAGTCTCCATGTGGAAACAATTAGTGTTTCCCAGCATAAAAATAATGTTCACTGATAAAAAACATTCAAAACAATAAAGTCCATCGATGATATCCAGAAAACACAAACTGGAATACTTTCACAATATCTGGGATTGAGTTAGCCAAAACACAACCGGATATTTCTGGTTTCATCCACTCATATCCCCACAATGTCATGTGGAATTTGTATGCAATGGACTGAGATAATCACAGGAAAATTGGTTTTGGAGAAAAGCAAAGTCTTTTCATTAGGCAAGTGCATAAAATGTCATTTATACAAACAGAAATACCATGTTTGTTTGCCGCAATTTCTCTAGCTTTCTAACTAAAATATACAAATGTGTAGAGTTTGTGTCTCCATGTTGAACCAATTAGTGTTTCCTAGCACAAAGTTAAATGTTCCCTGATAAAAAACAATCAAAACAATAAAGTCCCTCTATAATATCCAGAAATGACAAAAAAAGAGGCTGTCACAATATTTCAGATTGAGTTAGCCAAAACACAACCGGATATTTCTGGTTTCATCCAGTCATATCCAAGCAAAGTGGTGTGGCATTCGTATGCAATGGTCCGAAAAAAATCACAGCACAAACATTTTTGGAGAAAAGCAAAGTCCTTTCTTTAGGCAAGTGCATAAAATGTCAACTATACAATCAGAAATATCATGTTTGTTTGCCGCAGATCCCCTAGCTTTCTCCCTAGAAAATACGAATGTATAGAGCTGGTGTCTCCATGTGGAACCAACTATTGTTTATCAGCAGAAAATTAAATGTTCCCTGATTAAAAACATTCCAAACAATAAATTCCATCGATAATAGCCCGAAAACACAAACACAGAGACTTTCGCAATATCTCAAATTGAGTTAGGAAAACACAACCGGATATTTCTGGTTTCATCCAGTCATATCCGGACAAAGTGGTGTGACATTCATATAAAATGGACATAGACAATCACAGGAAAAATGGTTTTGGAGAATAGCAAAGTCTTTTCCTTAGGCAAGTGCATAAAAAGCCATCTATACAAACAGAAATACCATGTTTGTTTGCCACAGTTGCTCTAGGTTTATCCCTAAAAAATACGAATGGGTAGAGCTGGTGGCTCCATGTGGAACCAAATTGTGTTTCCCAGCACTAAATTAAATATTCCCCGAAAAAAACATTCAAAACAATAAAGTCCATCGATAATATCCAGAAAACACAAACACAGAGGCTGTCTCAATATCTGGGATGGGGTTAGCCAAAACACAAAGGAATCTTTCTGGTTTCATCCAGTCATATCCGGACAAAGTTGTGTGGCATTCGTATGCAAGGACTGAGAAAATCACAGTAAAATGGTTTTGGAGAAAAGGAAAGTCTTTTCCTTAGGCAAGTGCATAAATTGTCATGTATACAAACAGAAATATCATGTTTCTTTGCCACATATCCTCTAGCTTTCTCCATAGAAAATACGAATGTGTAGATCTGGTGTCTGCACATGGAACCAATTAGTGTTTCCAAGCACAAAAATAAATGTCCCCTTATAAAATGCATTCAACACCATAAAGTCCATTCATAATATCCGGAATACACAAAGAAAAAGGCTGTAGCTATATGTGGGATGGAGTTAGCCAAAACACATCCGGATATTTCTGATTTCATCCAGTCTTATCCAGGCAAAGGGGTGTGGCATTCGTATGCAATGGAGCAAGAAAATAAATTTACAAATGGTTTTGGAGTAAAGCAAAGTCTTTTCCTTAGGCAAGTGCATAAAAAGCCATCTATACAAACAGAAATACCATATTTGTTTGCCAAAGTTGCTCTAGGTTTGTCCCTAAAAAATACGAATGTGTAGAGCTGGTGTCTCCATGTGGAACCAATTTGTGTTTCCCAGCACTAAATTAAATATTCCCCGAAAAAAACATTCAAAACAATAAAGTCCATCGATAATATCCGGAAAACAGAAACACAGAGGCTGTCGCAATATTTGGGATGGGGTTAGCCAAAACACAAAGGAATCTTTCTGGTTTCATCCAGTCATATCCGGACAAAGTTGTGTGGCGTTCGTATGCAAGGACTGAGAAAAATCGCAGTGAAATGGTTTTGGAGAAAAGGAATGTCTTTTCCTTAGGCAAGTGCATAAATTGTCATGTATAGAAACAGAAATATCATGTTTCTTTGACGCATATCCTCTAGCTTTCTCCATAGAAAATACGAATGTGTAGATCTGGTGTCTGCACATGGAACCAATTAGTTTTTCCAAGCACAAAAATAAATGTCCCCTTATAAAATACATTCAACACCATAAAGTCCGTTCATAGTATCCGGAATACACAAAGAAAGAGGCTGTAGCTATATGTGGGATGGAGTTAGCAAAAACACATCCAGATATTTCTGATTTCAACCAGTCTTATCCGGGCAAAGGGGTGTGGCATTCGTATGCAATGGAGCAAGAAAATAAAAATACAAATGGTTTTGGAGAAAAGCAAAGTCTTTTCGTTAGGCAAGTGCATAAAATATCATCTATACAAACAGAAATATCATGTTTGTTTGCCGCAGTTCCTCTAGCTTTCTCCCTAGAAAATAGGAATGTGTGGAGGTGGTCTCTGCATTTGAAACCATTTTGTTTTTCAAGCACAAAATTAATTGTTCCCTGATAAAAAAACATTCAAAACAATAAAGTCCATGGATAACATCCAGAAAACAGAAACACAGAGGCTGTCGCAATATCTACGATTGAGTTAGCCAAAACACAACCGGATATTTCTGGTTTCATCCAGTCATATCCAGACAAAGTGGTGTGGAATTCATATTCAATGGACGGAGAAAATTAGAGTCAAAATGGTTTTGGAGAAAAGCAAAGTGTTTCCATTAGGCAACTGCATAAAATGTCATCTGTACAAACAGAAATATCATGTGTGTTTGCAGCAGTTCCTCTAAATTTCTCCCTAGAAAATGCGAATGTGTAGAGCTGGTGTCTCCATGTGGAACCAATTTGTGTCCCAGCACTAAATTAAATGTTCCCTGATAAAAAACATGCAAAACAAGACAGTATGTCGATAATATCCTGAAAACACAAACAGAGAGGCTCTCACAAATCTGGGATTGAGTTAGCCAAAACACAACCAGATATTTCTGGTTTTATCCAGTCATATCCGGATTCAGTGTTGTCCAATTCGAAGGAAATGGACTGGGAAAATCACAGTAAAATGGTTTTGGAGAAAAGCAAAATCATTTCGTTAGGCAAGTGCATAAAATGTCATCTATACAAACAGAAATACCATGGAATTCCTCTGGATTTCTCCCTAGAAAATACGAATGTGTAGAGCTGGTGTCTCCATGTGGAACCAATTAGTGTTTCCAAGCTCAAAACAAAATGTTCCCTGATAAAAACATTCAAAATAATAAAGTCCATCGATAATATCCAGAAAACACAAACACAGAGGCTGTAGCGATATCTGGGATTGAGTTAGCCAAAATAAAACCGGATATTTCTGGTTTCATAAAGTCATACCGGGACAAAGTGGTGTGGAATTCGTATGCAATGGACAGAGAAAATCACAGTAAAAATGGTTTTGGAGAAAAGTAATGTCTTTTCTTTAAATAAGTGATTAAAATGTCATCTATTCAAACAGAAATATCATGTTTGTTTGCCGCAGTTCCTCTAGCTTCCATCCCTGAAAATACAAAAGTGCAGAGCTGGTGTCTCCATGTGGAATCAGCTAGTGTTTCCAAGCAAAAGTTAAATGTTCCCTGATAAAAACATTCAAAACAATAAAGTCCATCGTTAATATCCAGAAAACACAAACACAGAAGCTGTAGCCATATCGGGGATTGAGATATCCAAAACACAACCGGAGATTTCTGGTTTCATTCAGGCATATGCGGACAAAGAAGTGTGGAATTCATATACAATGGACTGGAGTGAGAAAGTCACAGTAAAAATGGTTTTGGAGAAAAGAAAAATCTTTTCATTAGGTAACTGCATAAAATGTAATCTATAAAAAAAGAAATGTCACGTTTGCTTGCCGCAGTTCCTCTAGCATTCTCCCTAGAAAATACAAATGTGTAGAGCTGGTGTCTCAATGTGGAACCAATTAGAGTTTCCCAGCAGAAAATTAAATGTTTCCTGATAAAAAACATTCAAAACAATAAAGTCCGTTGATGATATCCGGAAAAAACAACCACAGAGGCTGTAGCAATATCTGGGATTGAGTTAGCCAAAACACAACCGGATATTTCCGGTTTCATCCAGGCAGATCCGGACAATCTGCTGTGGAATTCATATGCAACAGACCGAGAAAATCACAGTTAAAATGGTTTTGGAGACAAGAAAATTCTTTTCGTTAGGCAAGTGCATAAAATGTCATCTATACAAACAGAAATATCATGTTTGTTTGCAGCAGTTCCTCTAGCTTTGTACCTAGAAATACGAATGTGTAGAGCTGGTGTCTCCATGTGGAACCAATTAGTGTTTCTACGGTACACAATTAAATGGAACCTGATAAAAGCATTCAAAACAATAAAGTCCATCGATAATATCCAGAAAACACAAACAGAGGCTTTCAAATATTTCGGATAGAGTTATCCAAAAAACAACCGGATATTTCTGGTTTCATACAATCTTATCCGGACAACGTGGTGTGAAATTCGTATGCAATGGACCGAGTAAATCACAGTAACAATGGTTTTAGAGAATAGCAAAATATTTTCCTTCAGCCAGAGCATAAAATGTCATCTATACAAACAGAAATATCATGATTGTTTGCTGCAGTTCATCTAGCTTTCTCCCTAGAAAATACGAATGTGTAGAGCTGGTGAACCAAGTGGAGTCAAGTAGTGATTCTACGGTATAATATTAAATGTTCCATGATAATAAACATTCAAAACAAAAAGTCCGTTGATAATATTCAGAAAACACATAAACAGAGGCTGTAGCAATATCTGGGATTGAGTTAGCCAAAACACAACCGGATATTTCTGTTTTCATCCAGTCATATCCTGACAAACTGGTATGGAATTCGTATGCAATAGACCGAGAAAATCACAGTAAAATGGTTTTGGAGAAAAGCAAAGTGTTTTCATTAGGCAAGTGCATAAAATGTCATCTAGACAAACAGAAATATCATGTTTGTTTGCCACAGTTCCTCTAGTTTTCTCCCTAGAAAATATGAATGTGTAGAGCTGGTGTCTCCATGTGGAACCAATTAGTGTTTCTACGGAAAAAATTAAATTTTCCCTGATAAAAACATTCAAAACAATAAAGCCTGTCGATAATATCCAGAAAGTATTATCACAGTGCCTGTAGCAATATCTTGGATTGAGTTAGCCAAAACACAACCGGATATTTCTGTTTTCATCCAGGCATATCCGGACAATGCGGTGAGGAATTCGTATGCAATGGACCAAGAAAATCACATTAAAATGGTTTTGGAGAAAAGCAAATTCTTTTCTTTAGGCAAGTGCATAAAATGTCATGTAAACAAACAGCAATATCATGTTTGTTTGCCGCAGATCCTCTGGCTTTCGCCCTAGAAAATACGAATGTGTAGAGCTGGTGTCTCCATGTGGAATCAACTATGTTTCCCAGCACAAAACTAAATGTTCCCTGATAAAAACATTCAAAACTATAAAGTCCTTCGATCATATCCAGAAAACACAAACACAGAGGCTGTCGCAATATCTGGGATTTAGTTAGCCAAAACACAACCGCATATTTCTGGTTTCATCCACTCATATCCGGAAAAATGGTGTAGAATTCGTATGCAATGGACTGAGATAATCACAGTAAAAATGGTTTTGGAGAAAAGCAAAGTCATTTCGTTAAGCAATTGCATAAAATGTCATCTATTCAAAGAGAAATATCATGTTTTTTTGCCAAAGTTCCTGTTGCTTTCACACTGAAAACACGAATGTGTAGAGCTGGTGTCTCCATTTGGAACCAGTTAGTGTTTCCCAGTACAAAATTAAATATTCCATGATAAAAACATTCAAAACAATAAAGTCCATCGATAATATCCAGAAAACACAAACACAGAGGCTGTAGCAATATCTGGGATTGAGTTAGCCAAAACTGAACCGCATATTTCTGGTCTCATCCAGTCATATCCGGACAAAGTGGTGCGGAATTCGTATGCAATAGACCGAAAAATCACAGTGAAAATGGTTTTGGATGAAAGAAAATTCATATCGTTAGGAATTGCATAATATATCATGCATATAATCAGAAATATCATGTTTGTTTCCCACGGTTCCTCTAGCATTCTCCTAGAAAATACGAATGTGTAGAGCTGGTGTCTCCATGTGGAACCAATTAAAGTTTCCCAGTACAAAATAAAATTTTCCCTGATAAAAAACATTCAACACAATAAAGTGCATCGATAATAACCAGAAGACACAAACACAGAGGTGGTAGCAAGATCTGGGATTGAGTGAACCATAACATTCGAGGATATTTCTGGTTTCATCCAGGCATATCCGGACAAAGTGTTGTGGAACTGGTATGCAATGGATTCAGATAATCACAGTCAAACTGGTTTTGGAGAGTAGCAAAGTATTTTCTTAGGCAAGTGCATAAAATGTCATCTACACCAACACAAATATTCTGCCTAGATAGCACGAATGTGTTGAGTTTGTGTCTCCATGTGGAGCTAATTAGTGCTTCCCAGCACCAAAGAAAATATTCCCTGCTTAAATTCATTCAACCATAAAGTCCATTGATAATATCAAAAAACACAAACACAGAGGTTGTAGCAAGATCTGGGATTGAGTTAGCCATAACACAGAGCATATTTGTGGTTTTGTCCAGTCATATCCTGACAATATTTTGTGGAACTTGTATGCAATGGACTCAGAAAATCACCCTCAAACTGGTTTTCGAGAAAAGCAAACTCTTTTTCTTGGCCAAGTGTCTAAAATGTCATGTTTACGAATATAAATATCCTGTTTGTTTGCAATGATAGCTCTAGCTTTCTGCGTAGAAAACACAAATGTGAACATGTTTGGCCTGCATATGAAACCAATTAGCATTTCCAGCACAAAACAGAATTTTCCTCTACTGAAATTCATTCTAAAACGTAAAGTCCATTGATAATATCCAGAAAACACAAACACAAAGGTTGTAGCAAGATCTGGGATTGAGTTAGCCATAACACAAGAGGATATTTCTGGTTTCATCCAGGCATATCCGGACAAAGTGCTGTGGAACTGGTATGCAGTGGACTCAGAAAATCACTCTGAAACTGATTTTGGAGAAAAGCAAACTCTTTTTCTTGTCCATGTGTATAAAACTCATGTTTGCAAATATAAATATCCTGTTTGTTTGCAATGATTGCTCTCGCTTTCTGCGTAGTAAATACAAATGTGAACATGTTTGGCATGCATATGGAAGCACTTAGCATTTCCAGGACAAAACAAAATTTCCTCTACTGAAATTCGTTCTAAAATGTAAAGTCCATTGATAATATCAAAAAACACAAACACAGAGGTTGTAGCAAGATCTGGGATTGAGTTAGCCATAACACAGAGGATATTTCTGGTTTCATCTAGTCATTTCCATTCAACATGTCGTGGAACTGGTATGCATTGGACTCAGAAAATCACCCTCAAACTGGTTTTGGAGAAAAGCAAACTCTTTTTCTTGGCCAACTGTATAAAAAGTCATGTTTGCAAATATAAATGTCCTGTTTGTTTGCAACGATTGCTCTCACTTTCTGTGTAGAAAATACAAATGTGAACATGTTTGGCATGCATATGGAAGCACTTAGCATGTCCAGCACAAAACAAAATTTCCTCTACTGAAATTCATTCTAAAATGTGAAGTCCATTGATAATATCAAGAAAACACAAACACAGAGGTTGTAGAAAGATCTGGGATTGAGTTATCCAAAACACAAGAGGATATTTCTGGTTTCATCCAGGCATATCCAAAGTGCTGTGGAACTGGTATGCAATGGACTCAGATAATCACAGTCAAACTGGATTTGGAGACTAGCAAAGTATTTTCTTAGGCAAGTGCATAAAATGTCATCTACACCAACACAAATATCATGTTTCTTTGCAGCAATTGCTGTACTTTTCTGCCTAGACAGCACGAATGTGTTGAGTTTGTGTCTCCATGTGGAACTAATTAGTGTTTCCCAGCACCAAAGTAAATATTCCCTGCTTAAATTGATTCAAACCCATAAAGTCCATTGATAATATCAAAAAACACAAAGCAGAGCCTGTAGCAAGATCTGGGATTGAGTTAGCCATAACACAGAGGATATATCTGGTTTCATCCAGTCATTTCCATTCAACATGTCGTGGAACTGGTATGCATTGGACTCAGAAAATCACCCTCAAACTGGTTTTGGAGAAAAGCAAACTCTTTTTCTTGGCCAAGTGCCTAAAAAGTCATGTTTACGAATATAAATATCCTGTTTGTTTGCAATGATAGCTCTAGCATTCTCCATAGAAAACACAAATGTGAACATGTTTGGCCTGCATATGAAACCAATTAGCATTTCCAGCACAAATCAAAATTTCCTCTACTGAAATTCATTCTAAAACGTAAAGTCCATTGATAATATCCAGAAAACACAAACACAGAGATTGTAGCAAGATCTGGGATTGAGTTAGCCATAACACAAGAGGATATTTCTGGTTTCATCCAGGCATATCCAGACAAAGTGCTGTGGAACTGGTATGCAATGGACTCAGATAACCACAGTCAAACTGGTTTTGGAGACTAGCAAAGTATTTTCTTAGGCAAGTGCATAAAATATCATCTACACCAACACAAATATCATGTTTCTTTGCAGCAATTGCTGTAGTTTTCTGCCTAGACAGCACGAATGTGTTGAGTTTGTGTCTCCATGTGGAACTTATTAGTGCTTCCCAGCACCAAAGAAATATCCCCTGCTTAAATTCATTCAAAACCATAGAGTCCATTGATAATATCAAAAAACATAAAGCAGAGCCTGTAGCAAGATCTAGCATTGAGTTAGCCATAACAGAAGAGGATATTTCTGGTTTCATCCAGTCATTTCCATTCAACCTGTTGTGGAACTGGTAGGCAATGGACTCAGAAAATCACCCTCAAACTGGTTTTGGAGAAAAGCAAACTCTTTTTCTTGGCCAAGTGGATAAAAAGTCATGTTTGTAAATATCAATATCCTATTGGTTTGCAATGATTGCTCTAGCCTTCTGCGTAGAAAACACAAATTTGAACACATTGGGCCTGCATAGGGAATCACTTAGCATTTCCAGCACAAAACAGAATTTCTTCTACAGAAATTCATTCTAAAATGTAAAGTCCATTGATAATATCCAGAAAACACAAACACAGAGGTTGTAGCAAGATCTGGGATTGAGTGAGCCATAACACAAGAGGATATTTCTGCTTTCATCCAGTCATATCCACACAAAGTGCTGTAATACTGGTATGCAATGGACTCAGATAATCACAGTCACACTGGTTTTGGAGACTAGCAAAGTATTTTCTTAGGCAAGTGCATAAAATGTCATCTACACCAACACAAATATCATGTTTGTTTGCAGCAATTGCTGTAGTTTTCTGCCTAGACAGCACGAATGTGTTGAGTTTGTGTCTCCATGTGGAACTTATTAGTGCTTCCCAGCACCAAAGAAAATATCCCCTGCTTAAATTCATTCAAAACCATAGAGTCCATTGATATTATCAAAAAACACAAAGCAGAGCCTGTAGCAAGGTCTGGGATTGGGTTAGCCATAACACAGATGTAATTGTCGTTTCATCCAGTCATTTCCATTCAACCTGTTGTGGAAGTGTAGGCAATGGACTCAGAAAATCACCCTCAAACTGGTTTTGGAGAAAAGCAAACTCTTTTTCTTGGCCAAGTGCCTAAAAGCTCATGTTTACGAATATAAATATCCTGTTTGTTTGCAATGATAGCTGTAGGTTACTGCGTAGAGAACACGAATGTGAACACGTTTGGCCTGCATATGGAAGCACTTAGCATTTCCAGCACAAAACAGAATTTCTTCTACTGAAATTCATTCTAAAACATAGAGTCCATTGATAATATCCAGAAAACACAAACACAGAGGTTGTAGCAAGATCTGGGATTGAGTTAGCCATAATACAAGAGGATATTTCTGGTTTCCTCCAGGCATATCTGCACAAAGTGCACTGGAATTGGCATGAGTGTACTCAGATAATCACAGTCAAACTGGTTTTGGAGTATAACAATGTATTTTCTTAGGCAAGTGCATATAATGTCATCTACACCAACACGAATATCATGTTTCTTTGCAGCAATTGCTATAGTTTTCTGCCTAGACAGCACGAATGTGTTGAGTTTGTGTCTGCATGTGGAACTAATTAGTGTTTCCCAGCACCAACAAAAATATTCCCTGCTTAAATTCATTCAAAACCATAAAGTCCATTGATAATATCAAAAAACACAAAGCAGAGCCTGTAGCAAGGTCTGGGATTGAGTTAGCCATAACAGAAGAGGATATTTCTGGTTTCATCCAGTCATTTCCATTCAACCTGTTGTGGAACTGGTATGCAATGGACTCAGAAAATCACCCTCAAATTGGTTTTGGAGAAAAGCAAACTCTTTTTCTTGGCCAAGTGTATAAAAAGTCATGTTTGCAAATATAAATATCCTGTTTGTTTGCAATGATAGCTCTAGCTTTCTGCGTAGAAAACACCATTGTGAACATGTTTGGCCTGCATATGAAACCAATTAGCATTTCCAGCACAAAACAAAATTTCCTCTACTGAAATTCATTCAAAAACGTAAAGTCCATTGATAATATCCAGAAAACACAAACACAAAGTTTGTTGCAAGATCTGGGATTGAGTTAGCCATAACACAAGAGGATATTTCTGGTTTCATCCAGGCATATCCACACAAAGTGCTATGGAACTGGTATGCAATGGACTCAGATAATCACAGTCAAACTGGTTTTGGAGAATAGCAAAGTATTTTCTTAGGCAAGTGCATAAAATGTCATCTACACCAACACAAATATCATGTTTCTTTGCAGCAATTGCTGTAGTTTTCTGCCTAGACAGCACGAATGTGTTGAGTTTGTGTCTCCATGTGGAACTTATTAGTGTTTCCCAGCACCAAAGAAAATATCCCCTACTTAAATTCATTCACAAGTATAAAGTCCATTGATAATATCAAAAAACACAAAGCAGAGCCTGTAGCAAGATCTGGGATTGAGTTAGCCATAACACAAGAGGACATTTCTGGTTTCATCCAGGCATATCCGGACAAAGTTCACTGGATTTGGTATGCAATGGACTCAGATAATCACAGTCAAACTGGCTTTAGAGACTAGCAAAGTATTTTCTTAGGCAAGTGCATAAAATATCATCTACACCAACACAAATATCATGTTAGTTTGCAGCAATTGCTTTAGTTTTCTGCCTAAACAGAAGGAATGTGTTGAGTTTGTGTCTGCATGTGGAACTAATTAGTGTTTCACAGCACCAAATAAAATATCCCCTGCTTAAATGCCGCGGACCGGCTCTCGCGGAGTCTCAGACCGAGGGAGATTGAGGGGTGAAGGCTCGAGGAGAATCAGGAATCGGCGGGGAAATGACAGACAGACACACACGTTATGTGTATGTTACTGCTGCGATTTATTGTAGTAAGGCTTGGGTTTATATAGTAAAGAACAATGCTGCAGGCAAATGTAAAACTTTTATCACAAAGGTTGACAAAATGAGTTAAAACAATGATGTCATATGAGTGGTTTTATGAGGATCATAGTGGGGACATTGTTTTTAGACAATTTACGGAGGATGAGAATTGACCTTTGGCTTAGTTTCGTTTACTGAGGATGAGAATTGACCTTTGGCTTAGTTTTTGTTTTTTGAACTGTTTAGGGGAATAACTATCCAAGGTTTTGCTTGCCATCTAGGTACCTGGAGATAACCTCTGAGTAACCTTAACATTTTTCTGTTACTACAATGGGAACCTAATGATATGTTTTGACTTGCATTCCTGGCTTACGGGAAACTTCTTTTTCTTGATTTTTTAGTTTCTGAGAATTATGAGGGTAAGCAGTAAAGTGTAAACACAGCTGGTAGATAATGCAGCTGGTAGATAATATCATCAGCAGAGCAGAGACACGGTGTCCCCAAAAATTAGCAAGGACAATCTTCGGCTTCCCTAAGGTGAGTCGGGGGTCATTACAACCGTAGACTGTACAGGAACCGCCTGAGGCTAAACTCCGCAGAGCGCTCACCCCAAAACCCTGCAGCCTTAGACCTCCGACGCAGCAACATTTTGCCACTAGGGTATTACAGCTGTGGGCGTGGCACTTAAAATCATTCAAAACCATAAAGTCCATTGATAATATCAAAAAACACAAAGCAGAGCCTGTAACAAGGTCTGGGATTGAGTTAGCCATAACACAAGAGGATATTTCTGGTTTCATCCAGTCATTTCCATTCAACCTGTTGTGGAACTGGTATGCAATGGACTCAGAAAATCACCCTCAAACTGGTTTTGGAGAAAAGCAAACTCTTTTTCTTGGCCAAGTGCCTAAAATTCATGTTTACGAATATAAATATCCTGTTTGTTTGCAATGATAGCTCTAGCGTTCTGCGTAGAAAACACAAATGTGAACACGTTTGGCCTGCATATGAAACCAATTAGCATTTCCAGCACAAATCAAAATTTCCTCTACTGAAATTCATTCAAAAACGTAAAGCCCATTGATAATATCCAGAAAGCACAAACAGAGAGGTTGTAGCAAGATCTGGGATTGAGTTAGCCATAACACAAGAGGATATTTCTGGTTTCATCCAGGCATATCCACACAAAGTGCTATGGAACTGGTATGCAATGGACTCAGATAATCACAGTCAAACTGGTTTTGGAGACTAGCAAAGTATTTTCTTAGGCAAGTGCATAAAATGTCATCTACACCAACACAAATATCATGTTTCTTTGCAGCAATTGCTGTAGTTTTCTGCCTAGAAAACACAAATGAATGAGTTGGAGTCTCAATGTGGAAATAACTAGAGTTTCCCAGCATCAAAGAAAATATTCCTGCTTAAATTCATTCAAAACCATAATGTCCATTGATAATATCAAGAAACACAAAGCAGAGCCTGTAGCAAGACCTGGGATTGAGTTAGCCATAACACAAGAGGATATTTCTGGTTTCATGCAGTCATATCCGGACAAAGTGCTGTGGAACTGGTATGCAATGGACTCAGATAATCACAGTCAAACTTGTTTTGGAGAATAGCAAATTAATTTCTTAGGCAAGTGCATAAAATGTCATCTACACCAACACAAATATTATGTTTCTTTGCAGCAATTGCTGTAGTTTTCTGCCTAGACAGCACGAATGTGTTGAGTTTGTGTCTCCATGTGGAATTTATTAGTGCTTCCCAGCACCAAAGAAAATATCCCCTGCTTCAATTCATTCAAAACCATAAAGTCCATTGATAATATCAAAAAAAAAAACCAAAGCAGATCCTGTAGCAAGATCTGGGATTGAGTTAGCCATAACACAGAGGATATTTGTGGTTTCATCCATTCATTTCCATTCAACCTGTTGTGGAACGGTAGGTAATGGACTCAGAAAATCACCGTCAAACTGGTTTTGGAGAAAAGCAAACTCTTTTTCTTGGCCAAGTGTATAAAAAGTCATGTTTGCCAATATCATTATCCTGTTTGTTTGCAACGATTGCTCTAGCTTTCTGTGTAGAAAACACAAATGTGAACACATTGGGCCTGCATATGGAATCACTTAGCACTTCCAGCGCAAAACAGAATTTCTTCTACAGAAATTCATTCTAAAAGTAAAGTCCATTGATAATATCCAGAAAACACAAACACAAAGGTTGTAGCAAGATCTGGGATTGAGTTAGCCATAACACAAGAGGATATTTCAGGTTTCATCCAGTCATATCCACACAAAGTGCTGTGGAACTGGTATGCAATGGACTCAGATAATCACACTCAAACTGGTTTTGGAGACTAGCAAAGTATTTTCTTAGGCAAGTGCATAAAATGTCATCTACACCAACACAAATATCATGTTTGTTTGCAGCAATTGCTGTAGATTTCTGCCTAGAAATCACAAATGAATGAGTTGGAGTCTCTATGTGGAAATAATTAGAGTTTCCCAGCATCAAAGAAAATATCCCCTGCTTAAATTCATTCAAAACCATAAAGTCCATTGATAATATCAAAAAACACAAGGCAGAGCCTGTAGCAAGACCTGGGATTGAGTTAGCCATAACACAAGAGGATATTTCTGGTTTCATGCAGTCATATCCAGACAAAGTGCTGAGGAACTGGTATGCAATGGACTCAGATAACCACAGACAAACTGGTTTGGGAGAATAGCAAAGTATTTTCTTAGGCAAGTGCATAAAATGTCATCTACACCAACACAAATATCATGTTTCTTTGCAGCAATTGCTATAGTTTTCTGCCTAGAAAACACAAATGAATGAGTTGGAGTCTCTATGTGGAAATAATTAGAGTTTCCCAGCATCAAAGAAAATATCCCCTGCTTAAATTCATTCAAAACCATAAAGTCCATAGATAATATCAAAAAACACAAGGCAGAGCCTGTAGCAAGATCTGGGATTGAGTTTGCCATAACACAAGATGATATTTCTGGTTTCATCCAGTCATATCCGTAGCAAGTGGTGTGGAATTCATATTCAATGGACCGAGAAAAGGATAGTCTTTTAATTAGGCAAGTGCCTAAAATGTCAGCTATACAAACAGAAATATCATGTTTCTTTACCACAGTTCCTATGCCTTTCTCCCTTTAAAATCTGAATATGTAGAGCTCCATGTAGGTGTCTCCATGTGGAATCAATTACTCTATCCAAGCTCAAAATAAAATGTTCCACGGTAAAAAACATTTAAAACAATAAAGTTCATTCATAATATCCACATAACAATAACACAGAGTCTGTACCAATATCTGGGATTGAGTTAGCCAAAACGCAACCGGATATTTCTGGTTTCATGCAGTCATATCCGGACAAACTGTTGTGTAATTCCTATGTAATGGACCGATAAAAATCACAGTACAAATGGTTTTGGAGAAAAGCAAAGTCTTTTCATTAGGCAAGTAGAAAAATATCATCGATACAAACAGAAATATCATGTTTGTTTGCCGCAGTTCCTCTAGCTTTCTCCCTAGAAAATACGAATGTGTAGTGCTGGTGTCCCCAGGATGAACCAATTAGTGTTTCTATGGTACAAAATGAAATGTTCCCTGATAAAAAACATTCAAAACAATAAAGTCAATTGATAATATCCAGAAAACACAAACACAGAGGCTGTAGCAATATCTGGGATTGAGTTAGCCAAAACAAAACTGGATATCTCCGCTTTCATCCAGTCATATCCGGACAAACTGGTGTGGAATTCTTATGCAATGGACCGAGAAAATCACAGTAAAAATGGTTTTGGAGAAAAGCAATGTCTTTTCGTTAGTCAAGTGCATAAAATGTCATCTACACAAAGATAAATATCATGTTTGCCGCAGTTTTTCTAGCTTTCTCCATAGAAAATACGAATGTGTAGAGCTGGTGTCTCCATGTGGAACCAATTAGTGTTTCCAAGCACAAAATTAAATGTTCCCTGATAAAAAACATTCAAAACAATAAAGTCTGTGGATAATATCAGGAATACACAAACACAGAGGCCATAACAATATCTGGGATTGAGTTAGCCAAAACACAACCGGATATTTACGGTTTCATCCAGTCATATCAGGACAAAATGGTGTGGAATTTGTATGCAATGGACCGAGAAAATCACAGTAAAAATGGGTTTGGAGAAAAGCAAAGTCTTGTCATTAGGGAAGTGCATAAAATGTCATCTATACAAACAGAAATATCATGTTTGTTTACCGCAGTTCCTCTAGCTTTCTCACTTGAAAATACAAAATGTACAGCTGGTGTCTCCAGGTGGAATGAATTACTGTATCCAAGCTCAAAATAAAATATTCCCAGATAAAAATCATTCGAAACAATAAAGTCCGTTGATAGTATCCAGAAAAAACAAACTCAGAATCTGTAGCAATATCTGTTAGTGAGTTAGCCAAAACAAAACCGGAGATTTCATGTTTTATCCACTCATATCCGGACAAAGTCCTGTGGAATTCCTAGGAAATGGACCGAGAAAATCACAGTAAAAATGGTTTTGGAGAAAAGCAAAGTCGTTTCGTTAGGCAAGTGCATAAAATGTCATCTATACATACAAAAATATCATGTTTGTTTGCCGCAGTTCCTCTAGCTTTCTCCCTAGAAAATATGAATATGTAGAGCTGGTGTCCCCATGATGAACCAATTACTGTTTCAATGGTACAAAAGGAAATGTTCCCTCATAAAAAATTCAAAACCATAAAGTCCATCAACAATATCCGGAAAACACAAACACAGAGGCTTTCACAATATTTCGGATTGAGTTAGCCAAAACACAACCGGATATTTCTGGTTTCATCCAGTCATATCCGGACAAACTGGTGTGGAATTCGTAAGCAATGGACTGAGAAAATCAGAGCACAAATGGTTTTAGAGAAAAGCAAAGTCTTTTCGTTAGGCAAGTGCATAAAATGTCATCTATACAAACAGAAATATCATGTTTGATTGCAGCAGTTCTTCTAGCTTTTTACCTAGAAATACGAATGTGTAGAGATGGTGTCAGCATGATAAACCAATTAGTGTATCAACGGTACAAAATGAAATGTTCCCTGATAAAAACCTTCAAAACAACAAAGTTCATCGATAATATCCAGCAAACACAAACACAGGGGCTTTCACAATAATTCAGATTGAGTTAGCCAAAACACAACCGGATATTTCCGGTTTCATCCAGTCATATCCGGACAAAGTGGTGTGGAATTCGTATGTAATGGACCGAGAAAATCACAGTACAAATGGTTTTGGAGAAAAGCAAAGACTTTTCGTTAGGGAAGTGCATAAAATATCATCGATATAAACAGAAATACCATGCTTGTTTGCCGCAGTTCCTCTAGCTTTCTACCTAAAAAATAGGAATATGTAGAGCTGGTGTCTCCATGTAGAACCAATTACTATATCCAAGCTCAAAATAAAATGTTCCCCGATAAAAAATTCAAAACAATAAAGTACATTGATGATATCCAGAAAACACAAACACAAAGGTTTCACAATATCTGGGATTGAGTTAGCTAAAACGCAACCGGATATTTTTGGTTCCATCCAGTCATATCCGGACAAAGTGGTGTGTTATTCGTATGCAATGGACCGAGAAAATCAGAATAAAAATGGTTTTTTGAGAAAAGCAAAGTCTTTTCGTTAGGCAATTGCATAAAATGTCATCTAGACAAACAGAAATATCATGTTTGTTTGCCGCAGTTCCTGTAGCTTTCTCCCTAGAAAATACGAATGTGTAGAGCTGATGTCCCCGGGATGAACCAATTAGTGTTTGCAAGCTCAAAATAAAATGTTCTCTGATAAAAACATTCAAAATATTTAAGTCCATTGATAATAACCAGAAAATAGAAACACAGAGGCTTTCACAATATCTGGGATTGAGTTAGCCAAAACAAAACTGGATATTTCTGTTTTCATCCAGTCATATCCACACAAAGTCGTGTGGAATTCTTATGCAATGGACCGAGAAAATCACAATACACAAGATTTTGGAGAAAAGGAAAGTCTTCTCGTTAGGCAAGTGCATAAAATGTCATCTAGACAAAGAGAAATATCATGTTTGTTTGCCGCAGTTCCTCTAGCTTTCTCCCTAGAAAATACGAATATGTAGAGCTGGTGTCTCCATGTGGAACCAATTAGTGTTTCCAAGCACAAAATTAATGTTCCGTGATAAAAACATTCAAAACAATGAAGTCCATGGATAATATCCAGAAAATACAAACACAGAGGCTGTAGCAATATCTGGGATTGAGTTAGCCAGAACACAACTGGATATTTCTGGTTTCATCCGGTCATATCCGGAAAACTGGTGTGGAATTCGTGTGCAATGGACCGAGAAAATCACAGTAAAAATGGTTTTGGAGAACAGCAAAGTCTTTTCGTTAGGCAAGTGCATAAAATGTCATCTAGACAAACAGAAATATCATGTTTGTTTGCCGCAGTTCCTCTAGCTTTCTCCGTAGAAAACACGAATGTGTAGAGCTTGTGTATCCATGTGGAAACAATTCGTATTTCGCAGCACAAAATTAAATGTTCCCTGATAAAAAACATTCAAAACAATAAAGTCTGTATTTAATATCAGGAATACACAAACACAGAGGCTGTAGCAACATCTGGGATTGAGTTAGCCAAAACAAATACAGATATTTCCGGTTTTATCCAGTCATATCCGGACAACCTGGTGTGGAATTCGTATGCAATGGTCCGAGAAAATCACAGTAAAAATGGTTTTGGAGAAAAGCAAAGTCTTTTCGTTAGGCAAGTTCATAAAATGTCATCTAGACAAACAGAAATATCATGTTTGTTTGCCACAGTTCCTCTAACTTTCTCCCTAGAATATACGAATGTGTAGAGCTGGTGTCTCCTTGTGGAACCAATTAGTGTTTCCAATCACAAAATTAAATGTTCCCTGATAGGAAACATTCAAAAAAATAATATCTATGGATAATATCAGGAATACACAAACACAGAGGCTGTAGCAATATCTGGAATTGAGTTAGCCAAAACAAAAAGGATGTTTCCTGTTACATCCAGGCATATCCGGATAAACTGGTGAGGAACTCGTATGCAATGGAGTGAAAAAATCACAGTAAATATGGTTTTGGAGAAAAGCAAAGTCTTTTCGTTAGGAAAGTGCATAAAATGTCATCGATACAAACAGAAATATCATGTTTCATTGCCGCAGTTCCTCTTGCATTCTCTCTAGAAAATACGAATATGTAGAGCTGGGATCTCCATGTGGAACGAATTACTGTATCCATGCTCAAAATAAAATATTCCCCAATGAAAAACATTCAAAACCAATAAGTCCATTGATAATATCCGGAAAAAACAAACACAGTGTCTGTAGCAATATCTGGGATTGAGTTAGCCAACATAAAACTGGATATTTCCGGGTTCATCCAGTCATATCTGGACAAACTGGTGTGGAATTCGTGTGCAATTGACCGAGAAAATCACAGTACAAAGATTTTTGGAGAATAGCAAAGTTTTTTCGTTACGCAAGTGCATAAAATGTCATCAATACAAACAGAAATATCATGTTTGTTTGCCACGGTTCCTCTAGCTTTCTCCCTAGAAAATACGAATGGGTCGAGCTGGAGTTTCCATGTGGAACCAATTAGTGTTTCCAAGCACAAAATTAAATGTTCCCTGAAAAAAACATTCAAAACAATAAATTCCATGGAAAATATCAGGAATACGCAAACGCAGAGTCTGTAGCAATGTTTCGGTTGAGTTAGCGAAAACACAACCTGATATTTCTGGTTTCATCCAGTCATATCCGGACAAACTGCTGTGGAATTCGTACACAATGGACCGAGAAAATCACAGCAAAAATGCTTTTGGAGAAAAGCAAGGACTTTTCGTTAGGCAAGTGCATAAAATGTCATCCTTACAAACAGAAATATCATATTTGTTTGCCGGAGTTGCTCTAGTTTTTCCCTAGATAATACGAATGTGTGGAGCTGGTGTCTCCATGTGGAACCAATTATTGTTTCCATGCCACAAAATTAAATGTTCCCTGAAAAAATATTCAAAACAATAAAGTCCATTGATAATATCCAAAAAACACGAACACAGAGGCTTTCACAATATTTTGGATTGAGATAGCCAAAACACAACCGGATATTTCTGGTTTCATCCAGTCATATCCGGACAAACTCCTGGGGAATTTGTATGCAATGGACTGAGAAAATCACAGTACAAATGGTTTTGGAGAAAAGCAAAGTCTTTTCGTTAGGCAAGTGCATTAAATGTCATCTACATATACATAAATATCATGTTTGTTTCCTGCAGTTCCTCTAGCTTTCTCCCTAGAAAAAATGAATGTGCAGAGCTGATGTCCCCATGATGAACCAATTAGTGTTTCAACGGTACAAAAATAAATGTTAACTGAAAAAATATTCAAAACAATGAAGTCCTTCGATAATATCCGGAAAACACAAACACAGAGGCTTTCATAATATTTCGGATTGAGTTAGCCAAAACACAACCGGATGTTTCTGGTTTCATCCAGTCATATCCGGACAAACTCTTGTGGAATTCGTATGCAGTGCACTGAGAAAATCACATTAAAAATTTTTTTGGGAAAAGCAAAGTCTTTTCGTTAGGCAAGTGCATAAAAAGTCATCAAGACAAACAGAAATATCATGTTGTTTGCTGCAGTTCCTCTAGCTTTCTCCCTAGAAAATACGAATATGTAGAGCTGGTGTTGACATGATGAACCAATTAGCATTTCTAGGGTACAAAATTAAATGTTCCCTGAAAAAAACACTCAAAACAATTAAGTCATTGATAATATCCAGAAAAAACAAACACAGAGTCTGTAGCAATATCTGGGATTGAGTTAAGGAAAACACAACTGGATATTTCAGGTTTCATCCAGTCATATCCGGTCAAACTGGTGTGGAATTCTTATAAAATGGACCGAGAAAATCACAGTTAAAATGGTGTTGGAGAACAGCAAAGTCTTTTCATTAGGCAAGTGCATAAAATGTCATCGATACAAACAGAAATATCTTGTTTGTTTGCCTTAGTTCCTCTAGCTATCTCCCTAGAAAATACGAATGTGCAGAGCTGGTGTCCCCATGTGGAACCAATGAGTGTTCCCAAGCACAAAATTAAATGTTGCCTGATAAAAAACATTCAAAACAATAAAGTCCGTGGATAATATCAAGAATATTCAAACACAGAGGCTGTAGCAATATCTGTGATTGAGTTAGCCAAACATAACCGGATATTTCCGGTTTCCTCCACCATATCCGGACAAAGTTCTCTGGAATTCCTATGCAATAGGCCGAGAAAATCAGAGTAAAAATGGTTTTGGAGAAAAGAAAAGTCTTTTCATTAGGCAAGTGCATAAAATCTCATCTATACAAACAGAAATATCATGTTTCTTTGCAGCAGTTCCACTAGCTTTCTCCCTAGAAAATACAAAATGTTGAGCTGTTGTCTCCAGGTGGAACCAATTACTGTATCCAAGCTCACAATAAAATATTTCCAGATAAAAAACATTCTAAACAATCAAGACCGTGGATAATATCAGAAATACACAAACACAGAGGCTTTCAATATATTTTGGATTGAGTTAACCAAAACACAACCAGATATTTCTGGTTTCATCCAGTCATAACCGGACAAAGTGGTGTGGAATTCGAATGCAATGGACCGAGAAAATCACAGTAAACATGGCTTTGGAGAAAAGCAAAGTCTTTTCGTTAGGCAAGTGCATAAAATGTCATCGATACAAACAGATATATCATATTTGTTTGCCGCAGTTCCTCTAGCTTTCTCCCTAGAAAATACGAATGCGTAGAGATGGTGTCTCCATGTGGAACCAATTAGTGTTTCAATGGTATAAAATTAAATGTTCCCTGTTAAAAAAAAACATTCAAAACAATAAAGTTCGTGGATAATATCAGGAATACACAAACACAGAGGCTGTAGCAATATCTGGGATTGATTTAGCAAAAAAAAAAAAAAAACGGATATTTCTGGTTTCATCGAGTCATATCCGGACAAACTGGTGTGCAATCGTATGCAATGGAATGAGAAAATCACAGTAAAAATGGTTTTGGAGTAAAGCAAAGTCTTTTTGTTAGGCAAGTGCATATAATGTCATCTAGACAAACAGAAATATCATGTTTGTTTGCCGCAGTTCCTCTAGCTTTCTCCCTAAAAAATATGAATATGTGGAGCTGGTGTCCCCATGATGAACCAATTAGTTTTTCCAACCACAAAATTAAATGTTCCCTGAAAAAAAAAACGTTCAAAAAAATAAAGACCGTGAATAATATCAGATATACACAAACACTGAGGCTTTCACAATATTTCGGATTGAGTTAGCCAAAACACAACCAGATATTTCTGGTTTCATCCACTCTTATCCCGACAGAATGCTGTGGAATTCATATGCAATGGACTGAGAAAATCACAGTAAAAATGGTTTTGGAGAACAGCAAAGTCTTTTCGTTAGGCAAGTGCATAAAATCTCATCGATACAAACCGAAATATCATGTTTGTTTGCCGCAGTTCCTCTAGCTTTCTCCGTAGAAAACACGAATGTATAGAGCTTGTGTATCCATGTGGAAACAATTCGTATTTCACAGCACAAAATTAAATGTTCCCTGATAAAAAACATTCAAAATAGTAAAGTCTGTATTTAATATCAGGAATACACAAACACAGAGGCTGTAGCAACATCTGGGATTGAGTTAGCCAAAACAAATACAGATATTTCCGGTTTTATCCAGTCATATCCGGACAACCTGGTGTGGAATTCGTATGAAATGGTCCGAGAAAATCACAGTAAAAATGGTTTTGGAGAAAAGCAAAGTCTTTTCGTTAGGCAAGTTCATAAAATGTCATCCAGACAAACAGAAATATCATGTTTGTTTGCCGCAGTTCCTCTAGCTTTCTCCCTAGAAAATACGAATATGTGGAGCTGGTGTCCCCATGATGAACCAATTTTTTTCCAAGCACAAAATTAAATGTTCCCTGAAAAAAAAAACATTCAAAAAAATAAAGTCCGTGGATAATATCAGATATACACAAACACTGAGGCTTTCACAATATTTTGGATTGAGTTAGCCAAAACACAACCAGATATTTCCGGTTTCATCCAGACATATCCGGACAGAATGGTGTGGAATTCGTATGCAATGGACCGAGAAAATCACAGTAAAAATGGTTTTGTTGAACAGCAAAGTCTTTTCGTTAGGCAAGTGCATAAAATGTCATAGATACGAACAGAAATATCATGTTTGTTTGCCGCAGTTCCTCTAGCTTTCTCCCTAGAAAATACGAATATATAGATCTGGTGTCTCCATGTGGAACCAATTACTCTATCCAAGCTCAATATAAAATGTTCCCCGATAAAACATTCAAAACAATAAAGTCCATTGATAATAACCAGAAAACAGGAACACAGAGGCTTTCACAAAATTTTGGATTGAGTTAGCCAAAACACAACCGGACATTTTTAGTTTCATCGAGTCATATCCGGACAAACTAGTGTGGAATTCGTATGCAATGGACCGAGGAAATCACAGTACAAATGGTTTTGGAGAACAGCAAAGTATTTTGATTAGGCAAGTAGATAAAATATCATCGATACAAACAGAAATATCATGTTTTTGCCACAGTTCTTCTAGCTTTCTCCCTAGAAAATACGAATGTGTAGAGCTGGTGTCCCCATGTGGAACCAATGAGTGTTCCCAAACACAAAATTAAATGTTCCCTGATAAAAATCATTCAAAACAATAAAGTCTGTGGATAATATCCAGAAAAGACAAACACAGAGGGTTTCATAATATTTCGGATTGAGTTCGTCAAAACACAACAGGATATTTCCGGTTTCCTCCCGTCATATCCGGAAAAACTGGTGTGGAATTCATATGCAATGGACCAAGAAAATCACAGTAAATATCGTTTTGGAGAAAAGCAAAGTCTTTTCATTAGGCAAGTGCATAAAATGTCATCTATACAAATAGAAATATCATGTTTGTGTGCCGCAGTTCCTCTAGCTTTCTGCTTAGAAAATATGAATGTGTAGAGCTGGTGTCTCCATGTGGTAACAATTAGTGTTTCTCAGCACAAAATGAAATGTTCCCTAAAAAAAAAAACATTCAAAAAAATAAAGTCCGTGGATAATATCAGGATACACAAACACAGAGGCTGTAGAGATATCTGGGATTGTGTTAGCCAAAACACAACCAGATATTTCTGGTTTCATGCAGTCATATCCGGACAAAGTGGGGTGGAATTCGTATGCAATGGACCAAGAAAATCACAGTAGAAATGGCTTTGGAGGAAAACAAAGACTTTTCGTTAGGCAAGTGCATAAAATGTCATCGTTACAAACAGAAATGTCATGTTTGTTTGCTGCAGATCTTCTAGCTTTCTCAGTCGAAAATATAAATGTGTAGAGCTGGTGTCTCCATGTGCAACGAATTAGTGTATCAACGGTAGAAAATTAAATGTTCCCTGATAAAAAACATTCAAAACAATAAAGTCTGTGGAAAATATCAGGAACACACAAACACAGAGTCTGTAGCAATATCTGGGATTGAGTTAGCCAAAACAAAACCGGATATTTCCGGTTTCGTCCAGTCATACCGGACAAACTGGTGTGGAATTCGTATGCAATATACTGAGAAAATCACAGTGAAAATGATTTTGGAGAAAAGCAAAGTCTTTTCCTTAGGCAAGTGCATAAAACGTCATCAATACAAACAGAAATATCATGTTTGTTTGCTGCAGTTCCTCTAGGTTTTTCCATAGAAAATACGAATGTGTGGAACTGCTGTCCCCATGATGAACAATTAGTTTTTCCAAGCACAAAATTAAATGTTCCCTGGAAAAAAAACATTCACCAAAATAAAGTCCGTGGATGATATCAGGAATACACAAATACAAAGACTGTAGCAATATTTAAGATTGAGTTAGCCAAAACACAACCAGATATTTCTGGTTTGATCCAGTCATATCCGGACAAACTGTTGTGGAATTCGTACACAATGGACCGAGAAAATCACAGAAAAAATGGTTTTGAAGAACAGCAAAGTCTTTTGGTTAGGAAAGTGCATAAAATATCATCTATACAAACAGAAATATCATGTTTGTTTCCCACAGTACCTAGTTTTCTCCCTAGAAAATACGAATATGTGGAGCTCGTACCTCCATGTGTAAACAATTAGTGTTTCCAAGTACAAAATTAAATGTTCCCTGAAAAAAAAAAAACATTGAAAAAAATGAAGTCCGTGGATAACATCAGGAATACACAAACACAGAGGCTGTAGCAATATTTTGGTTGAGTTAGCGAAAACACAACCAGATATTTCTGGTTCCATCCAGTCATATTCGCACAAAGTGGTGTAGAATTCGTATGCAATGAACCGAGAAAATCACAGTATAAATGGTTTTGGAGAAAATCAAAGTCTTTTCGTTAGGCAAGTGCATAAATTATCATCTATCCAAACAGAAATATCATGTTTTTTTGCCGAAGTTCCTCTAGCTTTCTCCCTAGAAAATACGAATGTGTAGAGCTGGTGTCCCCATGATGAACCAATTACTGTTTCAATGGTACAAAATTAAATGTTCCCTGATAAAGACATTCAAAACAATAAGTCCATCGATAGTATCCAGAAAACACAAACACAGAGGCTGTAACAATATTTCTGATTGAGTTAGCCAAAACACAACCCGATATTTCTGGTTTCATCTAGTCATATCTGGACAAAGTGGTGTGGAATTCATATGTAATGGACCGAGAAAATCACAGTAAAAATGGTTTTGGAGAAAAGCAAAGTCTTTTCATCAGGCAACTGCATAAAATGTCATCTAGACAAACAGAAATATTATGTTTGTTTGCCACAGTTCCTCTAGCTTTCTCCCTAGAAAATAGGAATGTGAAGAGCTTGTGTCTCCATGTGGAAAAAAATTAGTGTATCCAAGATCAAAATAAAACGTTCCCTGATTAAAAAAAATTCAAAACAATAATGTAAGTGGATAATATCAGGAATACACAAACACAGAGGCTGTAGCAATATCTGGGATTGAGTTAGCCAAAACAAAACCGGATATTTCCGGTTTCATCCAGTCATATGCAGACAAAAACTTGTGAAATTCGTATGAAGTGTACCCAAAAATCACAGAAAAATGGTTTTGGAGAAAAGCAAAGTCTTTTCATTAGGCAAGTGCATAAAATATCGTCTATACAAACAGAAATATCATGTTTGTTTTCCACGGTTCCTCTAGCTCTCTCCCTAGAAAATACGAATGTGTAGAGCTGGTGTCTCCATGTGGAACCAATTAGTGTTTGCAAGCACAAAATTAAATGTTCCCTAATGAAAACATTCAAAACAATAAAGTCCATCGATGATATCTAGAAAACACAAACACAGAGGCTTTCACAGTATTTCGGATTAAGTTATCCAAAACACAACCGGATAATTCTGTTTTCATCCAGTCATATCCGGAAAACTGGTGTGGAATTCGTATGCAATGGACCGAGAACACCAAGTAAAAATGGTTTTGGAGAAAAGCAAAGTCTTTTGTTAGGCAAGTGTATAAAATGACATCTAGACAAACAGAAATATCATGTTTGTTTACCGCAGTTCCTCTAGCTTTCACCCTACAAAATACGAATATGTAGAGCTGGTGTCTCCATGTAGAACCAATTACTGTATCCAAGCTCAAAATAAAATGTTACCCGATAAAAAACATTCAAAACAATAAAGTCCATCGATAATATCCAGAAAACACAAACACAGAGGCTGTGACAATATCTGGGATTGAGTTAGCAAAAAAAAAAAATAAATAAATAAACCAGATATCTACGGTTTCATCCAGACATATCCGGACAAAGTGGTGTGGAATTCGTATGCAATGGACTGAGAAAATCACAGTACAAATGGTTTTGGAGAAAAGCAAAGTCTTTTCATTAGGCAAGTGCATAAAATGTCATCGATACAAACAGAAATATTGTGCTTGTTTGCTGCAGTTCCTCTACCATTCTCCCTAGAATATACGGATGTGTAGAGCTGGTGTCCCCATGATAAACCAATTAGTGTTTCACGGTACAAAAGTAATTGTTCCCTGATAAAAATATTCAAAACAATAAAGTCCATCGATAATATGCTGAAAACACAAACACAGAGGCTTTCACAATATTTCTGATTGAGTTAGCCAAAACAACCGGATATTTCTGTATTCATCCAGTCATGTGCGGACAAAGTGGTGTGGAATTCGTATGTAATGTACCAAGAAAATCACAGTAAAAATGGTTTTGGAGAACAGCAAGTTTTTTTCGTTAGGCAGCTGCATAAAATGTCATCTATACCAAGAGAAATATCATGTTTGTTTACCGCAGTTCCTCTAGCTTTCTACATAGAAAATATGATTATGTAGAGCTGGTGTCTCCATGTGGAACCAATTAGTGTTTCCAAGCACAAATTAAATTTTCCCTTATAAAAAACATTGAAAATAATAAAGTCCGTCGATAATTTCCAGAAAACACAAACACAGAGGCTCTAGCACTATGTTGGTTTGAGTTAGGCAAAACACCACTGGATATTTCCGGTTTCATCCAGTCATATCTGGAAAAAGTGTTGTGGAATTCGTATACAATGAACATAGATAATCACAGTAGCAATGGTTTCGGAAATAGCAAATTTATTTTGTCAGCAAGTTACAAAAGTATCACCTATACAAACAGAAGTGTCATGTATGTTTGCTGCAGTTCCTCTAGGTTTCTCCCTACAAAATTTGAATGTGTAGATCTGGTGTGTCTCCATGTGGAACCAATTAGTGTTTCCATGCAAAAAATAAATGTTCCCTGATAAAAAACATTCAAAATAATAAATCCGTCGACAATATCCAGAAAACACAAACGCATAGGCTGTCGCATTATCTGGGATGTAGTTAGCGAAAACATAACTGGATATTTATCATGTCTTCCAATCATATCCGGACAAAGTGGTGTAGAATTCGTATGCAATGGACCGAGAAAATCACAGTACAAATGGTTTTGGAGAAAAGCAAAGTCTTTTCATTAAGCAAGTGCTTAAAATGTCATCTATACTAACAGAAATATCATTTTTGTTTGCCGCAGTTCCTCTAGATTTCTTCCCAGAAAATACCAATGTGTGGAGCTGGTGTCTCCATGTGGAATCAACAAGTGTTTCCCAGCACAAAATTAAAAGTTCTCTGATAATAAACATTCAAAAAAATTAAGTCCATCTATAATATCCGGAAACAACATAGACAATGGCAGTAGCAATATCTGGGATTGAGATAGGCACAACACAACCGGATATTTCTGGTTTCATCCAGTCATATCTGGACAAAGTGGTGTTTAATTCGTATGCAATGGACAGAGAAAATCCCAGTAAAAATGGTTTTGGAGAAAAGCAAAGTCTTTTCGTTAGGCAAGAGTATAAAATATTATCTATGCAAACAGAAATATCATGTTTGTTTGCCGCAGTTCCTCTAGCTTTCTCAGTAGAAAATATGAATGTGTAGAGCTGGTGTCTCCATGTGGAATCAACTAGTGTTTCTAAGCACAAAATTAAATGTTTCCTGAAAAAAAAACATTCAAAACCATAAAGTCCGTCGATAATATCCAGAAAACACATAAACAGAGGCTGTAGCAATATCTGGGATTGAGTTAGCCAAAACACAACCGGATATTTCTGGTTTCATGCTGCCGTATCCAGACAAATTGTTCTGGAATTCGTATGTAATGCACCGAGAAAATCACAGTAAAAATGCTTTTGGAGAAAACAAAGACTTTTCGTTAGGCAAGTGCTTAAAATGTCATCTATACAGACAGAAATATCATGTTTGTTTGCCAGAGTTCCTCTAGCATTCTCCCTAGAAACTACGAATGTGTAGAGCTATAGCAATATCTGCGATTATGTTAGCCAAAACACAACCGGATATTTCTGGTGTCATCCAATCATCTCCGGACAAAGTGGTGTG
Source organism: Lepus europaeus (assembly GCF_033115175.1). NCBI lineage: Eukaryota > Metazoa > Chordata > Mammalia > Lagomorpha > Leporidae > Lepus > Lepus europaeus. The sequence continues at coordinate 5,764,047 of NW_026909177.1, forward strand.
GAATTTGTATGCAATGGAACGAGAAAATCAAAGTAAAAGTGGTTTTGGAGAAACGCAAAGTCTTTTGCTTCTACCAGTGCATAAAATGCCATGTATAGAAACAGAAATATCATCTTTGTTTGCCGCAGATCCTCTGGCTTTCTCCGTAGAAAATACGAATGTGTAGAGGTGGTGTCTCCATGTGGAGTCAACTAGTGTTTCCCAGCACAAAACTAAATATTCTCTGATAAAAAACATTTAAAATAATAAAGTCTGTCGATAATATCCAGAAAGCATTAACACAGAGCCTGTAGCAATATCTGGTATATAGTTAGCCAAAACACAACCCTATATTTCTGGTTTTATCCAGGCACATCTGGACAAAGTTTTGTGGAATGCAATGGACCAAGGAGATCACAGTAAAAATGGTTTTGGAGAAAAGCAAAGTCTTTTAGCCTGGCACGTGCATGGAATGTCATCTATACAAACAGAAATATCGTGTTCGTTTTCTGCAGTTCCTCCAGCTTTCTCCCTAGAAAATACGAATGTGTAGAGCTGGTGTCTCCACGTGGAACCCATTAGTGATTCCCAGCAAAAAATTTAATTTTCCCTGGTAAAAAAACAGTCAAAACAATAAAGTACATCCATAATATCCAGAAAACACAAACACAGAGGCTTTCACAATATTTCAGATGGAGTTAGCAAAAACACAACCGGATATATCTCGTTAAATCCAGTCATATCCGGACAAAGTCTTGTGGAATTCATATGAAATGGACTGATAAAATCAGAGTAAAAATGGTTTTGGAGAAAAGCAAAGTCTTTTCTTTAGGCAAGTGTATAAATTGTCATCTATTCAAACAGAAATGTCATGATTGTTTACCGCAGTTCATCTAGCTTTCACCCTAGAAAATATGAATGTGTAGAGCTGGTGTACCCATGAGGAAGCAATTAGTGTTTCTATTTTACAAAATTAAATGTTCCCTGATTAAAACATTCAAAACAATAAAGTCCGTTCATAATATTCGGAAAACACAAACACAGAGGCTTTCACAATATTTCGCATTGAGTTAGCCAAAACACAACAGGATATTTCTGGTTTCATCCAGACATATCGGGACAAAGTGCTGTGGAATTCATATGCAATGGACCGGACTGAGAAAGTCACAGTAAAAATGGTTTTGGAGAAAAGCAAAATCTTTTCGTTAGGCAACTGCATAAAATGTCATCTTTAAAAAAATAAATATTATGTTTGTTTGACGCAGTTCCTCTAGCTTTCTCCCTAGAAAACAAGCTGGTGTCTCCATGTGGAATCAACTAGTGTTTCCTAGCACAAAATTAAATGTTATCTGATAAAAAAAACATTCAAAACAATAAAGTCTGTCGATAATATCCCGATAACACAAAGAGGCTTTCACAATATTTTGGAATGAGTTACCCTAAATACAACCGGATATTTCTAGTTTCATCCAGTCATATCCTGACAAAGTGGTGTGGAATTCATATGGAATGGACTGAGAAAATCACAGTAAAATGGTTTTGTAGAAAGGCAAATTCTTTTCGTTGGGCAAGTGCATAAAATGTCATCTATACAAACAGAAATATCATGTTTGTTTGCCGCAGTTCCTCTAGCTTTCTCCCTAGAAAATATTAATGAGTAGAGCTGGTGTGTCCATGTGGAACCAATTAGTGTTTCTACGTCACAAAATTAAATGTTCCATGATAAAAAAACATTCAACACAAAAAGTCCTTTGATGATATCCGGAAAACACAACCACAGATGCTGTAGCAATATCTGGGATTGAGTTAGCGAAAACACAACCGGATATTTCTTGTTTCATTCAGGCATATCCGGACAATGCAGTGAGTAATTCGTATGCAATGGACCGAGAAAATCACAGTAAAATGGTTTTGGAGAAAAGCAAAGTCTTTTGTTTAGGCAAGTGCATAGAATGTCATCTATACAAAGGAAATATCATGTTTGTTTGCCGCAGTTCCCCTAGCTTACTCCCTAGAAAATACGAATGTGTAGAGCTGGACTCTCCATGTGGAACTCATTAGTGTGTCCTAGCACAAAATAAAATGTTCCCTGATAAAAAATATTGAAAACAATAAAGTTCATCGATAATATCCAGAAAACAGAAACACAGAGGATTTCACAGTATTTCAGATTGAGTTAGCAAAAACACAACCAGATATTTCTGGTTTCATGCAGTCATATCCGGACAAACTGATGTGGAATTCGTATGCAAAGGACCGAGAAAATGAAAGTAAAAATGGTTTTGGAGGAAAGCAAAGTCTTTTAGTTAGGCAAGTGCATAAAATGTCATCAATACAAACAGAAATGTCATGTTTGTTTGCCGCAGTTCCTCTAGCTTTCTCCCTAGAAAATACGAATGTGTAGAGCTGGTGTCTGCATGTGGTACCAATTAGTGTTTTGTATGGTAGAAAAATAAATGTTCTCTTATAAAAACATTCAAAACAATAAAGTCCATTGATAATATCCAGAAAACACAAACACAGAGGTGTCGCAATATCTGGGATTTAGTTAGCCAAAACACAACCAGATATTCCTGGTTTCATCCAGTCATATCTGGACAAATTGGAGTAGAATTCATAGACAATGGACCGAGAAAATCACAGTAAAAATGGTTTTGGAGAAAAGCAAAGTCTTTTCGTTAGGCAAGTGCATAAAATGTCATCTATACAAACAAAAATATCAGGTTTGTTTGCCGCAGTTCCTCTAGCTTTCTCCATAGAAAATACGAATGTGTAGAGCTGGTGTCTCCATGTGGAGTCAATTAGTGTTTCCCAGCACAAAATTAAATGTTCACTGTTAAAAAAACATCCAAAACATAAAGTCTGTCGATATTATCCGGAAAACAGAAAGACAGAGGCTGCAGCAATATCTGGGATTGAGTTAGCCAAAACATAACCGGATAATTCTGCTTTCATCCATGCAAATCCGGACAAAGTGGGGTGGAATTCGTATACAATGGACAGAAAAATCTCAGTAAATATGGTTTTGTAGAAAAGCAAAGTCTTTCCTTTAGGCAAGTGCATAAAATGCCATGTATACAAACAGAAATATCATCTTTGTTTGCCACAGATCCTCTGGCTTTCTCCCTAGAAAATATGAATGTGTAGAGCTGGTGTCTCCATGTAGAGTCAACTAGTGTTTCCCAGCACAAAACTAAATGTACTCTGATAAAAATAATTCAAAATAATAAAGTCTGTCGATAATATCCAGAAAGCATTAACACAGAGACTGTAGCAATATCTGGAATATAGTTAGCCAAAACACAACCAGATATTTCTGGTTTCATCCAGGCACATCTGGACAAAGTTTTGTGGAATGCAATGGACCAAGGAGATCACAGTAAAAATGGTTTTGGAGAAAAGCAAAGTCTTTTAGCCTGGCACGTGCATGGAATGTCATCTATACAAACAGAAATATCGTGTTTGCTTGCCACCATTCCTCTAGGTTTCTCACTAGAAAATACGAATGTGAAGCGCTGGTGTCTCCATGTGGAGTCAACTAGAGTTTCCCAGCACAAAATTAAATAATCCCTGATAAAAAACATTCAAAACAAGAAAGTCCGTTGATAATATCCGGAAAACACATACAAAAGGCAGTAGCAATATAGGGATTGAGTTAGCGAAAACACAACAGGATATTCTGGTTTTATCCAGTCATATCCGGACAAAGTGGTTTGGAATTCGTATGCAATGGACCGAGATAATCACAGTAAAAATGGTTTTGGAGAAAAGCAAAGTCTTTTCGTTAGGCAAGTGTATAAAATGTCATCTATTCAAACAGAAATATCATGTTTGTTTCCGCAGTTCCTCTAGCTTTCTCCCTAGAAAATGCGAATGTGTAGAGCTGGTGTCTCCATGAGGAACCAATTAGTGATTCCCAGCACAAAATTAAATGTTCCTTGAGAGAAAACATTCAAACCAATTAGAGTTTCCAAGAACAAAATAAAATGTTCTTGATAAAAAACATTCAAAACAATAAAGTCTTTTGATAATATCCAGAAAACACACACACAGAGGCTGTAGCAATATCTGGGATTGAGTTAGCCAAAAGTGTTGTGGAATTCATATGCAATAGACCAAGAAAATCACAGTGAAAATAGTTTTGGAAGAAAACAAACTCTTTTAGTTAGGAAGTGCATAAAATATCATGTATACAATCAGAAATATCAGGTTTGTTTCCCACGGTTCCTCTAGCATTCTCCTAAAATACGAATGTGTAGAGCTGGTGTCTCAATGTGGAACCCATTAGATTTTCCAAGTACAACATAAATTATTCCCTGATAAAAAACATTCAAAACAATAAAGTGCATCGATAATATCCAGAAAACACCAACAAAGAGTTGGTAGTAAGATCTGGGATTGAGTGAGCCATAACACAAGAGGATATTTTCGGTTTCATCCAGTCATATCTGGACAAAGTGTTGTGGAACTCATATGCAGTGTACACAGATAATCACAGTCAAACAGGTGTTGGAGTAAAACAAAGTATTTTCTTAGGCATGTGCATATAATGTCATCTACACAAACACAAATATCATGTTTGTTTGCAGCAATTGCTGTAGTTTTCTGCCTAGACAGCACGAATGTGTTGAGTTTGTGTCTCCATGTGGAACTAATTAGTGTTTCCAAGCACCAAAGAAAATATTCCCTGCTTAAATTCATTCAAAATCACAAAGTCCACTGATAATGTCAAAAAATAAAAAGCAGAGCCTGTAGCAAGATCTGGGATTGAGTTAGCCATAACACAGGTGGATATTTCGGGTTTCATCCAGTCATATCCAGACAAAGTGCTGTGGAACGGGAATGCAATGGACTCAGATAATCTCAGTCAAACTGGTTTTGGAGAATAGCAAAGTATTTTCTTAGGCAAGTGCATAAAATGTCATCTACAGAAACACAAATATGTTTGTTTGCAGCAATTGCTGTAGTTTTCTGCCTAGACAGCATGAATGTGTTGAGTTTGTGTCTCCATGTGGAACTAATTAGTGTTTCCCAGCACCAAATAAAATATTCCCTGCTTAAATTCATTCAAAACCATAAAGTCCATTGATAATACCAAAAAACACAAAGCAGAGAATGTAGCAAGATCTGGGATTGAGTTTGCCATAACACAAGAGGATATTTCTGGTTTCATCCAGTCATTTCCATTCAACCTGTTGTGGAACTGGTATGCAATGGACTCAGAAAATCACCCTCAAACTGGTTTTGGAGAAAAGCAAACTCTTTTTCTTGGCCAAGTGGATAAAAAGTCATGTTTGCAAATATCAATATCCTGTTTGTTTGCAACGACTGCTCTAGCATTCTGCGTAGAAAACACAAATGTTAACACGTTTGGCTTGCATATGGAATCACTTAGCATTTCCAGCACAAAACAAAATTTCTTCTACAGAAATTCATTCTAAAACGAAATGTCCATTGATAATATCCAGAAACCACAAACACAGATGTTGTAGCAAGATCTGGGATTGAGTTAGCCATAACACAAGAGGATATTTCTGGTTTCATCCAGGCATATCCACACAAAGTGCTGTAAAGCTGGTATGCAATGGACTCAGATACTCCCAGTCAAACTGGTTTTGGAGACTAGCAAAGTATTTTCTTAGGCAAGTGCATAAAATGTCATCTACACCAACACAAATATCATGTTTCTTTGCAGCAATTGCTGTAGTTTTCTGCCTAGAAAACACAAATGAATGAGTTTGAGTCTCCATGTGGAACTAATTAGAGTCCCCCAGCATCAAAGAAAATATTCCCTGCTTAAATTCATTCAAAAGCATAAAGTCCATTGATAATATAAAAAAACACAAAGCAGAGCCTGTAGCAAGATCTGGGATTGAGTTAGCCATAACACAAGAGGATATTTTGGGTTTCATCCAGGCATATCCTCACAAAGTGCTGTGGAACTGGTATGCAATGGACTCAGATAATCACAGTCAAACTGGTTTTGGAGACTAGCAAAGTATTTTCTTAGGCAAGTGCATAAAATGTCATCTACACCAACACAAATATCATGTTTCCTTGCAGCAATTGCTGTAGTTTTCTACCTAGACAGCACCAATGTGTTGAGTTTGTGTCTCCATATGGAACTAATTAGTGCTTCCCATCACCAAAGAAAATATTCCCTGCTTAAATTCATTCAAAACCATAAAGTCCATTGATAATATCAAAAAACATAAAGCAGAGCCTGTAGCAAGATCTGGGATTGAGTTAGCCATAACACAAGAGGATATTTCTGGTTTCATCCAGTCATTTCCATTCAACCCATTTGGAACCGGTAGGCAATGGACTCAGAAAATCACCGTCAAACTGGTTTTGGAGAAAAGCAAACTCTTTTTCTTGGCCAAGTGGATAAAAAGTCATGTTTACGAATATAATTCTCATGTTTGTTTGCAACGATTGCTCAAGATTTCTGCGTAGAAAACACGAATGTGAACACCTTTGGCCTGCATATGGAAGCACTTAGTTTGCAGCACAAAACAAAATTTCATCTACTGAAATTCATCTAAAATGTAAAGTCCATTGATAGTAACCAGAAAACACAAACACAAAGGTTGTAGCAAGATCTGGGATTGAGGTAGCCATAACACAAGAGGATATATTTCTGGTTTCATCCAGGCATATCCACAAAATGTGCACTGGAATTGGTATGTAATGGACTCAGATAATCGCAGTCAAACTAGTTTTGGAGAATCGCAAAGTATTTTCTTATGCAAGTGCATAAAATATCATCTACACAAACACAAATATCATGTTTTTTTGCAGCAATTGCTGTAGTTTTCTACCTAGACAGTACGAATGTGTTGAGTTTGTGTGTTCATGGGGAACTAATTAGTGTTTCCCAGCACCAAAGAAAATATTCCCTGCTTAAATTCATTCAAAACCATAAAGACAATTGATAATATCAAAAAACACAAAGCAGAGCCTGTAGCAAGATCTGGCTTTGAGTTAGCCATAACACAGAGGATATTTCTGCTTTCATCCAGTCATATCCGGACAAAGTGGTGTGGAATTCGTATGCAATGGACCGGACTGATAAAATCAGAGTTAAAATGGCTTTGGAGAAAAGCAAATCTTTTCATTAGCCAAGTGTATAAAATGTCATCTATTCAAACAGAAATGTCATGATTTTTTGCCGCAGTTCATCTAGCTTTCACCCTAGAAAATATGAATGTGTAGAGCTGGTGTCTCCATGTGGAACCAATTACTGTTTCTCAGCACAAAATTAAATGTTAACTGATAAAAAACATTCAAAATATGAATCCTTGGATAATATCTGAAAGCAGAAACACAGAGCATGTAGCAATATCTGGGATTGAGTTAGCCAAAACACAACCGGATATTTCTACCTTCATCCAGTCATATCCTTATAAAGTGGGGTGGAATTCGTATGAAATGGACTGAGAGAATCACAGTAAAAATGGTATGGAGAAAAGCAAACTCTTCGTTAGGCAAGTGCATAAAATGTCATCAATACAAACTGAAATGTCATGTTTGTTTGCCGCACTTCCTCTAGCTTTCTTCCTAGAAAATACGAATGTGTAGAGCTGGTGTCTCCATGTGGAATCAACTAGTGTTTCTAAGCACAAAATTAAATGTTTCCTGATAAAAAACATTCAAAACCATATAGTCCGTCGATAACATCCGGAAATCACAAACACAGAGGCTGTAGCAATATCTGGGATTGAGTTATCCAAAAGACAACCGGATATTTCTGCTGTCATCCAATCATCTCGGGACAAAGTGGTGTGGAATTTGTATGCAATGGACCAAGAAAATCACAGTTAATATGGTTTTGGAATAAAGCAAAGTCTTTGAGTTTGGCAAGTGCATGAAATGTCATATATACAAACAGAAATATCATGTTTGTTTTCCACAGTTCCTCCAGCTTTCTCCCTAGAAAATACGAATGTGTAGAGCCTGTGACTCCATGTAGAACCAATTAGTGTTTCCCAGCAGAAAATTAAATGGTTCCTGATAAAAACCATTCAAAACCATAAAGTCCGTTGTTAATATCCGGAAAACACAAACACAGATGCTTTCAGAATATTTCAGATGGAGGTAGCCAAAACACAACCGGATATATCTCATTAATCCAGTCATATCCGGACTAAGTGTTGTGGAATTCGTATGCAATGGACTGATAAAATCAGAATAAAAATGGTTTTGGAGAAAAGTAAAGTCTTTTCTTTAGAAAGTGTATAAATTGTCATCTATTCAAACAGAAATGTCATGATTTTTTGTCGCAGTTCATCTAGCTTTCACCCTAGAAAATATGAATGTGTAGAGCTGGTGTCTCCATGTGGAACCAATTACTGTTTCTACGGTACAAAATTAAATGTTCCCTGATAAAAACATTCAAAACAATAAAGTCCATTGATAATATCCGGAAAACACAAACACAGAGGCTTTCACAATATTTCGGATTGAGTTAGCCAAAACACAACCGGATATTTCTGGTTTCATCCAGTCATATCCGGACAAAGTTGTGTGGAATTCCTATGCAATGGACCGGACTGAGAAAGTCACAGTAAAAATGGTTTTGGAGAAAAGCAAAATCTTTTCGTTAGGCAACTGCACAAAATGTAATCTATAAAAAAAGAAAAATCATGTTAGTTTGCCGCAGATCCTCTATCTTTCTCTCTAGAAAATACAAATGTGTAGAGCTGCTGTCTGCATGTGGAAGTAATTAGTGTTTCCCAGCAGAAAATTAAATGTTTCCTGATAAAAACCATTCAAAACCATAAATTCCGTTGATAATATCCGGAAAACACAACCACAGAGGCTGTAGCAATATCTGGGATTGAGTTAGCCAAAACACAACCGGATATTTCTGGTTTCATCCAGTCATATCCAGACAATGTGGTGTGGAGTTCGTATGCAATGGACCGAGAAAATCACAGTAAAATGGTTGTGGAGAAAAGAAAAGTCTTTTCATTAGGCAAGTGCATAAAATGTCATCTAGACAAACAGAAATATCATGTTTGTTTGCCGCAGTTCCTCTAGCTTTCTCCCTAGAAAATACGAATGTGTAGAGCTGGTGTCTCCATGTGGAGTCAACTAGTGTTTCTACGGTACAAAATTAAATGCTCCCTGATAAAAACATTCAAAACCATAAAGTCCATCAATAATATCCAGAAAACACAAACACAGATGCTTTCAATAATTTCGGATTGAGTTTGTCGAAACACAACTGGATATTTCTGGTTTCATCCAGCCATATCCGGACAAAGTGGTGTGGAATTCGTATGCAATGGACCAAAAAATCACAGTAAAAATGGTATGGAGAAAAGCAAACTCTTTTCGTTAGGCAAGTGCATAAAATGTCATCAATAGAAACAGAAATGTCACGTTTGTTTGCCGCAGTTCCTCTAGCTTTCTCCCTAGAAAATACGAATGTTTAGAGCTTGTGTCTCCATGTGGAATCAACTAGTGTTTCTAAGCACAAAATTAAATGTTTCCTGATAAAAAACATTCAAAACCATAAAGTCCGTCGATAACATCCGGAAATCACAAACACAGAGGCTGCAGCAATATCTGGGATTGAGTTAGCCAAAAGAAAACCGGATATTTCTGGTTTCATGCAGTCATATCCGGACAAATTGTGTTGGAATTTGTATGTAATGCACCGAGAAAAGCACAATAAAAATTGTTTTGGAGAAAACAAAGACTTTTCGTTAGGCAAGTGCTTAAAATGTCATGTATACAAACAAATATCATGTTTGTTTGCCGCAGTTCCTCTAGCTTTCTCCCTAGAAAATACCAATGTGTAGAGCTGGTGTCTCCATGTGGAGTCAACTAGTGTTTCCCAGGAGAAAATTAAATGATCCCCGATAAAAAACATTCAAAACAATAAAGCCCATCAATAATATCCAGAAAACACAAACACAGAGGCTTTCACAATATTTCGGATTGAGTTAGCCAAAACACAACCGGATATTTCTGGTTTCATCCAGTCATATCCAGACAATGTGGTAAGGAATTCGTATGCAATGGACTGAGAAAATCACAGTAAAATGCTTTTGGAGAAAAGCAAAGTCTTTTCCTTCGGGCAGTTCATAAAATGTCATGTATACAAACAGAAATATCATGCTTGTTTGCCACAGTTCCTCTAGCTTTCTCCCTAGAAATTACGAATGTGTAGAGCGCGTGACTCCATGTGGAGACAACTAGTGTTTCCCAGCACAAAATTAAATGTTCCCTCATAAAAAATATTCAAAAGAATAAAGTCCTTTAATAACATCCAGAAATCACAAACACAGACACTGTAGCAATATCTGGGATTGAGTTAGCCAATACACAACCGGATATTTCTGGTTTCATCCAGTCATACCCGGACAAAGTGGAATGGAATTCCCATGCAATGGACTGATAAAATCAGAGTAAAAATGGTTTTGGAGAAAAGCAAAGTCTTTTCCTTCGGGCAGTGCATAAAATGTCATGTATACAACCAGAAATATCATGTTTGTTTGCCACAGTTCCCCTAGCTTTTTCCCTAGAAAATACGAATGTGTAGAGCTGGTGTCTCCATGTGGAACCAATTAGTGTTTCTACGGTACAAAATTAAATGTTCCCTGATAAAAGCATTCAAAACAATAAAGTCCATCGATAATATCCAGAAAACAGAAATAGAGAGGCTTTCACAATATTTCGGATTGTGTTAGCCAAAACACAACCGGATATTTCTGGTTTCACACAATCATATCCGGATAACGTGATGTGGAATTTGTATGCAATGGACCGAGTAAATCACAGTAAAACGATTTTAGTGAAAAGCAAAGTCTTTTCCTTCAGCAAGTGCATAAAATGTCATCTATACAAACAGAAATATCATGATTGTTTGCCGCAGTTCATCTAGCTTTCACCCTAGAAAATACGAATGTGTAGAGCTGGTAATCCAACTTGAGTTAGGTAGTGTTTCTACGGTATAAAATGAAAAGTTCCCTGATAAAAACATTCAAAACATAAAGTCTGCTGATAATATACGGAAAACACAACCACAGATGCTGTAGCAATATCTGGATTTGAGTTAGCAAAAACACAACCGGATATTTCCGGTTTCATCCGGTCATATCCAGACAAACTGGTATGGAATTCATATGCAATGGAGAGAGAAAAATCACAGTGAAATGGTTTTGGTGAAAAGCAAAGTCTATTCGTTGTTCAAGTGCATAAAATGTCATCTATACAAAGAGAAAATATCAATGTGTAGAGCTGGTGTCTCCATGTGGAACCAATTAGTGTTTCCCAACACAAAATTAAATGTTCCCTGATAAAAACATTCTAAACAATAAATTCCCTCGATAATATTCAGAAAACACAAACACAGAGGCTGTAGCAATATCTGGGATGGAGTTAGCGAAAACATAACTGGATATTTATCATGTCTTCCAATCATATCCGGACAAAGTGGTGTAGAATTCGTATGCAATGGACCGAGAAGATCACAGTACAAATGGTTTTGGAGAAAAGCAAAGTCTTTTCGTTAAGCAAGTGCTTAAAATGTCATCTATACTAACAGAAATATCATCTTTGTTTGCCGCAGTTCCTCTAGATTTCTTCCCAGAAAATACCAATGTGTAGAGCTGGTATCTCCATGTGGAATCAACAAGTGTTTCCCAGCACAAAATTAAAAGTCTCTGATAATAAACATTCAAAAAAATAAAGTCCGTCTATAATATCCGGAAACAACATAGACAATGGCAGTAGCAATATCTGGGATTGAGATAGGCACAACACAACCGGATATTTCTGGTTTCATCCAGTCATATCTGGACAAAGTGGTGTTTAATTCGTATGCAATGGACCGAGAAAATCCCAGTAAAAATGGTTTTGGAGAAAAGCAAAGTCTTTTCGTTAGGCAAGAGTATAAAATATTATCTATGCAAACAGAAATATCATGTTTGTTTGCCACAGTTCCTCTAGCTTTCTCAGTAGAAAATATGAATGTATAGAGCTGGTGTCTCCATGTGGAATCAACTAGTGTTTCTAAGCACAAAATTAAATGTTTCCTGAAAAAAAACATTCAAAACCATAAAGTCCGTCGATAATATCCAGAAAACACATAAACAGAGGCTGTAGCAATATCTGGGATAGAGTTAGCCAAAACACAACCGGATATTTCTGGTTTCATCCAGTCATATCCGGACATAGTGGTGTGGAATTCGTATGCAATGGACCGGACTGAGAAAGTCACAGTAAAAATGGTTTTGGAGAAAAGCAAAATCTTTTCGTTAGGCAACTGCATAAAATGTCATCTTTAAAAAAATAAATATTATGTTTGTTTGACGCAGTTCCTCTAGCTTTCTCCCTAGAAAACAAGAATGTGTAGATCTGGTGTCTCCATGTGGAATCAACTTGTGTTTCCTAGAACAAAATTAAATGTTATCTGATAAAAAAAACATTCAAAACAATAAAGTCTGTCGATAATATCCCGATAACACAAAGAGGCTTTCACAATATTTTGGAATGAGTTACCCTAAATACAACCGGATATTTCTAGTTTCATCCAGTCATATCCTGACAAAGTGGTGTGGAATTCATATGGAATGGACTGAGAAAATCACAGTAAAATGGTTTTTTAGAAAAGCAAAGTCTTTTCGTTAGGCAAGTGCATAAAATGTCATCGATACAAACAGAAATATCATGTTTGTTTGCTGCAGTTCCTCTAGCTTTCTCCCAAGAATATATGAATGTGTAGAGCTGGTGTCTCCATGTGGAACCAATTAGTGTTTCTACAGTACAAAATTAAATGTTCCCTGATAAAAACATTCAAAACAATAAACTCCATCGATAATATCCAGAAAACAAAATCACAGAGGCTTTCACAATATTTCGGATTCAGTTAGCCAAAACACAACCGGATATTTCTTGTTTCATCCAGTCATATCCATACAAAGTGGTAAGCAATTCGTATGCACTGGACTGAGCAAATCAGAGTAAAAATGGTTTTGGAGAAAAGCAAAGACATTTCGTTGGGTAAGTGCTTAAAATATCCTCTATACAAAGAGAAATATCATGTTGTTTGCTGAAGTTCCTCTACCTTTCTCCCTAGAAAATATGAAAATGTAGAGCTGGTGTTTGCATGTGGAACCAGTTAGTGTTTCTACGGTATAAAATGAAATGTTCCCTGATAAAAACATTCAAAACAATAAAGTCCATCGATAATATCCAGAAAACACAAAAAGAGGCTGTTGAAATATCTGGGATTGAGTTAGCTAAAACACAACCGGATATTTGTGGTTTCATCCAGTCTTATCTGGACATAGTCGGGTGGAATTCGTATGCAATGGACCAAAAAATCACAGTAAAATGGTTTTGGAGAAAAGCAAATTCTTTTCGTTGGGCAGCTGCATAAAATGTCATCTGTACAAACAGAAATATCATGTTTGTTTGCCGCAGTTCATCTAGCTTTCTCCCTAGAAAATATTAATGAATAGAGCTGGTGTGTCCATGTGGAACCAATTAGTGTTTCTACGTCACAAAATTAAATGTTCCATGATAAAAAAAAATATTCAACACAAAAAGTCCTTTGATAGTATCCGGAAAACACAACCACAGAGGCTGTAGCAATATCTGGGATTGAGTTAGCGAAAACAGAACCGGATATTTCTGGTTTCATTCAGGCATATCCGGACAATGCAGTGAGTAATTCGTATGCAATGGACCGAGAAAATCACAGTTAAATGGTTTTGGAGAAAAGCAAAGTCTTTTGTTTAGGCAAGTGCATAGAATGTCATCTATACAAAGGAAATATGATGTTTACTTGCAGCAGTTCCCCTAGCTTTCTCCCAAAAAATAGGAATGTGTAGAGCTGGTGTCTCCATGTGGAACCCATTAGTGTGTCCTAGCACAAAATAAAATGTTCCCTGATAAAAAATATTGAAAACAATAAAGTCCATCGATAATATCCAAAAAACACAAACACAGAGATATCACAATATTTCAGATTGAGTTAGCAAAAACACAACCAGATATTTCTGGTTTCATCCAGTCATATCCGGACAAACTGATGTGGAATTCGTATGCAAAGGACCGAGAAAATGAAAGTAAAAATGGCTTTGGAGGAAAGCAAAGTCTTTTAGTTAGGCAAGTGCATAAAATGTCATCAATACAAACAGAAATGTCATGTTTGTTTGCCGCAGTTCCTCTATTTTCTCTCTAGAAAATACGAATGTGTAGAGCTGGTGTCTGCATGTGGTACCAATTAGTGTTTCTATGGTAGAAAAATAAATGTTATCTTATAAAAACATTCAAAACAATAAAGTCCATTGATAATATCCAGAAAACACAAACACAGAGGTGTCACAATATCTGGGATTTAGTTAGCCAAAACACAACCAGATATTTCTGGTTTCATCCAGTCATATCCGGACAAATTGGGGTAGAATTCATAGACAATGGACCGAGAAAATCACAGTAAAAATGGTTTTGGAGAAAAGCAAAGTCTTTTCGTTACGCAAGTGCATAAAATGTCATCTATACAACAAAAATATCAGGTTTGTTTGCTGCAGTTCCTCTAGCTTTCTCCCTAGAAAATACGAATGTGTAGAGCTGGTGTCTCCATGTGGAGTCAATTAGTGTTTCCCAGCACAAAATTAAATGTTCACTGATAAAATACATTCAAAACATAAAGTCTGTCAATATTATCCGGAAAACAGAAAGACGGAGGCTGCAGCAATATCTGGGATAGAGTTAGCCAAAACATAACCGGATAATTCTGGTTTCATCCAGGCAAATCCGGACAAAGTGGGGTGGAATTCGTATACAATGGACCAAGAAAATAACAGTAAAAATGGTTTTGGAGAAAAGCAAAGTCTTTTCGTTAGGCAAGTGTATAAAATGTCATCTATACAAACAGAAATATCATGTTTGTTTGCGCAGTTCCCCTAGCTTTCTCCCTAGAAAATACGAATGTGTAGAGCTGGTGTCTCCATGTGTAGTCAACTAGTGTTTCCCAGCACAAAACTAAATGTACTCTGATAAAAAACATTCAAAATAATACAGTCTGTCGATAATATCCAGAAAGCATTAACAGAGAGCCTGTAGCAATATCTGGGATATAGTTAGCCAAAACACAACCGGATATTTCTGGTTTCATCCAGGCACATCTGGACAAAGTGGTGTGGAATGCAATGGACCAAGGAAATCACAATAAAAATGGTTTTGGAGGAAAGCAAAGTCTTGTAGCTTAGCAAGTGCATGAAATGTCATCTATACAAACAGAAATATCGTGTTTGTTTTCCGCAGTTCCTCTAGCTTCCTCCCTAGAAAATACGAATGTGTGGAGCTGGTGTCTCCATGTGGAACCAATTAGTGTTTCTACGGTACAAACTTAAATGCTCCATGATAAAAAACATTCAAAACAATAAAGTCCATTGATAATTTCCAGAAAACACAAACAAAGGGGATTCCACAATATTTTGGATTGAGTTACCCAAAACACAACCGGATATTTCTGGTTTCATCCAGTCATATCCAGACAAAGTGGTTTGGAATTCGTATTCAGTGGACTAAAAAAAAAAGAGTACAAATGGTTTTGGAGAAAAGAAAAGTCTTTTCATTAGGCAAGTGCATAAAATGTCATCTATACAAACAGAAATATCATATTTGCTTGCCACCGTTCCTCTAGCTTTCTCACTAGAAAATACGAATGTGAAGCGCTGGTGTCTCCATGTGGAGTCAAGTAGAGTTTCCCAGCAGAAAAGTAAATGTTCCCTGATAAAAAACATTCAAAACAAGAAAGTCCGTTGATAATATCCGGAAAACACAAACAAAGAGGTAGTAGCAATATTGGGATTGAGTTAGCCAAAACACAACAGGATATTCTGGTTATATCCAGTCATATTCTTACAAAGTGTTGTGGAATTCGTATGCAATGGACCGAGAAAATTACAGTAAAAATGGTTTTGGAGAAAAGCAAAGTCTTTTCGTTAGGCAAGTGTATAAAATGTCATCTATTCAAACAGAAATATCATGTTTGTTTGCCGCAGTTCCTCTAGCTTTCTCCCTAGAAAATGCGAATGTGTAGAGCTGGTTTCTCCATGAGGAACCAATTAGTGTTTCCCAGCACAAAATTAAATGTTCCTTGAGAGAAAACATTCAAACCAATTAGAGTTTCCAAGAACAAAATTAAATGTTCTTGATAAAAAAACATTCAAAACAATAAAGTCTTTGATAATATCCAGAAAACACAAACACAGAGGCTGTAGCAATATTTGGGATTGAGTTAGCTTAAACAGAACTGGATATTTCTGGTTTCATCCAGTCATATCCGGACAAAGTGGTCTGGGATTCGTATGAAATGGACCGAGCAAATCAGAGTAAAAATGGTTTTGGAGAAAAGCAAAGTATTTTTGTTAAGAAAGTGCTGAAAATGTCATCTATTCTAACAGAAATATCATGTTTGTTTCCCACAGTGCCTCTAGCTCCCTCCCTTAAAATATGAATGTGTAGAGCTGGTGTCTCCATGTGGAGTCAACTAGTGTTTCTAGGGTACAAAATGAAATGCCTGGAGATAAAAACACTCAAAACAGTAAAGTCCATTGAGAATATCCAGAAAACACACACACAGAGGCTGTATCAATATCTGGGATTGAGTTAGCCAAAAGTGTTGTGGAATTCATATGCAATAGACCAAGAAAATCACAGTGAAAATGGTTTTGGAAGAAAACAAACTCTTTTCGTTAGGAAGTGCATAAAATATCATGCATACAATCAGAAATATCATGTTTGTTTTCCACGGTTCCTCTAGCATTCTCCTAGAAAATATGAATGTGTAGAGCTTGTGTCTCAATGTGGAACCCATTAGATTTTCCAAGTACAACATAAAATATTCCCTGATAAAAAACATTTAAAACAATAAAGTGCATCGATAATATCCAGAAAACACAAACACAGAGTTGGTAGTAAGATCTGGGATTGAGTGAGCCATAACAAAAGAGGATATTTCCGGTTTCATCGAGTCATATCTGGACAAAGTGTTGTGGAACTGGTATGCAGTGTACACAGATAATCACAGTCAAACAGGTGTTGGAGTATAACAAAGTATTTTCTTAGGCATGTGAATATAATGTCATCTACACAAACACAAATATCATGTTTGTTTGCAGCAATTGCTGTAGTTTTCTGCCTAGACAGCACGAATGTGTTGAGTTTGTGTCTCCATGTGGAACTAATTAGTGTTTCCAAGCACCAAAGAAAATATTCCCTGCTTAAATTCATTCAAAATCACAAAGTCCACTGATAATGTCAAAAAACACAGAGCAGAGCCTGTAGCAAGATCTGGGATTGAGTTAGCCATAACACAAGAGGATATTTTGGGTTTCATCCAGTCATATCCAGACAAAGTGCTGTGGAACAGGAATGCAATGGACTCAGATAATCACATACTGGTTTTGGAGACTAGCAAAGTATTCTCTTAGGCAAGTGCATAAAATGTCATCTACACCAACACAAATATCATGTTTCTTTGCAGCAATTGCTGTAGTTTTCTGCCTAGACAGCACGAATGTGTTGAGTTTGTGTCTCATGTGGAACTAATTAGTGTTTCCCAGCACCAAAGAAAATATTCCCTGCTTAAATTCACTCAAAACCATAAAGTCCATCAATAATATCAAAAAACACAAAGCAGAGCCTGTAGCAAGATCTGGGATTGAGAATGCCATAACACAAGATGATATTTTTGGTTTCATCCAGTCATTTCCATTCAACCTGTTGGGGAACTGGTAGGCAATAGACCCAGAAAATCACCCGCAAACTGGTTTTGGAGAAAAGCAAACTCTTTCTCTTGGCCAAGTGTATAAAAAGACATGATTGCAAATATCAATATCCTGTTTGTTTGCAAGGACTGCTCTAGCTTTCTGCATAGAAAACACAAATGTGAACACGTTGTGCCTGCATATGGAATCACTTAACATTTCCAGCACAAAACAGAATTTCTTCTACAGAAATTCATTCTAAAACGTAAATTCCATTGATAATATCCAGAAAACACAAACAAAGAGGTTGTAGCAAGATCTGGGATTGAGTTAGCCATAACACAAGAGGATATTTCTGGTCTCATCCAGGCATATCCAGACAAAGTGCTATGGAACTGGCATGCAATGGACTCAGATAATCACAGTCAAACTGGTTTTGGAGACTAGAAAAGTATTTTCTTAGGCAAGTGCATAAAATATCATCTACTCCAACACAAATATCATGTTTCTTTGCAGCAATTGCTGTAGTTTTCTGCCTAGAATACACAAATAAATGAGTTTGAGTCTCCATGAGAAACTAATTAGAGTTTCCCAGCATCAAAGAAAATTTTCCCTGCTTAAATTCATTCATAACCATAAAGTCCATTGATAATATCAAAAAACACAAAGGAGAACCTGTAGAAAGATCTGGGATTGAGAGGGCATAACACAAGAGGATACATCTGGTCTCATCCAGGCATATCCAGACAAAGTGCTGTGGAACTGGCATGCAATGGACTCAGATAATCACAGTCAAACTGGTTTTGGAGACTAGCAAAGTATTTTCTTAGGCAAGTGCATAAAATGTCATCTACACCAACACAAATATCATGTTTCTTTGCAGCAATTGCTGTAGTTTTCTGCCTAGACAGCACGAATGTGTTGAGTTTGTGTCTCCATGTGGAACTAATTAGTGCTTCCCAGCACCAAAGAAAATATTCCCTGCTTAAATTCATTCAAAACCATAAAGTGCATCGATAACATCAAAAAACACAAAGCAGAGCCTGTTGCAAGATCTGGGATTGAGTTTGCCATAACACAAGATGATATTTCTGGTTTCATCCAGTCATATCCACACAAAGTGCTGTGGAACTGGTATGCAATGGACTCAGAAAATCACCCTCAAACTGGTTTTAGAGAAAAGCAAATTCTTTTTCTTGGCCAAGTGCCTAAAACGTCATGTTTATGAATATAAATATCCTGTTTGTTTGCAATAATAGCTCTAGCTTTCTGCGTAGAAAACACAAATGTGAACATGTTTGGCCTGCATATGAAACCAATTAGCATTTCCAGCACAAACAAAATTTCCTTACTGAAATTCATTCTATAACATAAAGTCCATTGATAATATCTAGAAAACACAAACACAGACGTTGTAGCAAGATCTGGGATTGAGTTAGCCATAACACAAGAGGATATTTCTGGTTTTATCCAGGCATATCCGGACAAAGTGCTGTGGAACCTGATTGCAATGGACTCAGATAATCACAGTCAAACTGGTTTTTGAGAATAGCAAAGTATTTTCTTAGGCAAGTGCATAAAATGTCTTCTACAGAAACACAAATATCATGTTTGCAGCAATTGCTGTAGTTTTCTGCCTAGACAGCACGAATGTGTTGAATTTGTGTCTCCATGTGGATCTAATTAGTGTTTCCCAGCACCAAAGAAAATATTCCCTGCTTAAATTCATTCAAAACCATAAAGTCCATTGATAATACCAAAAAACAAAAGCAGAGCCTGTAGCAAGATCTGGGATTGAGTTAGCCATAACACAAGAGGATATTTCTGGTTTCTTCCAGTCATTTCCATTCAACCTGTTGTGGAACTGGTAGGCAATGGACTCAGAAAATCACCCTCAAACTGGTTTTGGAGAAAAGCAAACTCTTTTTCTTGGCCAAGTGCCTAAAAAGTCATGTTTACCAATATAAATATCCTGTTTGTTTGCAATGATAGCTCTAGCTTTCTGCGTAGAAAACACAAATGTGAACATGTTGGGCCTGCATATGAAACCAATTAGCATTTCCAGCACAAAAAAAATTTCCTCTACTGAAATTCATTTGAAAACGTAAAGTCCATTGATAATATCCAGAAAACACAAACACAAAGTTTGTAGCAAGATCTGGGATTGAGTTAGCCATAACACAAGAGGATATTTCTGGTCTCATCCAGGCATGTCCGGACAAAGTTCTGTGGAACGGGATTGCAATGGACTCAGATAATCACAGTCAAACTGGTTTTGGAGAATAGCAAAGTATTTTCTTAT
This sequence comes from Lepus europaeus, assembly GCF_033115175.1. NCBI lineage: Eukaryota > Metazoa > Chordata > Mammalia > Lagomorpha > Leporidae > Lepus > Lepus europaeus. The sequence continues at coordinate 5,784,063 of NW_026909177.1, forward strand.
GCAAGTGCATAAAATGTCATCTACACAAACACAAATATCATGTTTGTTTGCAGAAATTGCTGTAGTTTTCTGCCTAGACAGCACGAATGTGTTGAGTTTGTGTCTCCATGTGGAACTAATTAGTATTTCCCAGCACCAAAGAAAATATTCCCTGCTTAAATTCATTCAAAACCATAAAGTCCATTGATAATACCAAAAAACACAAAGCAGAGCCTGTAGCAAGATCTGGCTTTGAGTTAGCCATAATACAGAGGATATTTGTGGTTTCATCCAGTCATATCCGGACAAAGTGGTGTGGAATTCATGTGCAATGGACTGATAAAATCAGAGTTAAAATGGCTTTGGTGAAAAGCAAATCTTTTCATTAGCCAAGTGTATAAAATGTCATCTATTCAAACAGAAATATCATGGTTGTTTGTCGCAGTTCCTCTAGATTTCTCCCTAGAAAATATGAATGTGCATAGCTGGTGTCTCCATGTGGAACCAATTAGTATTTCTACGGTACAAAATGAAATGTTCCCTGATAAAAACAATCAAAACAATAAAGTCCATCGATAATATCTAGAAAACACAAACACAGAGGCTTTCACAGTATTTTGGATTGAGTTAGCCAAAACACAACCAGATATTTCTGGTTTCATCCAGGCATACTCGGAGAAACTGGTATGGAATTCGTATGCAATGGACCGAGGACATCAGTGTACAAATGGTTTTGGAGAAAAGCAAAGTCTTTTCGTTAGGCAAGTGCATAAAATGTCATCTAGACAAACAGAAATATCATGTTTGTTTGCTGCAGTTCCTCTACTTTCTCCCTAGAAAATACGAATGTGTAGAGCTGGTGTCTCCATGTGGAGTCAACTACTGTTTCCCCGCACAAAATTAAATGTTCTCTATAAAAAACATTCAAAGCAATAAAGCCTGTCGATAATATCCAGAAAACATTATCACAGAGCCTGTAGCAATATCTGAGATTGAGTTAGCCAAAACTCAACCGAATAATTCTGTTTTCATCCAGGCAGAGCCGGATAAAGTGGTGTGGAATTCATGTGCAATGGACTGATAAAATCAGAGTTAAAATGGCTTTGGTGAAAAGCAAATCTTTTCATTAGCCAAGTGTATAAAATGTCATCTATTCAAACAGAAATATCATGGTTGTTTGTCGCAGTTCCTCTAGATTTCTCCCTAGAAAATATGAATGTGCATAGCTGGTGTCTCCATGTGGAACCAATTAGTATTTCTACGGTACAAAATGAAATGTTCCCTGATAAAAACAATCAAAACAATAAAGTCCATCGATAATATCTAGAAAACACAAACACAGAGGCTTTCACAGTATTTTGGATTGAGTTAGCCAAAACACAACCAGATATTTCTGGTTTCATCCAGGCATACTCGGAGAAACTGGTATGGAATTCGTATGCAATGGACCGAGGACATCAGTGTACAAATGGTTTTGGAGAAAAGCAAAGTCTTTTCGTTAGGCAAGTGCATAAAATGTCATCTAGACAAACAGAAATATCATGTTTGTTTGCTGCAGTTCCTCTACTTTCTCCCTAGAAAATAAGAATGTGTAGAGCTGGTGTCTCCATGTGGAGTCAACTACTGTTTCCCCGCACAAAATTAAATGTTCTCTATAAAAAACATTCAAAACAATAAAGCCTGTCGATAATATCCAGAAAACATTATCACAGAGCCTGTAGCAATATCTGAGATTGAGTTAGCCAAAACACAACCGAATAATTCTGTTTTCATCCAGGCAGAGCCGGACAAAGTGGTGTGGAATTCGTATATATTGGACCGAAACAATCACAGTATAAATGGTTTTGAAAAAAAGCAAAATCTTTTCGTTATGCAAATGTATAAAATGTCATCTATTCAAAGAGAAATATCATGTTTGTTTGCCGCAGTTCCTCTAGCTTCTCTATAGAAAATATGAATTTGCAGAGCTTTTGTCTCCATGTGGAACCAATTAGTGTTTCTATGGTACAAAATTAAATGTTCCCTGATAAAAACATTCACAACAATAAAGTCATCGATAATATCCAGAAAACACAAACAGAGAAGCTGTAGAAATATCTGGGGTTGGGTTAGCCAAAACACAACTGGATATTTCTGGTTTCATTCAGGCATATCAGACAAAGTGGTATTGAATTCATATAAAATAAAATGGATTGAGACAATATAGTAAAAATGGTTTTGGAGAAAAGCAAAGTCTTTTCATTAGGCAAGTGCATGAAATGTCATCTACACAAACATAAATATCATGTTTGTTTGCCGCAGTTCCTCTAGCTTTCTCCCTAGAAAATACGAATGTGTAGATCTTCTGTCTCCATGTGGAGTAACTAGTGTTTCTATGCTACAAAATTAAATGTTCCCTGATAAAAACAATCAAAACAATAAAGTACATCGATAATCCTGAAAACACAAACACAGAGTCTTTCACCATATTTCGGTTGAGTTAGCCAAAACACAACCGAATATTTCTGGTTTCATCCAGTCATATCCGGACAAAGTGGTGTGGAATTCGTATGAATGGACCGAAAAAATCACAGTACAAATGGTTTTGGAGAAAAGTAAAGTCTTTTCGTTAGGCAAGTGCATAAAATGTCATCTATTCAAACAGAAATATCATGCTTGTTTGCCGCAGTTCCTCTAGCTTTCTCCCTAGAAAATACGATATGTAGAGCTAGTGTCTCCATGTGGAGTCAACTAGTGTTTCCCAGCACAAAATTAAATGTTCCCTGATAAAAAAACATTCAAAACAATAAAGTCCGGTGGTAATATCCAGAAAACACAAACACAGAGGCTGTAGCAATATCTGGGATAGAGTTAGCCAAAACACAAAAGGATATTTCTAGTTTCATCCAGTCATATGTGAACAAAGTGTTGTGGCATTCGTATACAATGCACCGAAAAATCACAGTAAAAATGGTTTTGGAGAAAAGCAAATTCATTTCTTTACACCAGTGCATAAAATGTCATCAATACAGACAAAAATATCATGTTTGTTTGCCGCAGTTCCTCTAGCTTTCTTCCTAGAAAATACGAATATGTAGAGGTGGTGTCTCCATGTGGAACCAATTAGTGTTTCCCAGCAAAAATTAATTGTTCCCTGATAAAAAACATTCAAAACAATTAGGTCTGTAGATAATATCCAGAAAACACAAAAACAGAGCCTGCAGCAATATCTGGGATTGAGTTAGCAAAAACACAACTGGATATTTCTGGATTCATCAAGTCATATCTGGAAAAAGAGGTGTGGAATTCGTATGAAATGGACTGAGAAAATTACAATAAAAATGGATATGGATGAAATCAAAATGTTTTCTTTAGGCAAATGCATAAAATGTCATCTATACAAACAGAAATATCATGTTTGTTTGCCACAGTTCCTCTAGATTTCTCCCTAGAAAATACGAATGTGTAGAGCTGGTGTCTCCATGTGCAACCAATTAGTGTTTCCCAGCACAAAATAAAATGTTCCCTGATGAAAAAAATTCAAAACAATAAATCCCCGGATAATATCCGGGAAACTGAAGCACAAAGCATGTAGCAATATCTGGGAATGAGTTAGATAAAACACAACCGGATATTTCTAGTGTCATCCAGTTATATCAACACAAAATGGGATAGAATTCGTATGCAATGGACCGAGAAAATAACAGTAGAAATGGTATTGGAGAAAAGCAAAGTCTTTTTGTTAGGCAAATGCATAAAATGTCATCTATACACACATAAATATCATGTTTGCCGCAATTCCTCTAGCTTTCTCCGTAGAAAATACAAATGCGTAGAGCTGGTGTCTCCACATGGAATCAACTAGTGTTTCCCAGCACAAAATTAAATGTTCTGTAATAAAAAAAAAACATTCAAAATAATAAAGTCCGTTGATAATATCCAGAAATCACAAATACAGATGCAGGAGCAATACCTGGGATTGAGTTAGCCAAAACACATCCGGATATTTCTGCTGTCATCCAATCATATCCGGAGAAAGTGGTGTGGAATTCGTATGCAATGGACCGAGAAAATCACAGTAAAAATGATTTTGGAGAAAAGCAAAGTCTTTTCATTAGGCAAGTGCATAAAATGTCATCTATTCAAACCGAAATATCATCTTTGTTTGCCGCAGTTCCTCTGGCTTTCTCCCTTGAAAATACGAATGTGTAGAGCTTATGTCTCGATGTAGAGTCAACTAGTGTTTTGCAACACAAAATTAATAGTTCCCTCATAAAAAACCTTCAAAACAATAAAGTCTGTCGATAATTTCCAGAAAACACATACAGAGAGACTGTAGCAATATCTGGGATAGAGTTAGCCAAAACACAACCGGATATTTCTGGTTCATCCAATATTATCCGGAGAAAGTGGTGTGGAATTCATATGAAATGGACCGAGAAAGTCACAGTCAACATTGTTTTGAGAAAAGCAAAGTCTTTTCTTTAGGCAAGCGTATAAAATGTCATCTATACAAACAGAAATATCATGTTTGTTTGCCACAGTTCCTCTAGCTTTCTACCTAGAAAATACGAATGTGCAGAGCTAGTGTCTCCATGTGGAGTCAATTAGTGTTTCCAAGCAAAAAATTAAATGTTCTCTCATAAGAAACATTCAAAATAATAATGTCTGTCGATAATATCCGGAAATCACAAAACAGAGGTAGCAGCAATATCTGGGATTGAGTTAGCCAAAACACAACTGGATATTTCTGGTTTCATCCAGTCATATCTGGACAAAGTGGTGTGGGATTCATATACAATGGACCGAGAAAATCACAGTAAAAATAGTTTTGGAGAAAAGCAAAGTCTTTGGTTAGGCAAGTGCATAAAATGTCATTGATACAGACAGAAATATCATGTTTGTTTTCCGCAGTTCCTCTAGCTTTCTTCCTAGAAAAAATGAATGTGTAGAGCTGGTGCCTCCATGTGGAAGCAATTAGTGTTTCCAAGCACAAAATTAAATGTTCCCTAATAATAAACATTCAAAACAATAAAGTCTTTTGATAATATCCGGAAAACACAAACACAGAGACTGTAGCAATATCGGGGATTGAGTTACCAAAACACAACCGGATATTTCTGGTTTCATCCAGTCATATCCTGACAAAGTGGTGTGGAATTCATATGCAATGGACCAAGAAAATCACAGTATAATGGTTTTTTAGAAAAGCAAAGTCTTTTCGTTAGGCAAGTGTATAAAATGTCATCTATACAAACAGAAATATCATGTTGGTTTGCCGCAGTTCCTCTAGCTTTCTCCCTAGAAAATACGATATGTAGAGCTGGTGTCTCCATGTGGAACCAATTAGTGTTTCAAAGCACAAAATTAAATGTTCCCTGATAAAAAACATTCAAAACAATAAAGTCCGTTGATAATATCTAGAAAACACAAACACAGAGGCTGTAGCAATAGCTGGGATTGAGTTAGCCAAAACACAACCGATATTTCCGGTTTCATCCAGTCATATCCGCATAAACTGGTGTGCAATTCATATGCAATGGACACCGAAAATCACAGCAAAAATGGTTTTGTAGGAAAGCAAAGTCTTTTTGTTAGGCAAGTGTATAAAATGTCACCTATTCAAACAGAAATATCATGTTTGTTTGCCGCAGTTCCTCTAGTTTTCTCCCTATAAAATACCAATGTGCAGAGCAGGTGTCTCCATGTCGAACCAATTAGTGTTTCCAAGCAAAAAATTAAATGTTCGCTGATAAAAAAAATTCAAAACAATAAAGTCTGTGAAAAATATCCAGAAAACAGAAACACAGAGGCTGTAGCAATATCTGGGATTCAGCTAGCCAAAAAACACCCGGATATTTCTGGTTTCATCCAATCATATCCGGAGAAAGTGGTGTGGAATTTGTATGCAATGGACAGCGAAAATCACAGCAAAAATGGTTTTGGAGAAAAGCAAAGTCTTTTCGTTAGGCAAGTGTATAAAATGTCATCTAGACAAACAGAAATATCATGTTTGTTTGCCGCAGTTCCTCTTGCTTTCTCCCTAGAAAATACGAATGTGTAGAGCTGGTGTCTCCATGTGGAACCAATTAGTGTTTCCAAGCACAAAATCAAATGTTCCCTCATAAAAAAACATTCAGAACCATAAAGTCCGTTGATAATATCTGGAATACACAAACACAGAGGCTGTAGCAATATCTGGGATTGAGTTAGCCAAAACACAACCGGATATTTCTGGTTTCATCCAGTTATATCCGGACAAAGTGGTGTGGAATTCGTATGCAATGGACCGAGAAAATCACAGTAAAAATCGTTTTGGAGAAAAGCAAAGTCTTTTCGTTAGTCCAGTGCATAAAATGTCATGTATAGAAACAGAAATATTATGTTTCTTTTCCATAGTTCCTCTAGCTTTCTCCCTAGAAAATACGAATGTGTAGAGCTAGTGTCTCCATGTGGAACCAATTAGTGTTTCCAAGCACAAAATTAAATGTTCCCTCATAAAAAACATTCAAAACAATAAACTCCATTGATAGTATCCGGAAAACACAAACACACAGACTGTAGTAATATCTGGGATTGAGTTAGCCAAAACACAACCGGATATTTCCGGTTCCATCCAGACCTATCTGGAAAAACTGGTGTAGAATTCGTATGCAATGGACCGAGAAAATCACAGTAAAAATTGTTTTGGAGTAAAGCAAAGTATTTATGTTAGGCAAGTATATAAAATGTCATCTATTCAAACAGTAATATCATGTTTGTTTGTCACAGTTCCTCTAGATTTCCCCTCAAAATAAGAATTTGTAGAGATGGTGTCTCCATGTGGAGTCAAGTAGTGTTTCCCAGCACAAAATTAAATGTTCCCTGATAAAAACACTCAAAACAATAAAGTTCATACATAAAATCTATAAAACACAAACACAGAGGCTGTAGCAATATCTGGGATTAGTTAGCCAAAACACAACTGGATATTTCTGGTTTCATCCAGTCATATCTGGACAAAGTGGTGTGGAGTTCGTAAAAAATGGACTGAGAAAATCAGAGTAAAAACGGTTTTGGTGGAAAGCAAAGTCTTTTCGTTAGGCCAGTGTATAAAATGTCATCTATTCAAACAGAAATAACATGTTTGTTTGCCGCAGTTCCTCTAGATTCCTGCCTAGAAAATACGAATGTGTAGAGCTTGTGTCTCCATGTGGAACCAAATTGTGTGTCTACGGTATAAAAATAAATATTCCCTAATAAAAACATTCAAAACAATAAAGTCTATCGATAAAATCCAGAAAACACAAACACAGAAGCTTTCACAATATTTCCGATTGAATTTGCCTAAACCTAACCGGATATTTCTGGTTTCATCCAGTCATATCCGGACAAAGTGTTCGGGAATTCGTATGCAATGGACAGAGAAAATCACGGTAAAAATTGTTTGGAGAAAAGCAAAGTATTTATGTTAGGCAAGTGCTTAAAATGTCATGTATACAAACAGAAATATCATGTTTGTTTGCCACAGTTCCTCTAGCTTTCTTGCTAGAAAATAAGAATGTGTAGAGCTGGTGTCTCCATGTGGAACCAATTAGTACATCCCAGCACAAAATTAAATATTCCCTGATAAAAACATTCAAACAAAAAAGTCTGTCGATAACATCCGGGAAAACATTGAACACAGAACCTGTAGCAATATCTGGGATTGAGTTAGCCAAAACACAACCTGATATTTCTGGTTTCATGCAGTCATAATCGGACAAAGTGGTGTGGAATTCATATGCAATGGTCTGAGAAAATCACAGTCAAAATGGTTTTGGAGAAAAGCAAAGTGTTATCGTTAGGCAAGTGCATAAAATGTCATCTATACAAACAGGAATATCATGTTTCTTTGCCACAGTTCTTCTAGCTTTCTCCATAGAAAATATGACTGTGTAGAGCTGGTTTCTCCATGTGGAACCACTTAGTGTTTCTATGCTACAAAATTAAATGATCCCTCATAAAAACATTCAAAACAATAAAGGCCATCGATAATATCCGGACAACACAAACACAGAGGCTTTGGAATATTTCCAATTGAGTTAACCCAAAGCGATCTGGATATTTCTGGTTTCATCCAGTCATATTCAGAGAAAGTGGTCAGGAATTCGTATGCAATGGACCGAGAAAATCAGAGTAAAAATGGTTTTGGAGAAAAGCAAAGTCTTTTCGTTAGTCCAGTGCATAAAATGTCATGTATACAAACAGAAATATCATGTTTGTTTGCCGCAGTTCCTCTAGCTTTCTCCCTAGAATATACGAATGTGTAGAGCTGGTGTCTCCATATGGAACCAATTAGTATTTCCAAGCACAAAATTAAATATTTCCTGATAAAAAACATTGAAAACAATAAATCCATTGATAATATCCAGGAAACAGAAACATAGAGCCTGCAGCAATATCTGGGATTGTGTTAGCCAAAACTCAACCGGATATTTCTTGTGTCATCTAGTCATATCCAGAAAAATTGGTGTGGAATTCGTATGCAATGGACTGAGAATACACAGTAACAATGGTTTTGGAAAAAAGCAAAGTCTTTTTGTTAGGCAAATGCATAAAATGTCATCTGTACAAACAGAAATATCATGTTTGTTTGTTGCAGTTCCTCTAGCTTTCTCCCTAAAAAATACGAATGTTTAGAGCTGGTGTCTCCATGTTGAACTAATTAGTGCTTCTACAGTACAAATTTCAATGTTCCCTGATAAAACATTAAAAAAAAGTAAAGTACATCGATAACATCCAGAAAACACAAACACAGAGGCTTTAGCAACATCTGGGATTGAGTTAGCCAAAAAACAACCGGATATTTCTGGTGTCATCCAGTTATATCCGGACAAAGTGGTGCAGGATTCATATGGAATGTACCGAGAAAATCAGAATAAAAATGGTTTTGGAGAAAAGCAAAGTCTTTTCCTTAGGCAAGTGCATAAAATCCTATCTATACAAACAGAAATATCATGTTTGCTTGATGCAATTCATTTAGCTTTCTCCCTAGAAAATACGAATGTGTATTGCTGGTGTCTCCATGTGGAACCAATTAGTGTTTCCAAGCACAAAATTAAATGTTCCCTGATAAAAAATATTCATAACAAAAAAGTCCATCGAAAATATCCGGGAAACAGAACATAGAGCCTCTAGCAATATCTGGGATTGAGTTAGCCAAAACACAACCGGATATTTCTGGTGTCATCCGGTCATATCCAGAAATTGGTGTGGAATTCGTGGGCAATGGAAGGAGAAAATCACAGTCAAAATGGTTTTGGAGAAAAGCAAAGTGTTATCGTTAGGGAAGTGCATAAAATGTCACCTATACAAACAGGAATATCATGTTTCTTTGCCACAGTTCTTCTAGCTTTCTCTCTAGAAAATACGACTGTGTAGAGCTGGTTTCTCCATGTGGAACCACTTAGTGTTTCTACGCTACAAAATTAAATGTTCCCTCATGAAAACATTCAAAACAATAAAGTCCATCGATAAAATCCAGAAAACACAAACACAGAGGCTTTCAAATATTTCGGATTGAGTTAGCCTAAACCGATCCGGATATTTCTGGTTTCATCCAGTCATATTCAGAGAAAGTGGTCGGGAATTCATATGGAATGGACCGAGAAAATCAGAGTTAAAATGGTTTTGGAGAAAAGCAAAGTCTTTTCCTTAGGCAAGTGCATAAAATCTCATCTATACAAACAGAAGTATCATGTTTGCTTGCTGCAATTCTTTTAGCTTTACCCTATAAAATACGAATGTGTAGAGCTTGTGGCCCCATGTGGATCCAATTAGTGTTTCCAAGCACAAAATTAAATGTTCCCTGATAAAAAACATTCATAACAAAAAAGCCCATCGATAATATCCGGGAAACAAAACATAGAGCCTATAGCAATATCTGGGATTGAGTAAGCCAAAACACAACCGGATATTTCTGGTGTCATCCAGTCATATCTGGAAAAATTAGTGTGGAATTCGTATGCAATGGAACGAGAAAATCACAGTCAAAATGGTTTTGGAGAAAAGCAAACTCCTTTCGTTAGGTAAGTACATAAAATGTCATCTATACAAACAGAAATATCATGTTTGTTTGCGCAGTTCCCCTAGCTTTCTCCCTAGAAAATAAGTATGTGTAGAGCTGGTGTCTCCATGTGGAGTCAACTAGTGTTTCCCAGCACAAAATTAAATGTTCCCTGATAAAAAACATTCAAAACAATAAACTCCGTGGATAATATCCTGAAAACACAAACACAGAGGCTGTAGTAATATTAGGGATTGTGTTAGCCAAAACAACACCGGATATTTCTGTTTTCATCCAGTCATATCCGGAAAAATTGGTGTGGAATTCGTATGCAATGGACCGAGAAAATCACAGTAAAAATGGTTTTGGAGAAAAGCAATGTCTTTTCTTTAGGCAAGTGCATAAAATGTCATCTATACAAATAGAAATATCATGTTTGTGTGTCGCAGTTCCTCTAGGTTTCTCCCTAGAAAATACGAATGTGCAGAGCTGGTGTCTCCATGTGGAGTCAACTAGTGTTTCCCAGCACAAAATTAAATGATCCCTCATAAAAAAATTCAAAACAATAAACTCCGTTGATATATATCCTGAAAACACAAACACAGATGTTGTAGCTATATCCGGGGTTGAGTTAGCCAAAAAAAAACCGGATATTTCTGGTTTCATCCAGTCATATCCGGACAAAATTGTGTGGAATTCGTATGCAATGGACTGAGAAAATCACAGTAAAAATGGTAGAGCTGGTGTATCCATGTGCAATCAACTATTGTTTCCCACCACAAAATTAAATGTTCCCTAATAATACACATTCAATAAAATAAAGTCCGTCAATAATATCCAGAAAACACAAACACAGTGGCTCTCGCAATATGTGGGATTGAGTTAGCCAAAACACAACTGGACATTTCTGGTTTCGTCCAGTCATATCCGGACAAAGTGGTGTGGAATTCATATGCAATGGACACAGACAATCACAGTAAAAATGGTATTGGAGAAAAGCAAATTCTTTCGTTAGGCAAGTGCATATAATGTCATCTATACCAACAGAAATATCATGTTTGTTTGCCGCAGTTCCCCTTGCTTTTTCCCTAGAAAATACGAATGTGTAGAGCTGTTGTCTCCATATGTAACCAGTTAGTGTTTCCAAGCCCAAAATTAAATGTTGCCTGATAAAAAACATTTAAAACAATAAAGTCCATCGATAATTTCCAGAAAACACAAACGCAGAGGCTGCGCAATATGTGGGATTTTGTTAGCCAAAACACAACCGGATATTTCTGCTGTTATCCAATCATATCCTGACAAAGTGATGTGGAATTTGTATGCAATGGACAGGGTACATCACAGTAAAAATGTTTTTGAAATAAAGCATGGTTTTTTCGTTAGGGAAATGCATGAAATGTCACCTATACAAACAGAAATATCATATTTTTTGCTGCAGTTCCTCTTGCTTTTTCCCTACAAAATACGAATGTGTAGAGCTGGTGTATCCATGCGTAATCAACTATTGTTTCCCAGCACAAAATTAAATGTTCCCTGATAATAAACATTCAATAAAATAAGTCCGTCGATAATATCCAGAAAACACAAACACAGTGGCTCTCACAATATGTGGGATTGAGTTAGCCAAAACACAACCGGATATTTCTTGTTTCATCCAGTCATATCCTGACAAAGTGGTGTGGAATTCGTATGCAATGGTACGCGAACATCACAGTAAAAATGGTTTTGGCGAAAAGTAAAGTCTTTTCGTTAGGCAAGTGCATAAAATGTCACATATACAAACAAAAATATCATGTTTGTTTGCAGCAGTTCATCTAGCTTTCTCCCAAAAAAATACGTATGTGTAGATCTGGTGTCTCCATGTGGAACCAATTAGTGTTTCCAAGCACAAAATTAAATGTTCCCTGATAAAAAACATTCAAAACAATAAAGTCCATCGATAATATCCGGAAAACAAAACACAGAGGCTGTCGCAATATGTGGGATCGAGTTAGCCAAAACACAACCGGATATTTCTTGTTTCATCCAGTCATATCCGGACAAAGTGGTGTGGAATTCATATGCAATGGACAGAGACAATCACAGTAAAAATGGTATTGGAAAAAGCAAAGTGTTTCTGTTAGGCAAGTGCATAAAATGTCACCTATACCAACAGAAATATCATGTTTGTTTGCCGCAGTTCCCCTTGCTTTCTCCCTAGAATATACGAATGTGTAGAGCTGTGGTCTCCATGTGGAACCAATTAGTGTTTCCAAGCACAAAATTAAATGTTCCCTGATAAAAAACACTTAAAATAATAAAGTTCCTGGATAATATTCTGAAAACACAAACACAGAGGCTGTCGCAACATGTGGGATTGAGTTAGCCAAAATATAAGCTGATATTTCTGGTTTCATCCAGTCATATCCAGACAAAATGGTGTGAAATTCGTATACAATGCACACAGTCAATCACAGTAAAAATGGTTTTGGAGAAAAGCAAAATCTTTTTGTAAGACCCTTGCTAAAATTATATATTAAAATAATTTTAACAAGGGTTAAAAAGTTTGGCTGCTGACAGTTACTATTCCTTAAGATAACTGTGTCTCCACCTGCCTAAAGAATAACCTTGGGAAACTGCCTTGTGAAACTGCTCTGTGTAACTGTCTCATGCGATAACACTTGCAGGAGTCCGGAAAAGAGTTGCAATAAGGTTCTGTGACCATTGTATAAATTTACCCCTTCCCTCACTACAATCGCAACAAGAGTTTGCCCTTCAAAATAGCCAATCACCAAATGCCCCACATACATATGTCAATCAGGTGGCTATTGTCTTTAAAAACTGCTGTAATCCCTGCTCAGGGCTCTCTTGCTCTCTAGACTGCCTGAGGTGCTGCGGAGACCGTTTGCGCATATGTATTAATAAATATCCTCTTGCTTTTGCATCTACTGGGCTGGAGTTTTGGGTCTTTGGGCGACCACCCGAGCGCATTGGATTCCCAGATTTGGGGTCCTTCATTGGGGGCTCGTCCAGGATTTGGACACCCCCAGACCCAATTCTGTGACCAGTTGGAGGTAAGCTACTTGTTTTATTGGTTCCATCCTTCTCGTCGTCTGGTCAGTGTTTAAGTCTGCACTTGGTGCCCGTACAGGACTTGAATTTGTATCGGACCAGTGGGGGAGGCAGATGTGCCCTGAGACCCCTGGTCCCACACTGGGGGATGCTCCAGCGGTGGTTTGGGGGAAACAAGAGAGAA